>NW_026575024.1:2777500-3220000 GCF_905146905.1 Nyctereutes procyonoides | reverse complement strand
CTAGACATAAACAGCATGGACACAGTATGGATTCTATAATGGCAGAGGTCAAGTAAACGCTAGAATGGTGACTAAGTTTATTTTTATAAAATTATTTAATAAATTTTATTTAAAATAGTTTATTATTGAAATAATTTTATTTACGATTAATGTTCATTAATAACTATTTTATCTTAATCTTAGGAGAATATTTAATATTACAAAAAATTTTAAGGGGAAAAAAATTTTTTTAAAGTAGGCTCCATATCCAGCTTGGAGCCCAGTTCCGGGGTTGAACTCATGACCCTGGGATCTAGAACACTTAACTGACTGAGCCACCCAGGTGCCCCTAAAGGAAAAATATTTTTATACTATTTCACATTTTTGATGAAAATATACTCAAATTAGTAGATTTAAAATACAATTACATATTGTTTTAATCCTTAAATCATACTGCCAATAGAACACAAATGTAAAAGTCTTGATTGTAATACATTTGCTAATTTATCTAAAATTATGGAACAGGGCACTGAGGGGGACACTTGACGGGATGAGCACTGGGTGTTATTCTGTATGTTGGTAAATTGAACACCAATAAAAATTAATTTATTAAAAAATAAATAAATAAAATTATGGAACATATACTAATTTCTGACTTTATAGGTAGATATTTTATTACTTATCCAAAATTCACCAATCATAAATATCACAAGTGAATTCAATTCTTTGATATTCTGACAATATTCAGTCATGAAAACAGTTCTACACATACTGGCCTACACCATACTGCAATGAAGGTATGTTTGTAAAGCTAAAGACTCATATTATTTCACAATTTGAAAACTCGACTAAAAAGTTAAAACACTTAACACATATTTTAGGGACACCAGTGTGTACTCTCTTCCTAGGAACAGCGACTGCGGGGGGGGGGGCAAGTACCCCTACGTCCTGATGCTTTTCTGTCTTCACAACTAAAATAAAGTGAATTTGGATTTAACAAGGTAATTTCCGAAGACATGAAATACTGCACAGAATCACTTATGGCCAAGAGGCACAAAGAAAGCTGATCAGCTGTTCCCAGACAACCGTCCTGCAAGAAGTCAGCTGAGGAAAAGGAAAACTATCAGGCACACAGGCCGACTCAAAGTCAGGAAAACTGGACCACCCAGTGACTCCTCCCTGCCTCCCAAGGCTGGGTGCACACTGGCTCCCAAAGAACCAGAAAGTTGGCACCCTTCACTGAACGGGTCACGCAGGTGCAGAAGGAGACAAAGCGGCACAGTCGTCTACAATGAGAGAACAGGCTAACAGACCCTCGCGAGGCGCCACGCAACACAACGGGGACAGAGAGACGCACGCAGACGGACACTTATCCAGGTCCAGGGCACTGGGAGCTGGGACCCCGGGGCTACTCGGGGGAAACCTGCCCGTGTACAGCCTCCGGGGACGAGCGAAGGACGAGGCAGCCAGCAGATGCACCCCCCCGCCCCCGCCCCGACCCCTGCAAGCGGACCAGCACAGGGGCCCCCTCCATCCCTGCACCCACGGAAGACGGCAGGTGCACCCCCGCCCCCTCCCCGCCCCCTGCAAGCGGACCAGCACAGGAGCCCCCTCCACCCCTGCACCCACGGCAGACAGCAGGTGCACCCCTCGCACCCCCCACCCCGGAGCCCAGCGAACCAGCACAGGGCCCCCTCCACCCCTGCACCCACGGCAGACAGCAGGTGCACCCCCCGGACCCCGGAGCCAAGCGGACCAGCACAGGGCCCCCTCCACCCCTGCACCCACGGCAGACAGGTGCACCCCCCGCACCCCCGACCCCGGAGCCCAGCGAACCAGCACAGGGCCCCCTCCACCCCTGCACCCACGGCAGACAGCAGGTGCACCCCCCGCACCCCCGACCCCGGAGCCCAGCGAACCAGCACAGGGCCCACTCCACCCCTGCACCCACGGCAGACAGCAGGTGCACCCCCCGGACCCCGGAGCCAAGCGGACCAGCACAGGGCCCCCTCCACCCCTGCACCCACGGCAGACAGCAGGTGCACCCCCCGCACCCCCGACCCCGGAGCCCAGCGAACCAGCACAGGGCCCCCTCCACCCCTGCACCCACGGCAGACAGCAGGTGCACCCCCCGGACCTCGGAGCCAAGCGGACCAGCACAGGAGCCCCCTCCACCCCTGCACCCACCCACGGCAGACAGCAGGTGCACCCCCCGCACCCCCGACCCCGGAGCCCAGCGGACCAGCACAGGGCCCCCTCCACCCCTGCACCCACAGTTCGCGTTCACACGCGCTGCCCTTCCTCCCTCCCTCCCTCCCTCCCTCCCGCGGTCCCGGGGGGCAGCCCGCCCAGCGTAGCGGAATCCGGGACCGCGGGCGCAGGAGCAGGTGGGAGCGCCGCAAGCCCCGCCCACCCCGAGCCCCAGCCAATCGCGGGCGGCGGGGGCGGGGCCGGAACCTCCTCTCCGGCCGCCGGAGCCCGCCCCGCCCCGGCCCGGCCCGGCCCGCCCCGCCCCGCCCCCGGCCTGCAGCTCGAGCCCAACGCCCGCCACACCCGCCTCCCCTGACCCGGGAAGGGGCCGCGCGGTGCGGAACCGGCCCCGCACCCCCGAGATCGGCTCGAGGCCCGCCCGGCCCGCCCGGCCCGCCCGCCCGAGTCGGCCCCTCAGCCCCGCCTCCGCGCCGCCCAGGCCTCTCCGTAACGGCTCCGCTCAACCGTCGGGGGCGGCGGGGGCTGGCCATCCGTCTGTCTGCCCGCCCGTCGCAGCCGGAGGCCACAGCCCCGCAGCCCCACCGTCAGGGAGGCCAGCCTCGACGCCCGGCCCCACCTGGGGCTGGAAGAGGCCTCCGCGCCGGGCCCCAGGGGCCGCCGTCACGACCGCCGCCTCGCGTAGCGCCTCCGGCCTCGGCTCCCGCCACGGCTCCTCAGACGGCCGACAGGGGGCGGGAAGCGTCCGCCCAATCAGCGCCGCGTGCGGCGGGAACGACGTCCAATCAGCGCAGCCCGCGGGCCAGGCTCCGCCCCTCGCACGCGGCGGCCGCGCAGGGGTCTCCCGAGGCTGGAGCCAGGGGCGCCGCGGTGGGCGTGGCCCGGGGCGGGGCCCCAGAGGAGGCCCAGGCATCCCCGCGGGGCCCTGCACGGCCCCCCCGCGGTGCGGACGCGCCCTGCTGCCCCGACTTGCCTCTCTGCAGGGCGCCAGCGGGCACGGGAGTCCCCTGGCCTGCCCAAGGGCACCCTGGAGGGCGGCGGCTGGGCGGGGCCGCAGAGACCCCGGTCACTGGGAGAACCTGCGAGGACTGCGAACCAGATGAGGCCAGTCCCCACTGAGCCCTGCGCCCCGCCAGCTGCTGCCCGGCCACGCCCCTCCAGGCCACGCCCCCTCGAGGCCACGCCCCCACCCGGGTTTCCTAGAAGCAGGGGATGCTGTGCAGGGGTGGGGGGGTGCCTCCCGCCCTAATTAGCTAAACCCCAGACTCCTGGGGGACATTAGGCTGCGGCCATGCAGACGTGGTACTGCGCACAATCATCATCAGGATAGGCCCAGGCTTTTTAGAGCATTTCCATTTAAAGTATCAGTTTAAATAACAAGATCAGTGGAAATATCTGTGGTCTAAAATATGAAGCAATTCAGAAACGGATACAGTGGACAAGCGCCCTGAACTCGTCTCATCTTGCCACTTTTTAGTAGAGAAGAAAAATGATAATCTTTACTGTTTCATGTGTCTGGAAAGCATGGGGATGGGTTAGTAAACCACCACATGGAAGATAAAGGCAGATCATCTTATTTGAATTGATTTTATTTATTTTTTTTTAAATTGTTTTTAAATAGGGTTTTAGAGTATGGTGTTAGATGGAAAAGCTTTATCAATCAATCATAATTGGACTTCCAATTAAAGTTAACAAGCACATCCTGTCACAGGGCCGAGCATGTGGACTTTGGTATAGGTTTCAGTGCTGACTCTGCTGCTTACCGGCTGTGGGTCTTTAGAAGAATCACTAAACCTCTCTGAGCATCAGTCTCATCAGCTGACAGGGATATTATCTACCGGGTAATTTTCAGAGTTAAATGAAATCAACCACATGCAGGACGTATCACTGTGAGCAAGCAAGAGTGAGCGCACAATAAATGTAATCAACGTTACTTTCCTCCCCCTGTGTGCCAGGCTTCGTACTGGGTGAGGGGCTCAATCCACATTCATTACTCCTCACACAGCATCCAGCAAGCCTTGAGAGAGAAGTGGAATCACTATCCCATACCCCACGTTCCCTTAGAGCTTTTTGTCAGATGTTAACACTGACCTGGCATAGAAGATTGCATTTCAGTTTCTCAAAGACATAACACAACTGTGATGCTAAAGCTGAGTCCTACAGTTTTCCTTTTTTGGCAAAGGCACTAAATTTGAGAGTGTTTTGGGAAGAGTAAGACTCATGTCTGCAATGATTTAAACAAGAAGTTTCTTAAGTCTTATTTCTAGAATTAGACTACAAGAAAGACACACCTCAGATGATAATTTATCCACATACTTTAATACTTAGGCTTCAGTAAAATCATCTTAAATGACCTTAAAATATGTTTCGGGAGACAACCCCCACAATTGCACAATCCACTGCAAAATTTTAACAGCTAAGCAATATAGCCATTTTTAGGATCTGAAAGCTCTCCTTAAGCTGAACTTTACCAACTTCTTTATCAACTAGGCAGGTATATTTAAGTTCTTAAATTTTTAAATGTTGATTTTTTTTTAAAAGGCACGTTGAGGTTCTCTTAATATTGAAGATAAAACATTTACTGTATATTCCATGACCAGAACCTTTTTGACAAGTGACTTTCACAAAGGCAAGATTCTTTACATGCCTTTACACAACAATACATTTGGCAGCTCTAACTCTTATACCTGAATGCTCTGGACAATTGTCTTGCACTCTGGGCTGGGGCCAAGGACACAACAGCCAAGGCTCTTTCAGGCTTGCTGACCTAATTGGACAGTTTATGAAACAGCAGGAAATGGAACCAGGCTTCCACTCTGTCTTGCATGTCAATGTAGTGCACAGTGCTAAGCCAAAGGTTCAACTGAATCACAATACTTTAAACCAAAATTCAGTGTTCTTACTGTCAAAAAGTACCAAAGAAAGTCATTCCTCTTCTTGGAATTTCACAAACACAGACGTTGCAGTTATAAAAACAAATTGGTTAAAAGGTAAAGCGTATCTTTGACATACTGATTTGACAAATGTTATTAAGTGTTCAAAAATCCAGAGTTAATTCACTGGTGACAGTGATCACAAATTAATCACACTGGTTTCAACTGTTATCAGAACCAAGAGTCACAAGTTGAAGGCCTTATTCATTCTGGATGGGTTTTCCATACCGCAGTGCTAGCACCTGCTGCCAGACCACCACTCAGCACCAAAAGAAGTCATCAGCGCCTTGCTGGGAGTTTTAAGTCATCGTGGCATCCGGCAGGGGACAAAGGCCTTGACTTCTTGGTTGGAGATAAAAAAAAAAAATAAAATAAAAAATAAAAAAAATAAAGAAAAGCATTTAACATTTTAAAAACTGGGGGGAAAAGTCCAGACAATATTAGAAACTCTATCTGAAGGCACAAAGAATAAAGTTGGCAGGTAGCTGATAAAACTGGGTGTATATAAAAACAATTTAAAACTATTAAAAAGTATAAATATTGGTGATTTTTCTTTCCAGGGCTCCAGCTATTGATGAAAACACCTGCCAGTTCCACTTGATAACCTGACTTCTGAAATTTCCTGACCCTTAAGCAGACACAAGAGTCACCTTAGTCATCAAAAAAGGTAACTGCAAAGAGCATTGCTGCCTGACATTTTTCTATAGAGTTGTCTGAAAATTGAAATAACTTAAGGCAGGATTCCTCAAAATGTTTAGGTAGCCTCAAACCTAAACAGAATGGCCTGATAACATGCAGATACATTAATTACCAAACACAAAGAAGGAGAGCACAGGAAGTAAGAGAAGAGAGTGCAAGAGAAAGGACTGTTTTGGTAGTTTTCAAAGTCTAGCTTTTTCCCTACCTTCCTCGGCTGTTGGCGTAGAAGACACACCGCCTAATAAGCAGGGCAGCCTGAACTCCCAGGAATGGCTGTGTGATGACTGATGAGGCATACATTTCTTGCCTATTAATAGTTTCCCACTGTTCGAAGTCTACAGACATTGGCAAGCAAACCTAGTCTCAGGTTTTCCTTGTCCCAGGGCAGAAATGCCTCAAGGGACGGTGATGGGAGTCACACCGTACATTCTGTTTACGATGGGCACAAACACACAAGACTGACTTATATTCTAGCTCGTTAAATCCAGACTGTTCCTGAGAAAGCATCCAACAAGGGTAAAATGTTCCAACACCACAATGGCAATAAATAACAGCTACATTTACAAAGACCCAATCAGGACACATGCAAAAGTCACAGGCTTTCGTAGCAGGAGGATGCGACTTTCCAAAAAAACAACCAATCAACCAACCAACCCACCCACCCACCCCGCCTAGGCCCTCTCCAGAGGGGCCAACACCGCCGTGCATCCTCCGCCCACCCAGCACCCTCCCCCAGCGCATTATACCACGGCCTTCTGGCCACCTGAGGCTACTCTTTAGACCTAGGGACACAGACGTTTCAAGTAGATGATGCAAAGGGCCACAGCCTGGGGGCCTTGGAGCAGAAGCTGAAGTCAGAAGGCCCAGGCCGTGGTGGTGGTGGTGGTGGTGGTGGTGGGTGGGGGGGAACAGTCACCGCCAGGATGGGGGAGCCCAGCGACGAGGCCCCCGCGGCTGGGCTCGAGAGACGCCCTCAGATGAAGTGGATCCAGCTCTCCTCGCACTCCCCGCGAGGCATGTGCAGCGCGTGGTTGCGGCACGTGAGACTGTAGTCGCGGCCGTGGTTGTTGTCCCAGTACTCGGCGCCCGCCACCCGGTAGCGCAGCGCGAAGTGCACGCGGGAGCCGAGCGCCAGCAGGAAGGGCGGCACCGGGAAGCCGAAGGCGAAGACGTCCTCTGTGCCCCCGGCGCCCGCCGGCCCGCGCCACCGGGCCGCCGCCTCGTGCGCGCTGCGCCAGTCGGAGAAGGTGTAGCGCACCGCCACCTGCTTCTCGAAGGCCACGTTGCGCACGCGCACTGTGCCGCTGATGCCCAGGTCCGAGCAGGTGACGCGCTCCAGGCAGATGAGCCGCTGCGCCAGGCGCTCGGCGAAGTCGGCGGCCTCGATGGGCGGCGGGAAGTCGGGCACCAGGCACTGCAGGGTGAACTCCAGGTCCTGGCTGCTGCAGCACAGGTCCGAGTTGATGGCGAGGCGCGACAACACGTGCAGCGGCACGGCCGGGTCCTCGCCCGCGTTGAACACCTTGACCTGCGCCAGCTCCAGGCCCAGCGCGTCGGCGAAGCGCACGCGGAGCTGCCGGCTGCAGCCCGGCCGGCACGCGGCCCCCGGCGCGCCCCCGGCCTTCTGGCGGCGCTCGGGCGAGCTGGGCAGCGAGCGCGCCCGCCGCAGGATGATGGGCCGCAGGCGGGGGTCGCAGCCGGACGGCGCCGGTGGCGGCGGCGGCGGCGGCGGCGGCGCGCGGCCCGGGCTCCCGGGGGGCCTGCAGGGCCGCGGCTCGGGGGCCGCGCCGCCGTCCAGGTCGGAGACGCAGCTGAGGCTCCGCGGGGCGGGCTTCCGGGCCCCGGGGCCGGGGGGCAGGGCCGCCGAGCCCCAGCCTCCGGACATGGCGCGTCCGGCCGTCGGGCGGCGCCGGGCCCCCGCGCCCGCTACCCCGGGGTCCCCGCCGAGCTCCCCAGGCCCCAGCGGCCGCCGCGCCCGACGAGGGCCCGGGCCCGCGCCCGCGCCCCCCGAGTCCGCGCGCAGGTCTTCCGCTTCTTGCAGCCGGAGCGGGGCTGCGGAGAGACGCGCGCTGTCTCCGGGGGGGGCTCCTCCGGACCCCGCACCCCCGGCCCGGGGAGCGCAGGGCGGGCGCCTCCCTTCGGCTTCCGCGGAGGTCCTGGGGCGAAGGCTGCGCGGCCGGAGCCGCCCCGCCCTCCTCCCCGCCCGCCGCCTTACTTACATGGCTGCAAGTCGGGGCGCAGCTTCCCGGAGAGCCTGCGCCCCGCCCCCCGTGACGCCGCGCGCCCGCCCCGCCGCCGCCCCGGCCCTGCCGCAGCGCGCCCGGGTCCGGCCTCCCCGCCCCGCGCCGGGAAGCCTGGCGGGCGGCCTCGTCACGTGTCCTCGGCGATCGCCGGACAGGTCTGACCCATTTGCGTGTGCATCCGCCCGGGCCGCGCGCCCACCGATCGCAGATCCGTGCAGATCCGTGTCTGCACCCGCCGAGGACCAGGCGAATGCATGCTTCGGGCCCCTGGACTCGGGGGCTCCCGGGCGGAGGGGGGGCGGGGGCGCCCGAGCCGGTCCCCCGGCTCCTGTGAAGCCTGGAGGCCCGCCAGCTCTTTGGACGTCCGCGCTGCAACCCGGAGCCCCGGCCAGACCGGGGGAGCCCCGCTGCCCAGAGGACACACGTCCTGACCACGCACCACCCACAATGCTTTGCCGCCGGCCCGCCGGCCAGGTCCCCGGAGGGTGGGGAGGGGGGCGGTGCTGCTGCTGCGGCCGGCCGGCTGCGGGCGCCCAGCCCCCGGGGAAGACGTGGGGCGGAGAGTCAGTGCCTGGTGAGGAATCAATGCCGCCGCCCCCCGACTGGGGCCCTGGCGCCCGGGGCGCGTTTCTGTGTAGCCAGACTCCCAGACCTTCAGCTTTGTTCAGTGGGAGCCTGCACGGTCAGGGAAACCGCGAGCTGGCTTAGCATCTTAAGACCCTGTAAGCACTTGTTCCCTGCTAAACACTGTAACTTGCGCTGAACCGCCAGGTGAAATGAAGCGGAAAAGGTGGAAGTGCCATTTCCAGGCAGCAGTTTGGGGCCTGGCGTGGTGTAGAGAGGGTTCCCTTAATACTGTCCAGAAGGACAAAGCAGAAGGAACACCAGACTATCAAGGGAGGGTTGGTAAAGAACCTTCTCTACATCTAAAATGAAGATGAACCAAGCCTGCAGATGGTGGTAGGTCATGAATTGTGAGAGCCTGGGTACCCCGGCTGAAAAGGCATACCCGCTGATGAAAAGGAATACAGCCAAGTTTGGGGAAGGGAAAAAAAAAAAAAAAAAAAAAAAAAGGCCTTCTATCTCACCGCTTTTCTATTTTACAGAGGCGGAGGATATTATGGAAGAAAGCGTTCACTTTCAGATCAGGGCCCTGTTAGTAGGCCACCCACTCGGGGAAGACAGCATTTCTTGATTCGAGTCAACAGAATTTCCCAGAGATGCTGTTATATGATGATCTGTATTACTATATTGGTGATCTTTGAGTGGATTGATGTGATCCTGAAGGCAGGAGAATTAAAGGGGAGCCTGCCCAATAGAATTCTAGTTCCATGAGATCGGGGTTATGTGCCTAATCCTGGCCATTTTCAAGGCTCTCCTGTAATTGCTTGTTGAATGAATGAATGGGTGGACATCGGAGATTGGAGTAACACCCGACCTTAATTATTAATTAGCTCCACATATTTCCTGAAGGTGTTATTTCCAAGGAGACTCTGTGTGTGTGTGTGCGTGTGTGTGTATAAGGAGAGAAAGTTTCAAAAAACAAGATGAACCTGTAAACAGGAGGTGGTACCCCCCCCCAACATTTTAATACTAGGCAAGTATTTCAAAACAAACAAGTGGAAGCCAGCCCAGTACTTGGTGGCAGGACCATTTGCAACCCATACTTACGGGCAGTGTTCTGTTGCTTCTAGTTCCGGTGGTGAGGACTCCTTTCCAAATATAAGAGGAATAAAGAAGTCACTTCCCCAGCTGTCATCATCTGCCAACAGATTGAGCAAGAATATTTCAAGCACTACAGAAAAGGTGATGTAAATTTTGAGGGAAAATCTTACTTAGATTTGTTCTGCCGTTTTGTTTGCTTTGTGTGTATGTGTTGTCATGGTATTTATTACTCCCTGTCTGTTTTTTTAGACAGTCCATCAAACCCTAGAAAATGATCAGCCATCTGATTTTTTCAAGAAAGGGAATAGGGTGAATAAATCTCATCAGAAAAGCAGGTAAATAATTTTGATTGCTTTGTCTTGCAAAAGGCACATTACATCAGTTCTCCAAGCTGAATATGTATGGCTGGGAAAAAAAAAAAAAACAGTGTCTGTGGATAAGAAATACGTATTTATATTTTTTATGATATAACAGCAGACATGAGTGGGCAAAATGGTTTTAAACACTACTAGTTAGTAAAAATTCCAGAGCTCCTAATTCTGTCACTGTTAGCAGGGTCTGTAATTTTGGGTAAGCCCCATAATCACCAATCTTTGGTTGTTTCCTTTTTTTTTTTTTTTTTAATAAAACGGATACTGATAATCACTTTTTCTTGATGTGCACTGACAGCTAAAATCAACAAAAGTTATAACAGGTTTGGTTATGGATTCCAAATAACGACAATTCCTTTATCCATTTCCTCAACATACACTGAGCACATGTTGGCTTTTGGCCACGATTCCACATGTTCCGTATTTATTAAGAAACAACATGTATTCAAATGATTGCTTACTGTGGTAGAAACCACTGGACAGGTGAACCTCTGATGTTTCCAGACAGCATGTTTACCACCCATTTTCTTTTACCCAATTTAGTGTTCCTGAGAAGTATTATGAATCCCAGTGAAATGCTATGTTTTGGGTAAATACACAAAAAAAGAAAGTATTTTCAACTCTGTTATGAGGTCCTGCCTCAGCCTACGTCACCTTGGGGGCAAATCGGTTGCTCTGCTAGTAGCGCTCACTGAAGTCATCATTCAGCTGTAATCCTATGTTCTCATTCATACTGTGTTTTAAGACACCAGATGATTTTTTTTTCTCTCTCTCCTTTTAAACACAGTTTTCCTGAAATGCGTTTCCTATTTGAAAGTACTCTAATAAGCTTTTGATTTGAGGTGCAGGTTGTCGGTGCTACCCTTGTCCATATTAAGATCTTACACGGCTCAGAATCACCACCAATCAGTGATTAAGTGCTGCAAAATTTGCAGTTTGCATCTTGTTTACTTTTCTTTGAAAGAAAACGCTTGAAGAAGAAAGCGTTGGCTTTTAAGCCGTTAGTGTCATTAAACGCTGTTCCTTATTAGCAGAACAGATTGAGAGTTTAGGACAGATTTTCTCCACACTGATGTTTTTTTTTTTTTTTTTTTTTTTAAGTACCCACGACTGGTCTAAAACTATGAGCACTTTACGAAATGCCAGTGTTGTTCTTAAGTGGTACCACCTGATACCCCGCAGAATCCATACATCTCCTTTTGGCACCTGCGACCCGCAATGCTTGGCTAGAGCCCGGCGCGGCCCGATGCTCTGCAGGAGCCGCCCGCCCGCCCCGGGCCCTGCGGGCCATCCCAGGGCCGGCTCAGACTGCCGCTGCACAGGCCAGTCTGTTTGTCTAATCACAGCCAGGCCGCTTTGTGTCCTATGAACTAAGAATCACAGTTTTATTTCTCACAGCAACATGAATGCTGGCCCACCTTGGAATAAAGTGCAACGTTCAAAACATTCTTCAGGAAAAAGGCAGAGTGCATCCCAAGTGCCCCACGTGTCCCCCCCGCCGCCCGAGGACGGACCCCGGGAAAGCAGTTCCCTGCAAGGAGACCCCGAAAGGAGCCCGCCGGGCCCCCGGCGGCGGGGCGCCCCCTCGGGGGACCGGCTGTTCCTGGAGCTGCAGTGCAGGAAGGTCAGGAAGGAGGCTGCGGCCCAGGACGAGGACAGCGCCAGCGACCTGTCGGACTCGGAGCGGGTGCCCATGCCGCCTGCCGCGCGCGCCCCCCCGGAGCTGCAGCTGCGCGCGGAGCAGATCGACGAGGCCGCGGGGTCGGGCCCGGACCCCGACGCCGAGCCCTGGGCCGCCCCGGCGCCCGCCTACGGCTACGCGGACTTCCTGCCCGCCCCGTTCAGCTCCTGGGACCTCCGTGACCTGGCCGCGCCCCCGGGGACCGAGCCCAGCCCCGCGGCTCGGGGCGGCGCCGCCGGGCTGCTCGCCAGGTACATCGACAGGCTTGTGCAGCTCGAGTGGCTGCAGATGCAGACGGTGCAGGGCGAGAAGGGGAAGGGCGCCCGGGCCAGGCCTCCCACCGGCCCCGGGGCCACGTTGGGGGCTCTGAAAAGCCCGGGCAGGGCCAAGCTGGTGGCCAGCGCTGCAGCCAGGCTTCCCCAGGACGCGGCTGGCAAGCCGCCTGCGCCCCGGAGGAAGGACCTGTCCCGCGAAGAAGCGCGGCCGTCCTATTACGCCTTTGACCGTCCCCCCAGAGCCCCCCACGCGCGGGGCAGCAGGCCAAGTTCTCAGAGGCCAGCCCTCGAGGCGAGGACCGAGGAGCAGACAAAGAAAGCGAGTAAGAGCCCCAGGCCGCAGCAGGGCTGGCATGCGGCCTGCGGTGACCGCGGTGACCGAAGCGGCCCCGGAGCTCCCGCGCGGGGGGCCAGCGCTGCAGACCCCACTGACCCCGGCCCGGCCCCCAGAACGCAGGCACACACGGCGCTGAAGAAGAAGGGGGCTGCGAGCACCTGCGCCCCTGCCACCACGTCCAGCGAGAAGAAACCCAAAACCAATGGAGCAAAGCCAAGCACATATAAACTCAAATAATAACCGAGACAACGGTGAGCTGCAAAGACGTGCAGACACCTTAAACGTTAGAGCTCCTCCGAAAGGGACAATACTGTGAATTTTAGGACGTTTCACTCTCAGTCGTGGATTGAGATCCCATCGGTGCAGCCCCACCCTCGCCCCAGCCACACCAGGCTTCGTTCCAAAGAAGGGTGTCTTTCAATAAGCCTTTCTTGGTATTGACAGTCTTAAGTGAATGAGAGCCCTTTAGATAAAATTTAACCCAGGTCTGTGCCATATAAAGACATAAAATGACAGGGAAGGAGAGGTCTACCCTGGAAGCAGCAGCCAGCCCACACCTGAGGCCGGCAGCAGGGTTCAGCCCCCCCACACTCCATGCAGAGCACCTGCATGGAAAATGTAATGCGCGCCGGCTTAAACTGTGTGGAATCGGAAACATATGAAGTACGGTTCCTGGTGTCCTCCTGGTAAACTATCCAAGCAGAAGTTGTGCTATTTCAGGCCTAGGAGAGGGTCTAGCTCTTCCTCAATGTAGGGAGCCTCTCCTGAGAGCAAAAGTATCAGTAAGCTGCTTGTTCTTTCCAGACCATGGAATCTAATACTTTCATGGTTTGGGGGGGGGGGGGTGTTTTGTTTTATTTTGTTTTGTTCTCAAGGTGTTTTAATGAAACTCAGAGGTGGTGGTGAAGTCCACCTTTGGATTCCCTTCACTGAGGTTAAGTAGGGCAGGGACTTGTCCAGGTGGAAGCAGTAGGTCTCAGCAGGACCCTCACTGGTGGGCGGGAGCCAGGAGTGAAGCCTTTAGCACCCTGGCGCTTCTGGCGTGTATGCCTTCTGGAAGAGGTGGACAGGAAAGCCACCATTTAGAGTTTGTGCATGAAAGGCCTGAAACCAGATAGATACACATGAAAGCACTGTGACTGTCACAGTAATCACATTACTGCTTTGAGACCTGGGTCCTGCTGTCCGTAGCTGGCATAATCCGTTTTAAGAGCAGGATTTTATCACCTTGCTTCAGGGCAGAGGGGTGAGGACACATTTCCAGATGGAGTTGGGAGTGTCTTCTTAACATCCTTACCCGATCCCGTGGTCTGCTCGGTCTTCTGGTTGCACTGTGGGGTTTCTGTTGAAATTGTAAATATCTGTAAAACCTTTGGTTGACTGCTGGATAAACAGGATGTTTTAATGACTGCAGCTGATTTTCTCTCTTTAAATGATTCTCTTTGTTTTCATACATAGACGTTTCTCTTTTTCTCTTTTTACCTCTGGGGAAAATTAAAAACTTAGCACTTTTCATTTGAAAGTATATATATATATATACTAGCTTGCAGACTTCACAGAGCAGCTCATGTCATCCAAGTCACCTAAGTCAATAGCACAAGGGCAAGACGCATTTATTAATGAAATAATGGGCACAAGTTAAATATTAAGATCCCATTCTTAAAAATCTGACCTTAATAGTATGTTAAACAACACATACAATTTTTTTATGGCAGTTTTCTTTTCTTCCAAGACTGTATTTCTAGATTTTCATAGATTCCATCCTATATTCTTTATCTTTCACACCACCCTACTGGAGAGAACATGGTCTTGCACTAGGATCTTGTACCTTTTAACAGGAACAAAGATGTTCATCTAGTGGACCTTACTTCCCTCGTTCTCAGTTACGCTGTAACTTTTACACTTGGTGTATGCATTGTGGTGTGCAAGTGTAGCACTGCTCTTCCTTTACCTCTCTGTGGTTGCTGCATGGCACCCCATGTGTCCTTCACCTGGGCTGCTGCTTGTGAGCACAGGCGCACTAGTCCTTTCTACACAGCTGGCACTGCCGCTCATTCATGATGCTTCCTCTGCTACGATTTGTAACACAGCTCTTTATAAGATTTTAGGGCCGATAAATCTCTGTAAGCACATTATATCCATATACATGCTCCTGTTATTAATACTATGGGGTTTACACCAAATTGCTGCCTTCTCCAGGAATGCTCTGTGTGGGTAGTCTTGGAGGTCCTGCAGGGTGAGGGTCACATGCTCACTTTGCCTTGTGTATGTCTGAGCCGAAGGCCACCCTGATTAAGAAATTTAGAGGTGGTGCCTCGGATGTTATATTTGTCCCTTGCTCTTTGAATCGAAGTCAGTTGCCTCATTTGGGGAACGGTTATCATGTCACATGTTGAGACAATTTTAAAAGCCTGAAAAAGTGACTTTGCTTGTTCACGTTTTTGTCTCAGGTTAATGGTTTATTTTAACCAGTATTCTTGCGATTGGATCAGAGCTCCTGATGAACAGCATGGGTTCACTGCAGAACGTAAGCACAATCTCGATCCCATGATTTCCGATACACACACCTGACTCAGCCTCATGTTCTAAATGCTGCAGACAAGAATCCCACCAGTTTCACGCAGACGGCGCCGGAAAGCGGAGTCGTGGCCTCCTGTGGTTGGTCAGGTCCAAGCAACCCAGCATCCTGCTAGTCTGGGGACGTGTCACTGTATTCAAAGAAGTGCCTCTCATTTCTGGGAGTTGTTTACGTACATGTTGTGTTTAAGCCAATTGAAATAATCCAAGGTTAAAAAAAAAAAGGTGTAGAGAAAGTTAAGAAGAACTACTTTAGGCTTAGAATCAGTTAGCAGAAGCTGTAAAAACATACAAAAGCAAACTGCAACAACCTGTCGGTATTAGCTACAGTTCTTTAGTTTGGGAGTATTTCTCAAATCTTTAATGATGACACTGGCCGAAGGTTTGTAATCCACTGGCAGGGCAGGGGGGTGCCTGTGTCAATAAAGATTGGGGGCATCGTTGGGCTCATGGCAGCTGTGGTCTGAAAGGAGGAAGGCTCGTCCTGGTTCGTAAGCCAGTAGGCTAGTTCCCAGAGAGACAGAACAATCTCTACCTTCATGATTTAAATATTGTCTAACGCCTTTTTTTTTTTTTTTGTCTAACGCCTCTTTATGCTCACTTGAATAGTTAAAAATAGAAAACTCTAGGTGGTACTGTGTTTCAAGGTAACCGAGAAGCAGTATTTATAATTTATTCATGTGCATGTACAGAGGTCCGTTTAAAATGGCCTGACCCAATCGAGCATGTTTGTTATTTGCTGTTATAATTATTATATGCTTGGTTTTGTACATAATAAAACAATACGTGTAAGTTTTTGTGAATCTGGACTTTTCCCTCCTTGAGATCAGTTACACCGTAGGAAATGCTGTATGGACATTTCAGGTAGGGTTTTGTTTTGCTTGTGAGTTTACTAGGAAAAGAACAATAAATGGGTGTGGCTGTTTGGCAGATTTAAGTCCATACCTTAATGAGTTAAGAGTTGATGAGCGTTTCTAGAGTCCTCTTCCTCTTTCTGGTACAGAGCGGGAGACACCCCAACACGTGAGGATCTCCCCGGGCGCCTCTTCCAAAACGGTAACTTCTCAGCTTTCGGAGCAGCTGTTCATGTAGTTCTTTTCCTGTGTTTCTCTCATTTCTGCCTGGACATCTCACAGAACCGGTGGGCAGGAGACTCTGCGCCGTGTCCCTTCTTAATACTCAGCAACGAGCATGCCAACATTACTAGGAGCATCTGAGAAGCACTGCTGGTGTTTTCTTGAGTCCCCATTCCTCTTATTCCCCTGGAAGGTGTCAAACAGGGAACTAGGACGGAAATTGAATAAAAGTAAAGTGATGTGATAGGAGGAGCTCACACTCTCGAGTGCTCACACGCAAGTTCCAGACTGAGTGCCAGCTCTCCCCAGGAGCACACCTGGAGCTGCACACATCCTCAAAGGCCCTTTGTTCCTTTTCCTTAACTCACTTCTGACAAGAAGGTGCCTTCTTTTGAGCCTACCAGATAGTGGCCGTTTAATAAAAACGTAATTCTGGGGGCATTAAAAAGCAAAACTCCACCTAGAAAATTTCATAGGTCTTACTGGCTTCATTTAATGATGCATGAGTGGGGCAGCAGCCCACCGGCAGGTGGAAGGCATCTCCAAGGAGTGTGCAAAAGGAGGGACTTCTGTAGGCACGAGGAAGGTGTACTGGGCAAGAAAGTAGCTGGGTTATTGCAAGGTCACTTTCCTTTCGGGGACAGCCGGGGTCGTACCAGGGAGATGGCCTCACTAGTGCTAATCAGCTGGCTCCTGACTGACGGGTTTAAGATCCCACTGTGGGACAGCCCAGACTCTGAGTAAGGCTGGCCTGGCGAAACCACTCCATGTGGGCCTGTGGTCTTTTTATCAGGGGGTTTAAAAATAATTTTCTGGTAGTTGGAAAATTAACCATGTTGGAGGTTTTTAAGTCATAAAGTGGTACATAAAATGGTAGATTATTTTTGGATGTTGCTGTTTCATCATCCATGAGGTGGCCACTAAATCTCTAGACCCAACCCGACACCACCTCAGTCTAAAGGTCTCTGTTTGATTCCTTTAACATCGTAAAACAGCTCTGTCAAGCAGGGAATCATGCTCAGCGAAAGAACAGAGATCATTCGTTTGTAAAAAAATCTTCCGAGAGACCCTGTTTCAAACAACAGGATGCAAATAATCCCTGTCCTCTGCGATTCGCTCTTGAAGAAATGGACCATGAGAACACTGGGCAATGTATGTGCAATTCTGAAAATGGGATCGTCACGAATAGACCTGTCCTAGCCTGAGTGGTGGTTTTAGAGAAATCCAGGGTACGTTTCACCTGCGATCCCAGGCACCTGGCAGGGTCCCCAGCTGCTGTGCTCCACAGCAGGTGAAGGAGAGAACACCGCCCCCCCCAAACAGGCCCCTGGAGGGTCTACTGCCTCCAGTGGGAGGCACCCGAAAAACAGGCAGTCCAAGAAAAACCGTCTTATCTTTCTTCTTTTTCTTCAAAGCAGGAGATGAAATTCCTGCATGAAAGACGCCCTCCCCAGTGCCAGAAAGAAAAGTAACGTTCCTACCGTCAGGGATGAGCGGTGGAGACGCAGAAGGTCTCTACCCAGATGTTGTTTGTTAAAATGGTCTTGTCTTCCTTGGTCTCCACACACGGCTGAGTACCTTTTCTCCTTCAACCTAACATCGAAGCAAGTATCTCCCACCGCTTCTCCAGGTCCCTCCTTCCTTACGAAGGCCCCCGCGTCGCGGAGAACCTGAGTCTTCGACCATCTGTCTGCTTTTCTACCCTGTTGCTCTGACGTCCATCACCTTAATTCTCAGCACCCTCCACAAAGGACCGTAAGAGGGTGCAGCGAAGCAGAACTTGCCACCCCAAAATATGTTTTAAGGAACAGCACAGACATGGGGAAATCACCGAAAGCTGAGAAGTTACCGTTTTGGAAGAGGCGTGTCTCCCGCTCTGTACCAGAAAGAGGAAGAGGTCTCTAGAAACGCTTATCAACTCTTATCTCATTAAGGTATGGACTTAAATCCGCCAAACAGCCACACCCATTTATTGTTCTTTTCCTAGTAAACTCACATAACTGGCTCCCCTCCAACATGTTTTGTCTCTATTTATTTATTTTTTATTAGTTTCAGGGTAGTTTCCATCACGTGCCCTCCTTCATGCCCATCACCTGGTTACCCGTTCCCCCGTGACCCCAGTGTTTCCTAGAGCTCAGCATCTCTTATGGTTTGCCTCCCTCTCCATTTTCATCTTATTTTTCCTTCCCTTCCCCTACATGGAATTGAAGAAACAAAACGAATGTCTTTTGTCTTTACCTGGAGGTGGTATTTAAGGAGGCAGCGTGAGCCATTTGGGGGAGTGACTCTGTTTTCCTGGGGTCTCTCCCACGCGTTCAGGAAGCATACGTGTTCCTCAATTTCTGCTTTTCTCCTGCGCATCTGTCTTTTCTTACGTGAGCTCTCAGTCAAGAACTTGGAAGGGGGGCCGCCCTGGTGGCTCCGTGGTTTAGCACTGCCTTCGGCCCAGGGTGTGATCCCGGAGACCAGGGATCGAGTCCCACGTCGGGCTCCCTGCATGGAGCCTGCTTCTCCCTCTGCCTCTGTCTCTCTCTGTGTGTGTCTCTCATGAATAAATAAATAAAATCTTAAAAAAAAAAACACGTGGAAGGGTACAGGTGAAATTATTTTCCTCTCCTGTGAGGGTAGAGTCAAATTTTACCTCCCCTCTCAAATGAAAGTCTGCATCTGGACAAGATCCTCGGCAGTTCACATTTGAGAAAACTGCGTTGCTGGTGGCACTTAGAAGTCTGCGAGTTTGAACCCACTGCCTGGACTGCGTATCCGGTCTCGACCCCTCCCTGCACTCTGGCCACGCTAGCAAGGTCATCTGCTTATCTCTGTTGATTTTCTCCAGGGCTTAAAGGCACTCGGCTATCTCTTGGCTCAAGGATAGGTCACTAAGCGGCCTGATTTATGGTTTCCGATAATTTGCAGGGCAGGTGAATGCTAAGAAGCTGAGGTTTCTTAGAACACTTGCACCTTGAGCTCGCTTCCCTTCCATTTTGCTCTTCTGCCCTCAGCCGGGCCCTTCGCTCCCTTCATCGTGGGCCAGGTTGAGAAGAGTCACCAATGCCCACCACCAAGCTTTCCCTCCAAACTCTTGTCTCACCAGACACCTGCCCTCGTACAGCAAGGAGAAGGAAAAGGCTGTGCTTTGTCCTGTGTTGCTCAATTTTCTAAATGCTGGAATGAAATGCTTTTTACTTATTGGTCTTATATAATAATGAGATGGGTGATCCAGCAGGTTCAGTTGAAGATGTTCTGATTAACAGAAATCTGCATTTTTCCTGCACAGGACAATGTTAAGGCAGGAGGATACACAAAATAGCCTCAAATTTCGCTCTCTCCCTTCTTCCCTGAAAAAGCATAAAAACATTTACATAAACAAATAACCGAAGAAAGAGCTCGGTACTTACATTATCAATAAAATTAGTATAAAATATACTTGAAAAAAGCGAGAAACACTCC
Source organism: Nyctereutes procyonoides (assembly GCF_905146905.1). NCBI lineage: Eukaryota > Metazoa > Chordata > Mammalia > Carnivora > Canidae > Nyctereutes > Nyctereutes procyonoides. The sequence continues at coordinate 3,200,506 of NW_026575024.1, read as the reverse complement.
AATCAGTCATACTTGGCAGCGTTCCCCACCCTCCCACCCATTTGCTCATCTACAACTACTAGTTGAACAAACAGGGGCAAGAGACTAAAATTTCTCCAAAGGAATGTTCTGAGCAGCTCTTGGTGGCTGACAAAATACTAAAACATAAGGGCCACACTTTCTCATCAGCCCGTGTGACGACTACCGCAGCAACCAACGTGGGGCAGATAAAAATGTCTCAGTCCCTTAAAGCAGAGCAGGAAATACAAGTGACATTTCATTCTCCTGTGAAGTCTACTCTTCAGCTCTTGGTGGGTGTCAGGTATGGGGGTACATGTGCTCGATGCACCATATTAGACGTGAGGCTCAGAGTACGCTTGATAATAGCTTGGATTTTTCTGGGCTGGAATCAGATTCACTTTTCTGATTTTTTCCCCCAAAATCATTTAAAAAAAGTTTTAAACATACAGAGGAGTTGAAAGACTTGTCCAGTGAACACTGCCAGGCTCACAGCTTGTTCTCTGCTTTGTGCCCCACCTGCCTGCCCCTGCGAGCACCTGGCTCCCTCCCCAGGGGCTCCCTCCAGTTCGCCCGCTGAGGTCACTCTCCGGTGCACCAGGGGACTTGTTCCATGTTTCCGTGAGCTGTGGTTATTCAGTTGGCCACAGTTGGGCTGGGGACCAGCTCCCCTGAATGGGGACACAGCCCTCCCCTGGGGTTCTGTTGTCAGTGTTTGGTTTTGTTCTTTAACCCTACCTGAAGCTGTTCTGAGAAACTACACTTATCTTGTGACTTTGAAGAAACAGGACCTTGAAATCAGAATCCTTTTAGGGGAAGGTAAATTTTATATGAATGGACATAACATGGGGAGCTCCGACCAGGAGATGTATAATTTATCCTGCACCCTGGATTTTGAATCCCTGCCTTCCATCGTGGGCACCTTGCCCCAGGCCCCTGGGCTATGGAGATGGGTCCCCTTTACAATATGAGTCCCCTCCCCTGGGCTCTGCCTCCTCCGGCAGGGACAGAGGTCTCCTGTCTCACAGACCCCCTTCCACACTTTCGCCGACGGTGGTTGGCCTCTGCGCAGAAGAAGGCGTCCAGGTGGCCACGCTGGCGCTGCCTCCGCCTCCCCTCCCAGCGGCCCTCTCAGACCACAGCACGTCCCCTCTTTGACATTTACTTGGGCAGCCTGGGAAAGTCTGTCTCCTCATGCCAGACGGAGGCATTGGTGGGCCCTTCTCCCCTCCCCTGTCCTGGTCCTGCTGTCCATCACAGTTCCCGTCTCCTGGGTGGCACACGGGGCCTGGTCACTCACACCACTGTCCAAGCAGCCGGGATGGGGCGCCAGGCCCTCAGCCTTGTCAACCGCACCCATTACCAGTGACTCCATTCCCTAGAAAAATCCAACCCAGTGGTTTCCCAGAATGGAAAGAAAGCCTCCCATCCCTCCCCAGTGTGGGGGGCAGGTCAGCTCCTGCTCCAAATGAGGCAAGCAGAAAGCGGCCGGCTCCCTGCCCCAGGACTCCTCACATCCACGGCTGCAGTGGCAGAGGGCGGCCTGCCAGGTGATGGGATCCGTTTGGCCGTGATTTGGGGGTGCTGAAGTGTCTGCTATTAAATGTTGGGGTCTCTTCTTAGAATGTCATGAAGGTAATGCTGCCTCATTTTCAGTTAGGATCCTACTCGCCAGTTCCTGGGCGAGTGGAAACCTGCTGTTCCACGTGCTTTTCCCCCCGGCAGAGATGGAGGAGGCACGTGTTCAAGCTGCCTGCACTAAGGACCCCGCAATGACACTCAGGGCGAGTGCCTGGCGTTTGCGGGAACCTTGACTGTCGTGGATGATTCGAGGCAAAATTAATCCTTAGCAGCACTCATGGCGTGCTTATCGTGGTAGAGGATCCTGAGAGCTGGGGGGGGGGGGCAGCCCTGAACGACCGAGGGGAGGCTGATGAGTGCAGATGATTAGTGTGCTCATCCTTTCCTCTCCCACCACCTGCCCCATTTGTCTCCGGTCACATTTCATCTCTCAGGTTCCGCGGATCTGGGGGCTGCCACCTTGTGGCTGCAGAGTATTGGTGCACGTCGAGGATGGGAACCTTAGATCCTGTGGGATCTCTGATCTCTGGACAGAAAGGGAACCTTGACAGCTTCCAGTTCACGCTCACCTGAGACTGGGCTGCGGCAGGTGAGGCCAGCAGCACTCAGCCCAAAGGGGAGAAGGGCTGCCTTATGGGAAGCCGACTTCTCGCTCGGTTACTTCTAAATGTTTGAGGATGTTGAAAATGGGGCTGTTTCTAGTATCTTAAAATACCAATGTCTTTCAACTGAGAGCAAATCTCAAGGTAGAACCCTTCAGAAGCACTCCCCAGCGCCTCTCCAGATCTCCGGTCAGCGGGCTGTCTTTCTTGCTCCATATCATCTCCCCTGATGTCACTTCAGGGAAGGGGTCCCCGCCCTGCATCATCTTTTTTTCCTCCCACAAACACTCAACGTGGTTTAGCTGATCTGATCTGTAAACTCTGAATTAAAGATTCTAACTTAATCAAATTTTCAGTAGACTCCCTCGGAAAAAAAATACCCACTTTGAAAATAATCATAATGGACACATAAATGTAAATTTGATTATTATTTTTTAAAGGATTTTATTTATTTATTCATGATACACACACACACACACAGAGGCAGAGACACAGGCAGAGGGAGAAGCAGGATCCATGCAGGGAGCCCGACGTGGGACTCGATCCCGGGTCTCCAGGATCACGCCCTGGGTTGAAGGCGGCGCTAAACCGCTGAGCCACCCAGGGATCCTTTTTTTTTTTTTTAAAGGAAATTCGATTATTATTTTTCCGTTTCTATTTATGCAGGGTAAATATTTAGAGACCTGAAATTTGCATTTGTTACTCTTTCCAATAATAAGCTACTAATTCAGATTAAGATAATAAAGTGTTCAAATTACAATGTTCAGCGGCATCTCACCGAGCTCACTATTTGCTGTTTTAAACAAGGTGATGTGGTAACAAGGTACACCGTTCAAGTGATTAGATTAACGGATCTCTGATTTTGTCTTACACTCAATCATTGCCACCTTAAGTGTCGAGTGCAAGGAATCCTGTTTTCTGATATTCTAAGGCAAATACCCCCAGTTTGGCGCAAATCTCCCACCATCTCCATCCCTCCATCCTCCATCAATCTCAAAGTCACAGGGCAGAGTCAGTTAAGCTTAGCAGAAATTTGGGTAGGAAAGGTCTATAAAGCACAGAGCCCTGAGACATGACTGGGATGAAAATTGTCAGAGCTCTGGAGAGTGAAAGTGCTTGGGTTTCTCTCCTTAATAAAGTTCCTCTTTCTTAGACTCTTTTTCCACTGCTTTCCTTCCAAAGCATAGGCGTTATAGGGAAGAGCCCTTAAAATATCCTGCTTCAGAAAGAGATCACGGAGCACATGACTCGTAACTAAAGACAAACAGAGCATAGGTGCTGGCATCCTGTTCCCCAGGCTGGGGTAATCCCCTGGGGTCGGGTTCCAGCTCGCGTCTGTGCACGTGAGGCAGGGCATGTTTAATTCCCCTCCACTCCCTTCCTGGGAACTTGGTTGTCACTGTGAGGTTAAAGCTTAAGGCTTGGCCCAGCCCATTCTGATAAATGCAAGTGCGGTCAGGGCCAGAGGAGGGGAGAGAGGAGACCAGGGTGTCAAGTGCCTCCAGAGCAACAGGAGGCTTGGGCTGGGAAGGAAGTGATCGGGGATTTGAGGCCTGGCTGCGGGGGACACCGGCTATCTGGGGGGACTTGCAGGCATGGGCTCCAATGGCCACATGTCCCTCTCGTTGCCACTGCTTTCAGTGCTGCTGCTGCTGCTGCTGCTACAGGTGAGCTGGGGCAGGTGCTCGGAACTGGGCTGGGGGCCATGAGCCCGCCTCAGGACTGAAGGCACAGCTCTGGTTGGCTGTGCCCCTCCTGGGGTGATGGGCCGGGAAGGGATGGAGAAGAGGGCTCTGGGTAGACCCCGAGAGAAGGGCAGGTGTGTGTGTGTGTGTGTGTGTGTGTGTGTGTGTGTGTGTGTGTGTGGGGAGCCCGGGGTCTGCATACACCTGTAACAGGGCACCGTCAGTGGGGCTCCTGAATGTATACAAAGGAGGGGTTTAGGTCACAACCTGTTTGGGGAGTGGTGGAGATGGACTAAGGGGACTCATCTTAAACTGGTTTATACAGTACACACCATTTTCATTTAGATTTGTGTGATCCAAGCTTTCTAAGGGTACTTCTATTCACACCTCAGCCTGTATGTGACAGACAATCTGAGCAACCTCAGGGTGGGTGGGAGGACTTAATGCCTCTGCCCCCCAACCCCTGGCCACAGCCCAGATGGAATCAAGGTCAGAAAACACAAGGGCTTGTTGCATGTGTACTGACCACAGGGGACTCACCATTGCGTGCACCTGTCATGCCGCTCACTCCATGGCTTTCCGCCATCATGAGGCTGTTGCATTGAGTTCTCCTGTAGTAGCTGGCCCAGGGTCACCTGTAGGTCTGGACTGGGCTGCTTAGCATCCCAACTCGGCTCGCTCATAGCCGGCGGGGTTCTGGGCTGACCACTGACCTTGATCCTCACCTTGGCTGGACGTGGACCCCTTAGGAGCTGTAGAACTCCCAAAGCCTGGATACCCCCTGAGACATTCAGACTTAGCTGACCTGTGAGGTGGCCTAGGCCTTATGGCTTTACCTTGGTCTCATTAAGCCTCATTTTCTTTATCTGAAAACGGAGCTGATATTTGCTCTTCCTTATCCTGGTGGTCATAAGAGTGAAGGTGGGCTTGGCGGTGTGCCCCTCTGCCTGTGTCCTTCTGGTTCTCTAGCCACAGTGAAATGGTGGGCAATGCATCTGGCACCCATGCTGCTACTCTTTATCGGATATTTGCTCCGAGTGGGACATGGGGGATGGAACAGTAAGCAAAATGGGGGGATGGGTGGAAATCCCCTGAGCTCTAGCGGAGCTCTGCTGCCCACGTGAGGATCTTACTAGGCACCAGTTGCTCGGTGCTTAGAGAATTTTCTTGGTCCCTTTTTGTCATTTCCAGTTCTAAATGTCCTTAGTCAAACAGTACTCTCATTTTATCTCCCACTTTGTCAAATCCTGTTGATAGCCTGTTTTAATCGTCAGGCCCTGTCCTCATCTTTCTCTTCCTCCTGCCCTTGCCCCTAAGTGGTCTGGTCAGAAAACACGGGTATGTTTTCCTCTTCTCTGTTGTATTAGCACAGAGCCCAGACAAGCTGACTCATGTCTGAGGGTGGGTTGAGTGGGGGCAGGCAGTGGGGAGTGGACTGTGGGTGGCAACTCAAGGTTTGGTGAAAGCAGCTTTATACCCATTCCAGTGGATCAAGGCAGAGGAAAGAAGGTGCTGGAACCAGGTGTTTTTAGCAAGCCCCATCCTGTACCTTAACAGGGCAAGAGCTTCCTGCCCAGCAGGTGGCCGGTCACTTGCTGAATTGGCTGCGAATTAACCCATTCCTTCCACTCCTACGTGGGCTCCAGAGTTGGCCTACAACCATGTGTGACACCCCAAACAGGTGCCCACTGGCCCCCCTCTGAGCTCCCCGTTCCACTGGAGCGCTGTTCTTCCTCTGGAACCCCACCACACCCCTGCTGTCTGGGGGACACAGAGCAAGCGACAGAGTTGGGGCTCTACTGCGGGTTTTGCTCTTGGGAGTCCGATTCAACAGTAAGTCGCATAAGGGGAGCCCTGTTCTCCTCCTATGGGAACTTCTGGTCCTGAGGGCTCATGAATGCTCCACTACCAAGACCAGAGGAAGAAATCGCTGGTGAGCAAAGTCTGTTATGTCATCATTGTTGATTTTTTTTTTTAACCCTGAAGATCCCAAATCGGCTTATCTTTAAAAAACTGTTAGCATCAGTGATTAACTTGCTGAGCCCCGATTTAGGAGCAACAGTGAGTGGATTGCAGAAGGTGAGGGATGGTGTGTCAGGGGAAGCTGGGCACTCGGAGGGATGTCCTAAGAGCCCTGGGGACCCGCCGACATGATGCAGTCTGCACTTTTAAAGATCGCCTGAGCTTCTGTAGAGAGAATATATTTGAGCAGGAGACTAAGCAACGAGGGCCGCGTGGCAAAGTGCCACAAACTGGATGCCTTCAAACAGCGGAAAGGTACAGCAGGGCACTAGAGTTCATCAGACAGTTTTGCATATTTGCAAGTTGCTAAGAGAGTAAACCTTGAAAGTTCTCATCACAAGAAAAATAATGCTTTAACTGTGTGTATTGGCAGATGCTAAGTAGACGTCTTGTGGCAAGCATTTCGCAATATGTACAAATAACAAACCCTCATGTTGCGTACCTGAAGCTAATACAACGGCGTTCGCCAATTATACGTCTTTTAAAAAAAATTCTCGAATGCAAATTTGCAATGAAAAAAAAAAGAATTTGCAAATTTGCAATGAAAAAAAGAGTTATTTCCATGCAGGCTCCTCAGTTCTTTAGCACCCTCTGCAGACACAAAGCCTCCCATGCACCTAGGTTACTTCCCTCCAGCGATGCCATAGCTACCTGACAAGGCCAGCCTGGACATTACTGGTTCCACGTCCCCACGCCTAGCACCGCCTGTCAGGTGATGTGTGTGTGACTCTTGCAATCAAATGCCCACCTGCCACACAGCATTTGGTGGACACTGTAGCCAGAGACACCAGCCTCTAGAAAGTTTTCTCCCTCACATTATAGAAACATGATGTGTATCTTTTAAATGGTGTCCTCTTTGGACCAACTGCCTACAATTGGCAAGGATGGGGAATACAGGAAGCACACTTACAAAGTCATTTAGGCAAATGTAACTCTTTTCTGGTCTGCCTGCAACAGCCAGACAAGATCGCACAATTTCTGAGGTGAGCGTGGAGGGGGGTCGTGAAACACACAGTGTCAGGTGCACAAACCTAGGCGCTCACGGCTCTCAGGTGGCTATTGGCTGAGCCATTCAAGTGCTGCCAGAGTGAGTGGAAGGCACAGAGCCTGTATGTAGAAAGGACCCATAAAGACACCCTGTCTCATGCCCTCACTCACAGAAGGGGACACTGAGGCCAGGAACGAGGTCAAACCTTTCCCTATTCCTTTTTGCCCACCTGGGAATAGACTTGTGTTAGTAATGGAATGAATTTCTTCATTCTTTTGCAAGAACTGTGATTTTCCCTCCATTTTAAGATCATATACCTGGTTAGGCCCTTAATTTAAAACCGTCAACACGAATCAAGAAGCATTCAGTGTCTGAATGAATCAACGTTTGAGATTTTGGAATGCCAAGACTTTAAACATTCTTTCCCTTTGAGTAAATAAAAATCTAGTGTGTAGCAGGGAACAAATATCATTGTCTTTGACGTTAATGAAACAAGACAAGCGGGTGATGTCCACCCCAGACAAGGAGGGAGGCTGGCCACGGAGGAAGGACGCATAAAGAATGTTCGTTTTCTGTGAAACCGCTAACACGCAGTCCATCGGGCAGCGGTGTGGCCGGCAGCAAGGGCGGACCCTCCTGGTGCAAAGCCACCAGGGCTGAGGGTGGGGTCACAATCACTCACCATGTCCCGGAGCCTGAGGCAGAAATCCTAGAGTAGCCGTCATCTGATGGTTTGCTCTCAGGATGCCTTCATGCTCGTCACATTACTGAGAGCCCGAAGAGCTAGTCCTTATGTGGGTTATGTTTACTGTGATTTACCATATTAGATATTAAGACTGGGACATCGTAAGCTTTTCTTGGTTCATTAAAGATCATAATAAACCCAGTACATGTGAGTATATGTCACACGCTCTTATGAAAAATAACGATACTTTAAAAAAAAATTCCATTTAGTGTGAAGAGTGGCACTGTTTTATATTCTTGCAGATCTCTTGTTCCATAAGAAGACAGCCGGATTCTCCTCTCTGAGTCTTCTTTCAATCTTGTAAACGTTGTTTAGTTAAAGGACATGAAGAAATTCTGGCTTCACACAGATATGCATATGGAAAGGGAGGACTGTGTGATTGGCCTTAGACAGATTTGTGGTTATCCTTCTTTGACATTACACCAAAACTTGACAAGTGGTATTTTTAAACAATTGACTGCTGCATGGAATCTGAATACATCTTAATGAGCTTTTCTTGCTCTGTTACATCAAAACCACTGGTGTGTCTTGTGTCTTGGATGACTCTTTCTCAGTGCAGAGGCCCCAGCATCTTGGATGACTCATCCCTAAATGCAAGAAGGAATGAAATACTCATTCCTTGGGCATGATTTTGGAATGTCATGCATTAATCATTAGGAAACTCTTGTCTTGGGATGCCTGGGTGGCTCAGTGGTTGAGCATCTGCCTTTGGCTTAGATCATGATCCCGGGGTCCTGGGATCGAGTCCCACATCGGGCTCCCTGCATGGAGCCTGCTTCTCCCTCTGCCTGTGTCTCTGCCTCTCTCTCTCTCTGTGTCTCTCATAAACAAATAAATAACATCTTTTTTACAAAAAGGAAACTCTTGTCTCATTGAGTTATGTAGGTCTTCCAAATGCTGACATTATTTCATTCTGCAAAATCAGAAAATCACACTCGTTAATATCTCCACATATCATCAGAAAAAATTGGAAGCTATCAAGCCCATTGTAGCAGACACAAGTTTTCCAAAATTCTAAATTTTTGCTTGAAAGCTTCAATTTTATTACTGGCAACATGACACCATCCACCATTTCTCTCAAAGTGATAGGCTCACTTGTTTACCATCAAAGTAACTGTCTATCGAGTGCCCAATACTGAACAACACAGTTTGTCAGTCAATCTTCCAAGCAAAATGCTGTTGCCAGCCTGTTCAGCTGGCAACTCCAATGATCACCCACGTGCTTTTGTCGGGACTCTACTCCGTCCAGGGCGTTGCCTGGGGTTTTGTGCATACTTCTCACCTGGTCACGCAGAATACCACAAATGCATGCGCCCCAGTGGTACAGGGCAGTAACATTAAAGACCTTTACTGCTTCATCAGTTCTCAAGTGACTTCAGGCATCAAGTCAATTCATCCATTACCTCATCCCTAAATGCAACAGGCTTTTCCTTTCCTCCTTCTTCTTCTTGTGTGTGTGTGTGGTGATGAAGATACGTGTATCAGGTACAGCATGGAGATACAGGATGCTGGTGGTCTTGCTGGCGCCGCCTTTCCCAGTCATTTGTCCCATCAGTGCCAATGTCATGCAGTGAAATCGGCAAATGATGCTCTGGTATGGCTCGGCAAGCATTTGGCTGTGTGGACCCTGGTAGCGTCAGGGACCCCAGTGGGCCCCGCTTGGAAACCTGCTGCTCCACAGAAACGTCCTCTATGCGTGTGGATGTGTATTGACACAGAATTTTCCCTTAAGTGATAGCAAACACCAGGAAATAATCTAAATAACCATCCCCAGGAGGATGGATAAATGAACTGTCCTTTGTTCATGTAGTGAAATACTCGACGGTAGTGAAATGAGTGGACCAGAGCTGTAGGTGCACACACACACACACACACACACACATGCTCGTTCAGTGTTGGATCTACATACTCTGCAGAGCCTGTCTCTATTCCAACAGCCTCACTCTAGGTGTGTGGCCTTTTTTCTTGGGCGGGGTGGGGGGAATGGCAGCAAGTTTGTTGAGATGTAAATTATCAATAAATAATTCTCGATGATCATATGAATGAAAAGTAACAAGTTCTATGGTTTTCTTGATTTTATGAAGTCTAAAAATAGAGAAAAAAAAGGAAAAAAACCCCAGGAAAAACAAAGCCCACTTGAATCTCTACCAGTTAGCATCTGGTGCTCTTCTACACGGGACATAAATGCATCCGTGCTCATCCCGAATAGACAGTTTGCTCTCCCACTGTGCTTGCTACTCACCGTCACAGCAGCACACTGGTTTTACACGTTGCTGGTATCGGCGGTGCACTGCGAGACTCCTTTTGCTTAGTTCCCCTATAGTTGCAGAGGAAAAGCAGTAAGCATGACCTGAGATGTCAAGAACAAGAAATTGTATTTATCAAAACCAAATAAAGTTCTTTTTTTCCCCCTCTTCTCTCATTCTAGAAGACGTGTGTGTCCTCAGGCAGTTTCTACCTGAGTCTGACAAGTATTTTCCCTACTAATTCACGTCATTTTTATTTTTAAGGTCAACGGTGTCAACAGCTTCCAACAAGAGAAGGATGATCTTACTGACCAAACACAGGTGGGGTTTGGAAGTCACTCTCTTCATAAGCCAAGTGAGGTCAAACTTGACTCAGAGATTCTTTCACAATTTCAAGTTTTTTAGTTCTTGGTCCATGTTCAGAAAATAAATTAGTAACTAAACGTGGCCTTTCGGAATCTTAAGGGACTGTCAGAGAACTGCAGTGGATGCTTTTATGTCTACTAGGATATGAGCAATCTGTGCACATCAGAAATCAGCCACACAGTGCTAGCCCAGAGCTTTCTCCACACTCTTTTCTTCTTCATAGAGTTAAGATATATTAAAGTTAACAATCCCCAGCGTGTGAGCTTTGGACTGCCCAGGGATGTGGCCGCGCTTCGCTAGGAGCTCATGCCGCCTTACAGATACTTCCTTCATCTTGTTCTTGTGATCAACTCACTTCCTAATTTTTTAAAAAAGATTTTATTTATTAATTCATGAGAGACACACACAGAGGGAGAAGCAGGCTCCATGCAGGGAGCCCGGTGTGGGTCTCCATCCCGGGACTCCAGGATCACCATCTAGGCCAAAGTAGGCAGGCGCTCAACCACTGAGCCACTCAGGCGTCCCAACTCATTTCCTAATTAAATACAGTTGACCTTTGAACAACATGAGTTTGAAGTGCATGGTCCACTTATATGCAGATTTCTTGCAGGACAGTGCCGTGAATGTATTTTCTCTTCCTTATGATTTTCTTAATGACATCGTCTTTTCTCTAGCTGACTTTATGGTAAGAATAGGTCATATAATACACACAACATACCTAGTGTGCGTTAACCGACTGCTGATGTTATCAATAAGGCTTCTGGTCAACAGGAGGCTGTTAATAGTGAAGTTTTGGGGGAGTCAAAGGTTATACACGGATATTTGGCTGCCCCAGGGGGCAGTGCCCCAACCCCACATTGTTCAAGAGTTAACTATAATTTTTGAAAAGGCTTACATGTTTGTGGATAAAAATCAATGTGGCTAGAAAGCAGCTTGGCTTGTAATAAATATGTGGTTAAACTCGATCTATGGTCTCTCACCTGACAAATCTCTGAGTCTGAGTCTTTTCCTGTTAGAAGGGACAGTAGAAGATAAAGAGGCATTAAAGACCTATCAGTACTGAATGGAGACATTCTCATCAAGTATTTCAGAAAGAGAAATAGGAGGGAGTAACTTTCTCACTCATTCAGCAGCTGTGTGCATGTCTGCCATGGGACGGTGTTGGCAGAGTAGGCAATGATCTTTAATGTTACGTCTGCATAGCCGCTAAAATGACCTCACGATCCATGTAAAATCAGTGGGTGGCCCATGCCCCACGGTCTAGAAACAACTCTACAGTTGTTAAGAAATCAGGCACTTTTAGTTTCTAAGCATCGGAGGCTGTTGTGAGGACAAGGGATATCAAGCAAATCAGGTGCCAGTTTGTGCCTGCTACATCGCTACCGCTGTCACCCTCATGGTCGTCGTATAATTTCAGGGAGAGAGCCACCGGCCCCTACGGCGGTCCAAGAGAAGATGGATTATTACCACTCTGGAACTGGAGGAGGAAGACCAAGGGCCCTTTCCCAAACTTGTTGGTGAGGTAAGGAAGGCCCCTGCCACTGTCTCTGATGAGGCATGTCCCCTTCGGCAGGAGGACTAAGTCTCAAGCCTTTCAAAAGGCTACGTGTTAGGGAGGCCAGTCGGGGTGGGGGAACGTTATGGTAGGAGGAACGCTGGACTAGGCTCTAGAACCCGCTCTACCTCTACATGACTAGGGGCCTTCGGGCAGGTCACTTCATGTGAACATGTGCTGAGAACATCAGTCACCTGTATCAACGGGCTCCTCCATTCCAGCCTGCTGGCCTGATTTATTTGGCCCATGCAAAGTCTTTAAAAAAACCCCAAAACATATTATTTAAAAATAAGGAGATTGGAGTTACCAGAGACTGGGAAGTGGGGGAAATAGGGAGATTAAAAAATAAGTAAATGGAATGTAAAACAGTGGCTGGCGGGGCTGTTGGGGAGGAGGTCACGGGGCCTTATCACTTGATGGGGACAGAGCGTCAGTTTGGTAAGAGGAAAAGAGCTCTGGACACGGATGGTGGTGGCGGCCACACGACAGCGTGAGTGTGCTTCGTACTGCGTGGCTGCACACTGAAAGATGATGACGGTGGTAAATTTGATGTCGTGTGCATTTAACCACAACAAAAAAAGATGGAAACAATAGGAAGATCATATTAGAAATTCTTATGCTTCTTGAGGTTTTCTGAAAGCTGGAAGATCTGCCCCCACAGAGCCGACATTCCCCACATGGCAACAACTGGATGCGGCTTGGTTTTCCACAGGCCCCACGCCTCCCTGTAACCTCCCTCCCTCCCTCCCTCCCTCCCTCCCAGCCGAGGCACCCGAGCCGGCATGTGGCGGGGCTGCGATGCGGGAGTTTTTGCACGTGGCCCACGTCATTCCTTTCCACGACACTCCTGGCCTGTGAATTAGGTACTGGGGACTAGGTGCCTACAGCTCTGACATCCTATGACTTCTGGAGGAAAAATGAACACAATCTGTATTCTTGCAGTGTTCATAAAAATAGTAGATGACTGCTGTAGACAGAAAAACCTACAGAAAGTTTTCAAGGCTCAGTGGCTACCACTGTCCGCTCCCAAGAGTCGGGGAGCCCCGGTGGGCTCCTACCGCGGACGCACCACAGCCTTCCTGCTGGAGTCCTGTCCTTGCAGGGCCCCGCCCGTGCAGTACCTACATTACAGCCTTGTTCTAAAGATTAAGTAGGCTCAGGCAAGTAGGGCATGTAGTAGGCTGGCTCATTCTAGGCCCTTTCCAAATGTTAGCTGCACGGGTATTGCTCCCCTCTCCCTGCGGGGATCATCAGTATGAACATATCGGTACGTACTCTTCCAGACATTTCCCTGTAGTCTCACCAACATGAGTCCCTGTTGAAAGACTGGGATCGCCCCATGCATGTTGCTCTTCAGGTTGCCTTTGTGGTTTAACAGTGAGGCACCGTCCCCTTTCTGGGGCAGGGCCTGCAAGTGCTGAGGACTGGGGACCCACGCCCCAGGAACGGGGTCCCACACTAGGATTCTCTCCCTGGGGAGGGACACGTACGTCCTTCCCACACTCTGCTCACTGTGACAAATGTTCCTGCATCTCTGCATGTCTTTCTGTTTCTTTCGGATAGACCCTCAGGTGAGCGATTGCCAGGTACGGTGCTTTAAAAATGCCTTTGAATCCTAGACTTGCTGTTTTGTGTGCCTTGTGGTTTATTCTCATTCTTTTTTTCCTCCCCACCCCCCTGCTTTTTTTTTTCCCTTTCAGCTGTTCAATGATATATCCCATAACATGTCATTAATGTATGTAATCAGTGGACCTGGTGTGGACAAACATCCAGAGATTGGTTTGTTTTCTATAGAAGATCACAGGAATGGAAGAGTGTATGTTCACCGCCCTGTTGATCGAGAGACAACGCCGTCTTTTATGGTACCAAAATTTTGATATTTTCTAGGCTTGGGTTTATTGTAAAGCTGCTGCAGGAATATTGTATTCGGCAAGCATTAGTTAAGCTGCCCACACGCCAGGTCCTAGGAGGCTGCCTATTACACGCTGTGGTAAGCCTTAAAAGTGTGCATGGGCAGAGAGGCTAATTTTATAATGTTCTTAGAAACTTCTGGTCTCTGTGATGATGTATGTGAGCTGCTACAGATCTTCCTTCTAATGACAGGATTGCAAGCATGATCAGGATACCTGAAAGCATTTGGGGGTAGGGCTAGAGAATGTTTATAAAATGAGCTAATTTGTTTTTTGGTGTATCATGGTTGGAATATGTAGGCAGAAGCTACAAGCAGACCCTAATAACTGATGAATGAGCAATTATGAACCTGGTGGCGATTTCTTCTTGTGTCCATGTGTTCTTCAGGGTCTCATAACCCCAACACCGTGGTCTACTATGAATTTGAAATCCAGGTTCTAGGGATGCCTGGGTGGCTCAGCAGTTGAGAGTCTGCCTTCGATTCAGGTTGTAATCCTGGGGTCCTAGGGTTGAGTCCCGTATCGGGCCCCCCCGCGGGGAGCCTGCTTCTCCTTCTGCCTGTGTCTCTGCCTCTCTCTCTGTGTTTCTCATGAATAAATAAATAAAATCTTAAAAAAAGAGAAAGAAATCAGGTTCTAAACAAGGGAAAAAAATGTTGGTAGTATATTAGGCTACCAGCTTCACCTTACAGGGGATGCATACGATGCTAGCCTTTGTTGTTTTGGCTTCTGCTGGAAACTGAGCTTGGTTCTCAGGACTGCTCAGCTGTACATTGGCTCCTTCCGGGTGAGAAAGAACATCTGAAAGAAGTAATTTATATACATTTTCTCCAATGACCTTAAAATATTTACATACATAATAAAATATATGCCCTTATCTCATTCATTGGTGGGCTCTGAAACTCTAATTTTTTAAAAAAGATTTTATTTATTTATTCATGAGAGACACACACAGAGAGAGAGAGAGGCAGAGACACAGGCAGAAGGACAAGTAGGCTCCATTCAGGGAGCTCGATGTGGGACTCGATCCCGGGTCTCCAGGATCATGCCCTGGGCTGAAGGCAGCGCTGAACCGCTGAGCCACAGGGGCTGCCCTGAAACTCTAATTTTTAAATAGTCAGGAATGCTCCCCAAACTCCAAAAGTCATGCAGAGACGACTCTGCTGGTCTTCACTATATTTATGGAAACCCTTGCCCCATCGGGTGAATTGGCAGTGTCTGTCAAACAGAAGGAATATAGAGTGGTCATAGGTAGTTGGGCCCTGGGGCAGCCCTACTAAATCTTGAGTGAGCAAAAACAGATCACCGAGGGATCTGTGAAAATGAGGATTTTGCATCAGAACATCAGGGTGGAGCCCGGGACTCTGCATCTCCAGCAAGCTCCCAGGACAGGGTGCTGCCGCTGGCCCCCGGCGGCCACGTGCTGAGTGTGGAGGGCCAGAGGGTGAGCCTGACTCGTGCAAGGACTGGACAAAATATATTGTGCTTATGGTCCTTGTTTCGCTGTTGTTTTTTGGTTGCTGTTGTTTTTTGGTTGCTGTTGTTTGCTTTTAACATCTTTACTGACGTATCAAGGGTTGGTTTTCACAAGGTTTAAGATGAGACTTTTTCCTGGAAGCTGATAATATCTAAGCCAAATCCATAAGAGTGTTTTCTTACATGTGAGGCCCAAATGGGAAAGCTTGGCATGTCAAGGGCCAGGAGGCCCCAGGGAACAGTTAGAACAAGCAGAGAAAATGTGAGAACATGAGCGGTGTCCCCACAGGTTCTACTCCGACAGGATTTCCAAACCCTGTGCTTGGACCTGCTGGGTGAGATCAAGCCCACCATCCCATCCCCCAGGAGTTATCACAGCCATGCTTTTCTACCAAATTCTACGATCACTTGCTAGTTGGCTTCTTGGTTGGCTGTGAACATCCATGAGAGAAGACACAGGGTGGGGTTTGGAGGCATGCCCCACCCCGAGGCTCTCTGTCTCATGACCCTGGTTTACTGTCTTCTTATTACTTTTCATCACCTGCACTGTATACCTGAAACGTGTTTGGTTCCCTGTGGGTGCTCAGTCTCCCCACTGGAATGCAAGTTCTAAGAGCGAGGAGTTTCGTACTGACTGCCATTTCCTGAGTCAGGAAGAGGGCTCTGCACATAGTAGGTAGGTTTCCAGGTGATTATGTGGATGAGTGAGCACAGCAGAATGTTGTCTCTGCTTCCAGACTGTTGTGGGTTGAATTGTATCTTCCAAAAAAGATAGGTTCAAGCCCTACCCCTGGTACCTGTCTATATGACCTTATTTGGATACAGGATCTTTGCAGGTGTCATCAAATTAAGATGAGGCCATACTGGATTAGGGTGGGCCCTAATCTGGTGACTGGCATCCTTGTCAAGGGAGGGGAATTTGGGTCGCACAGAGAAAGACAGGGAGGAGAAGGCTGGAGACAAAGACTGGGGTGACGCATTCATCCTGGCGGAGGACACCAGGACTGTTGGCAGCCCCCAGCAGCCAGAGGAGAGGCTTGAAACAGATTTCCCCTTAGAGTCTCCAGAGGGAACCAAGCCTGCTGACCCCAACTGGGATTCTAGTCTCCAGAAGTATGAGAGAACTCGTTTGGTTGTAAGGCACCCAGTCATCACAGCGGATATAGAAAACAAACATGCAGGGGTTAACATACTCTCTAGGAAGACCAGACACAGGCTGCTGAGAAGGGTGACCAGCCACAAAAAGGAGGTTAAGCAAGTGTTACAGAAACACCACACGAGCTGGGCATTCCAGCTCAGCCATCTGCTTCTGCAGAAGGATGCTTGCTACCGGGTCTTGGCGGCTCACAAAGCCAGGATGTATTAGAAGCGAAGTCAGCCCAAGTGTTGGCCAACAGACATTCCCAGGAGCACCGCTGTGCTCTTGGGGGTAGTGAAGGAGTCACAAGAATTAGCCAAAACATGTAAAAACTTGTGTTTGGGAGGTTGAGGGGTGGGTGGCGCTGATTTCTTGTTAATTCCATAAACCTACAAGAATGTAGGGACAGCAGCCAAGAAGCGCCTGAAGATGTAAGACATAGCTGGGAAGGGGAAAAGCCTGATTTTTTCTATGTAGGAATCTCATCTGTTTATATCAAAATCTGCTCAATTTCATAGGCTACAAACACACTCAGGAAATTTTTTCTTTTGTATTCCTTGAAATAATCATCTGTGGGTCTATATGCCAACGCACTCAGCTTTGCCTACTTGAAACCTATACGTACAAGTGACTTTGTCTTGTGTGTTCGGCATTTAAGATACTTGCATGTGCTTGCCTGTGACTAGGAGTACACATCCTGCGTGTGTCATTTCAGGGGTCACGTGCCCCTCCACCATGTCACTGCACTATGGTGGGCCACCCGGGAATCTAAATCTTAAGGCCATAACAAAAGGCTGAAAACCCTTTCCAAGTGCAGAAAATATCCATGACATTTCCCTTCTCCATTGCGATTTTGAGTCCCTGGAAATTCTTAGCATCTTGACAAAGAATAAACAGCACTTACGCCTCTCAGGCATCTTACAGAACTGACGGTCTCAGATGTAGCTTTTAGGATAATAGATGGAATATAAAATAATAAACATAAAACAAACGTGGTTCTTATTTTTAAGTGGAAGGACTACAGTTGGCGCTGTGTCGGAGCCAGAAGTCCGCATGATTAGGGAGCAGAGTTGCCAGCGCAGTCATAAATTATGGAAGAGCATGTGGAAATGGTGTGTGAGAAGGCCGATTTGCTTGTGCAGAAATGTAAAAATGTATGTTGGATTCCTGGGAGCAGACTAGCTCAGTGGTGTTGAGGGAAGAGGAGACAGCTGAACCGGGAGAGCCTGGGGCCCAGGCCACTGCTGTGGGACGCCTGGTGGGACCGCCACGGTGGATGCCCCAAGTCCACGGGCAAGAGGCCCAGGCAGGGTGTGCAGCAGAGACCTTGTGCTCTCTGGGGACAGGGCTGGAGAGATTGCTGCCCGAGGCTGCCGAGGTGCTGGGACCCTGGCTGGTGAAGCCACCTGCTCCGGGCCCTGCGTGGCTGTGGATGGGAGCGCTGAGGAACAGGCCAGTGCTGTAGTCAGGTCTACACCTACTTGCATTTGAAGCTGGGCTGTGCCGAGGGCGCAGCCAGGGACCGTGCAGTGACGCCCAGTGGGGCTCCAGGACCGCCTCCCTCTGGGGCTTCTCTGCGAGGAAGGAAGGAGGTGATTGGTGTAGGAGCCCAGTCCTGGGCCTCACTGAAACCGCTTCTCCTGGAAGGAACCCTGTGCTCGCTCAGCATCCCGCAGTCGGCTCTGCACCTGCACCTGCAACCAGGCTGCCCTGGAGAAGCCACCGCTCCTGTAGTGGGTGGGCGTGTGCCCTGACAGCTCCTCCACACGTCACCCTGGCCCGCTCCCTTCCCTGAACTTCTTCTATTTCACCACTGACTCCCCACAATCTTTGCAGCTTTCAACAAATAAAATCATTGTTTATCCTAGAGCTACAGAAATTCAGCAGCAAGTGGGTGCCGGGTGGTTCCGTGGGTCAAGCGTCTGATTCTTGGTTTCAGCTCAGGTCATGATCTCAGGGTCCTGGGAGGGAGCCCCATGTCAGGCTCTGAGCTCAGTGGGAAGTCAGCTTGTGATTCTCTCTCCCTCTGTCCCTGTCCCTGCCACTCCCCCCTCTGGCATGCGTGCTCTCTCAGATAAATCTTTTTTAAAAACATATATATATATATATATATATATATATATATATATATATATATAGTGCTCACTTTGGCAGTACATAGACTAAAATTAGAATGATACAGAGAAGATAAGCACGGCCCCTGCTCAAGGATGGCATGTAAATTTGTGAGGCATTCCATATTTAGAAAAATAAAAATAAATAACACATATGGTTGCCCACTCATTATTGTGTAAGTAGAGACTTTTTAAAAAGAATAGATTTTTAGAGCTGTCTTGGGTCTACAGAAGAGGAGAATGAACAGTACAGAATGCCTGACCCCTCTCCCTCCCCACCCCCTGCCCCACACAGTATCCTCTCTCATGAATGTCCTGCACTGGTGCAGTAACGTTTATGACCCTGGATGAGCCAGTAGGATGCATTATTATTAACAAAGCCCATAGTTGGCATTAGGGCTCACTTTCAGTGCTGCACGTTCTATGGGTGTGGGCAAATGCATATGACAGGTATCTACCCTTATAGTATCACACAGAGTATTTGGACTGCCCTAAATTTCCCTGAGCTCCTCATTATCCATCCATCCCCTCCTTTCTGAGCCCTTGGCAACTGTGATCCTTTTACTGTCTTCATACTTTTGCCTCTTCCAGGATGTCGTATGGTTGGAATTGTACAGTGTGTACGTAGCCTGTTCGGCTTGAACCCTCTCGCTTAGCCATGTGCACTGAAGATCATGTCTTTTTAGTGCTGGCTAATATTCCACTGTCTGGATGGACCACGGTTCATCCATTCACCTAGTGAAGGGCATCTTGGTTGCTTCAATGTTTCATGACTATGAACAAAGCCACTTTAGACGTCTGTGTGCAGGTTTTTGTGTGGTCATAAGTATTTGACTCTTTTGCATAAATACCAAGGAACCTGATTGCTGGTTTGCATGGTAAGAGGATGTTTAGTTCTGTAAGAAACCACCAAAGGAAGGAGGAATTATCTGCTATCTGTGTATCTTCTCCAGAGAAATAGTGTCTGTTCAAAGCCTTTGCCTATCCTTAACATTTGAAAATCAATTTTTTAGCAAAGTTCCAGGAAATAAAGTTAATATATAAAAATCAATTGTATTTTTATCTACCAGTGATGAATACTTCAAAATCAATATTTTAAAAACAGTATCATTTATAATATCACCAAAACAAGTGAAGTGCTTAGGCATAAACCTGAAAACTGTGCAGGACCTGTTCACTCAAAGCTATGAAATGCTGATGAAAGATACCAAGGAAGATCTAAATGAATGAAAAGACAGACTGTGTTTATGGATTGAAAGATTGAATATTAAGGGGCTAATTCTTTCCAAATTTACCTATAAATTTAGTGCAAGACTAATCAAAAGACTAGTGGAACATTTTATAGATCTCAACAAGCTGATCCCAAATTTTATATGGGAAGTTAAACCAGCTTTTGATTTTTTTTTTTACTCTGTTTTGCTATTTTGAACTTTATGGATATATGTGTTTATCTTTATTGTTTCCTTCTTTCTGTCTGAATTTAATTTGCTCCTTTTTAAAGATTTATTTATTTGAGAGAGAGAGGGACATGTGAATGTGAGTGGGGAGGGGGGCCAAGGGAGAGAATCTCAAGCAGACTCTGCTGATGGGGAAGCCCCACGTGGGACTGGACCCGACCCTGAGATTGTGAGCTGAGACGAAACCAGAGTCTGATGTTAACTGACTGAGCCCCCAGGTGCCCCTATTTGCTCCTTTTTTAAAAGGGTTCTTAAGAAACTAAAGCTAGAAGCCTAAAGTATTGCTTTGAGATCTTTTGTGAGGAAAGACTTCCCATTGAATGTTTGAGACAAGCAGACCCTCCTCATTCAAGCACAGAAGTGACAGGAGTAACCACCTAAGGACCCACGACATGTCAACAGCTGTGCTAGTTACTTTAAATGTTCCCTTTCCCCAAAACTTTCAAATGTCTGCTCTCCGCAGTGTTTCGCAGTATTGATTAGCACTTGCATTTCTCATGACAGCCCTGACCCCGTAGAGCAACCAAGGCTCCTGAGCAACTTGCCTGCATTTACCCAGGTGGAAAAACTGAGATTAGAACCTGGTCAGAACTAGTGATGTACTTCTCAAGTCAGGCCATTGGCTGGTCCCCAGAGGTTTACTGAGCGGCTCGCCCATGCCAGCAAGGACCTCGGTCCCTGGGGTCACGGGGCAAAGGACAGCATGAGATTGACGATGATCTGATTCGTGCCATCAGATAAATGATCCTGCAACATTAACACGGTTCCCTCTGCTTCCTAGGTGCATTTCAATGTCGTGGATCGCTTAACCAGAGAAATCGTGGATAATTCCTTGATTTTCAACATCAGGATCCGTGATACAAACGATCATGCACCCCAGTTTCCTAAGAAGGAATTTAACATCACTGTGCAGGAGACCCACCCTGCAGGTGTGCGGTGGGGGCAGCAGGGCTTCCTCTCCTCTCTCGTCCAGAACAGTTTTCTTGCTTTAATTTCAATGCGGTACTCGATCCTACTTGTCTTTAGGGGGAGATTTTACTGTTCACACCCTGAAGATCACAGATCCTGGATTCAAGCAAAATGCCAGGTCTGAAAGCCTCACTTTGTATTGGCAATAATATGAGGTGCAAATTGTGTCTGTTGGAAGAGCTGACATGTAAAGAGCAATCTAAAATAACTCAGATGCACTGAAGGGGAAAGGCAGAGCTGAGCGGTGCGTGCCCGAATATCTCTGTAAATTTGTCACCTGTAAAATGGCAACGAGATGCCATCTAAAGTTTCTGAGCTACAGATTCTGTGAGTCTTTAAATCCAAACCACTCTCATTAGAAGATGCATCTATTTTAATAACAAAACAGCTTCATTTATTTCACAAAATAGTCTTTTTTTTTTTTTTTCACAAAATAGTCTTTAGAAAATTTGGGAAATTCCAAGGCATTAAGACCGAAAAAAAAAAAAAAAGACCGAAATAGAAAGCATATTTAATACTTCCAATTAGAGATAAGTACCATTAATGTTTTATAGTCTTTCAATATTTGTCTTTGCATTTTATATGTCCGTGCGTGTACACACACCGTGTATGTATCTATGGGTACATATTCCCAGATTTTTATATATAACTACAAATGCACATTAATATATGTGCATACATTTTTTATCTTTATCCTTGTGCAAAATGCATATGGGTCTGTATTAGATATTTACAAATGCACAGGTGTGCTTTTTCATATGTGTATATTTATGAGCTATCTTTTCTAAAAGTGCAGTTTTACTCTTCGTAACCTAACAGCGTTCCCCTACAGCATCCTATTGCGTAGTATTTTATTTCATGGACGTACTTTAGGTGTTTTTTTTTAACTAATCTCCTATTGTTAGACATTTATGAGTTGTTCCTACTTTTTGTTATCTTCACAAAATATGCTTCAGTGAATATATTTGAGCTAAATCTGTGTCCCACTGAAACATTATTTACTTGGCATAAATTTAGAGAAGTAGAATGGCTGGTTCTGACCACATACACAATTTAAGTGCTCCACTTTACTCACCTACGATGTCTGAGGGGGCCTGGCAGGGGGCTCATCCTTGATTATGAAGTGCTGCCCATGTTGATAGGTTTCTTGTCCATTTCTGTTCGTGTGGTTGTCATTTTTCTCTTGATTTTCACCTTTTTATCCTGTATTAAAAATGTTTATGCCTGCCACGTATACTTGAAGTGTGTTTTCCTGGTTTATTGCTTCTTTTTAAATTTTGTTTATAGTTCTTTTTGGCACACATTCATAAATCAGTCTGATCTATCATGTCTTTTATGTCTTTGGCATTTGCAACCATGATTAGAAAGTTCTTGTGACTATTTAAATATTCCTCTTTGTTTTTTATAGTATGTCTACAGTTTGATTTTATATTTAAATGTTTAATCCATTCCGGTGTATGCCTCAATGCCATTTAGCAAAGACTCGTCATTCTGCTGGTTTGATAGGCTGCTTTTGTTCAATATTAACTGTTAAAACAATTCTTTCCAGGTCAACCTATTTTCCAGATGGTAACAGTGGATTTGGATGAAGAAAATACTCCAAATTCTCAAGTCTTTTATTTCCTTATTTCTCAAACGCCATTACTGAAAGAAAGTGGCTTCCAGATTGACCATATTAGCGGAGAAATAGGACTCTCAGGATGCTTAGATTATGAGGTAATGTGAATTTTATTATTAAAAAAAATGAAATGTATTCTCTATCTCTGAGCTCCAGACTTAGGATTTATGGTTGTAGTGGAAACCCCTCCGTGGCTAGCCTTGGTATTGAAATTGCTGTAATGGATTATTACTTTATTAATACTTCTCTTTGCTGTATTTGAAGGGAGTGACTGCTCTTTTCCTTCCCACACAGACTGCTCCACAGTTTACACTACTAATTGGAGCGAGGGATTTTGGAGAACCATCCTTGACATCCACGGCCACCGTTCATGTTGCTGTGCAAGAAGGCAACAACCACATGCCCACATTTATCCAGGACAACGTAAGGCACCTGCACTGTCTCAAATGCCAAGTCCCCATGTAAATGGCCCTGAGTCCTGGGCTTGGTTCTGCTGAGGGAGTTCTCAGCAGGCACCCACGTTACATGTTATTCTCCAAAATAACGTAAACTAGATGAAGACATCAACCGTACTGATACAAAAGCATTTAATAATAGACTTGGCAGCGTACGTTTCTTAACTGTTTTGTGCCAGAAACTGTGCTCAGAACCTTACATGCATGCTTTCATTTTCAATTGTTGGGACTAGCACATGATTTCCTTGTTTTACAGACAAGAACACTGAGGCATTGGGAGGATAGAGAATCCGTGCTCATTCTACATTGAAGTTTCTCACTTCCACACTATTTTTTTAAAATGACCTTATTTATTTATTCATGAGAGACACACAGAGAGAGGCAGAGACATGGGCAGAGGGAGAAGCAGAGGACCCCGATACAGGACTCAATCCCAGGACCCCAGGGTCACGACCTGAGCCGAAGGTAGACGCTCAACCACTGAGCCACCCAAGTGTCGCTCAATCCCACATTATTAATGGGGACTGAGAGATTTGTTGTAGGGTCAGTGGAGACTGCCCAGTGCACTGGAGGGTGTTTAACATCATCTCTGACCTCTTCCCACTAGGTGCCCAGGCACCTCCCAGTTGTGACAGCCAAAAATGTCAGACATTGCCCAATGTCCCCTGAGGGGCAGGTTCAGCCCCAGGGGAGAATCTAGACCTGAGCTCTTCACACAACATTGGAGCTCTAGAGTAGGGAAGATGAGCAGGTGGGCTCTGGCTGTGGCTTTCTCAGCCCACCTGATTATGTATATCAGGGTTCCATATGGGATTTCACATGCTACCGTTCCCTGGGCTTAAAGAAAGCACCAAAACCCGCTGTTTCCAGATCATCTGGAAATGCCACACCACTTGAGATATGCAAGATTACTAACAACACTCAGGATTTGTTTCCTGTTTTGTATATTTTTGCTCCTTCATATGCAGTTTTTTTAACATATTTTTTAATTGGAGTTCAATTTGCCAACATATAGCATAACACCCAGTGCTTATCCCATCAAGTGCCCCCCTCAGTGCCCATCACCCAGTCACCCCCACCCCCTGCCCCACCCCCTGCCCACCTCCCTTTCCACCACCCCTTGTTCGTTTCCCAGAGTTAGGAGTCTCTCATGTTCTGTCTCCCTTTCTGACATACAGTTTTTTTTTTAAATATCCATTTTGCTTCTTTCTCCTGATATCTCTCAACAAGACTTTCCTGATGACCTAGTTAAATCCCTAACACAGTACCCACTCCCTCCTTGTTCCAACCCAACACACACACACACACACACTCGCTTCATCATCTGCTCCCCAAGGATGGAGTTTTGCTGATCCTGTTCATAGCAACTAAGATAGAATCTGGCACATTGGAGCCTTTGTTGAATATTAATAAATGCTCCAAACAATTATTTTTAAAAAGTATCATTTTAAAAAAATCTAAATTTGTATAGACAAAGGGTGCCTGGGTGGCTCAGTTGGCTAAGCATCTGACTCATAATCTCAGCTCAGGTCTTGATCTCAGGGTCATGAGTTCAAGCCTCACATTGGGCATGGAACCTACATTAAAAAAAAAATCTTAAAAAAATTGTATGGAGAAAAGCTGAAATTTTTTCAAATGAAAACACCTCACCAAACAGTACAGGATAACTAACATAATATTTATTGTGTTTGAATATTGTTTTGAAAATCTTCTCTGGCTTAGCAAAATGCTCTGTTCTTAAGAGTAAGGGTGGGGAAAATAAGCTCTGTCTTCATGTACTCCGCAAAGAGAAATTATCTTGTTATCAAAACTTTGAGTAATAAGCCAAAGTTAGAAAAATGTGTTAGAAAAATGATTGTTTTAATCTAAGTCATCATAAGAGTTCTATTTTAGGAGAAGAGCTAGTTTTTTTATTTTAGGAGCATAAACTGGGATGTGCATTATTATTTTAAAGATTCTTAGAAAAATAGTGCATTGAGTTGGATTTTCAAAGGTATGCAGCTGTAGACACAAGTCACAGCAGGGTGCTGAGCCAGGCACCCTGGCTTCCGCTCGCTTGAGGTCAAGTTTTATAGCAAGAGAGATAACATGTGCACGTTCCTGTGCTAAGGACTTACATTTTCCTTCTTGCTTTCTTTTTCAATGGTGCATCTTTATCTGCATGATGTGGACATGATGGTTGCTTCTTCCAGTATAGGATTCAGATTTCTGAAGGCCGCACAAGCGAGGGTGTGTTGCGTCTTCTGGTCCACGATGGTGATTTGCCATTTACGTCAGCCTGGAGAGTAAAATTTAACATACTGAGTGGCAATGAAGAGGGACATTTTCACATCTTGACTGACCCGGAGACCAATGAAGGGATTTTAAGTGTGATCAAGGTAAAGCCATCAGGGAATGTGCACCTGCTGGGTGGCTACAGGTGTTGGGACCCCTTTCTGCAAGAATCCTGATGCCCACTGTGCACCAACCATGTGAGGTGTGGCGTATTGTGTGTCCCAGGGGTGCCCAGCGAAGAGGGCAGGCAGTGTCATGACCCCAGCTGCTGTGGCCCTTGGCCCTTTTGCCTTCGTGGCTCCTCCCACCAAAATAATATCACTACTAAAAGTTATTTTTGAAATGGTGCTAAGTTCTTCAACATTTATTTTTTGTTTGAGACAAAATAGATTTATATAGGCCCTAAAATGTTCATTTTTTTCTGATGTGATAAAAAACTTTAAGATATTTTCTCTGAGAGTTCATTTTTTTTTCCTTCTGAGTTTTAAAGACATTAGAATGTGTGCACGGACCCCTAAAAGCATCGTGGGCGCCTGACACTTCGCTGGCTATGCCTAATGAAGAGCTGGCCCTGCAGAAAAGTATTATTTTCTCCTTTTACTAATAAGGAACCAAAGCCCAGAGATGTTGGGTCATTGTCATGAAGTCACACAGCTGGAGGAGGGGTTCTGACTGAGGCAGTCTGACTCCATTGTTTTTAGTCTTAATTGCTCTCAGGCCAGACCCTGGAGTGACCGAACCCTTTCTCAGCGCAGGCAGGTCACCCGGGGGTCAGGTTCAAAGACAGGCCTGGGTTGGTAGGTCTGGGGTGGGGCCCTGAGCTCCTGCCCATCAGAGGAACAGACCGCCGGTGATGGCCACGGGCCCCAACCACACTGTGAACAGCAAGGCTCTGGGGTACTCGCCGCAGGCCTGGGATTGAATATCTCAAATATTCCTTAGCTTTTCAATCCTTTTAAGTCACTGACCACTTTGCACCCTGAGTAACTATGATCATTAATTTCTGTATTTCCTTAAGCTCCCTTGGTTTTTTTTTTTTTTTTTTTTTTGCAGCAGAGCTGCCACATTAATGTTTCATTAAGTTATGGGTTTTGTTGCATTTTTCATTACTCTCTGATGGATGGTAGCTCTTTTCAACTGGGAGGGAGGGGGGAAAAAAAAGAAACAGAACTCCATAAATGATTTGAAAATGGGCTGGCAACTGTCTTTTGATCATTACCAAAGACAGAGTAAATAATAAATGAAGTGCAAAAGCCACAAGCTCTGGGTGCGTGATCACGCGCTGAGCGTTCTCCGGCCAGAGGAGCCGCAGGTGCTCACGAAATCCTCTCTCTGGGACTCGCAGCCCTTGGATTATGAAACTCACCCCGTGCAAAGCCTTGTCATCGCCGTGGACAATGAGGAGCCGCTCTTCCCCTGTGAGGGGGGCCAGCTCCGTGGGCCCCGGGGGGCAGGGACCAGGGCCACCGTGAGTGTGCAGGTGATGGACACCAATGACCCGCCAGCCTTTCACCCTCGGAGCTTTGTGGTCAGTGAGGCCGACGGTGCCAGGCCCGGAACTCAGCTGGGAGCTTTCAATGCGACAGATCCAGACGGAGCCAATGGCCGGATAAGGTGAGAAGGGAGGTGCCGGGCAGGGGGTGTTGTTTAAACAGAACCAGACATGGACCCGCGGGCCTGCCTGTTGGACACCTGCCCCTTGGCGGGCTGCTGAGGTGGACTCCAGCTCGGTTATGAAAATGCCAGAAGCCACCAGGAGAAGGCCTGCGGGCCCACGTTCCATGCTTTTGTCCTTCTACAGCTTTCTTGGATGCACCAGGGGGAGTGTGCTTGCTCATTTTCCCTTGCATTTAGCACACTTCGCTTTTATACCGTTTTTCTTGTATTAAAATAATTTGTTATGGGTTTCTATCTCTCTTTTTACCAAAAGAGAGAGGGTTATAAACCCACAGCCCTCTGGCTTCTGGGCGACAGAAGTGGTTTTTATTTACTATTTATTTTTTTAAATCGTGGTAGAATATATCTAGCAGGAAGTTTGCCATTTTAACCATTTTTTTTTCTGTTACTGTCTTTTTTTTAATAATAAATTTATTTATTGGTTTTCAATTTGCCAACATACAGAATAACACCCAGTGCTCATCCCGTCAAGTGCCTTCCTCAGTGCCCGTCACCCATTCACACCCACCCCCTGCCCTCCTCCCCTTCCACCACCCCTAGTTCGTTTCCCAGAGTTAGGAGTCTTCATGTTCTGTCTCCCTTTCTGATATTTCCTACCCATTTCTTCTCCCTTCCCTTCTATTCCCTTTCACTATCGTTTTAACCATTTTTAAGTGACAGTGGCATTAAATGGCATTAAGTAGATTCACATTGTTGGGCAACTGTCCGCACGATCCATCTCCAGAACTTTTCAATCTTATAAAACTGAAACTCTGTCCTCATGAAACAAGAACCTCCCCCCCCTCCCAGTTCCTTTCCCCCGAGACACTGGCAACCACCCCACTATTTCCTGTCTCGGTGAATTTGACTATCTAGGTACTTCATAGAAGTGGAATCATACAGTATTTGTCTTTCTGTGATTGGCTTATTTTGCCGACCACAACATCCTCCAGTTTCATCCGTATTCCACTATCTGCACAGACCACATTGTGCTCATCCATTCACCTGTGGGTGTACACTTGGGTTGCTCGGTGTTTTGCTTTTCGAAATAAAGTTCCACGATCCCTAGGAAGGTGGCAGAGTGGGAAGCTCCAGGAATCTGTCTCCTCACCAGAACAATTGCCCTGGAAGAGTCTGTCTCATGCACCTATTTTGAAACTATGGATTCTGTTTAAGGCTTGCAGCTCCCAGAGAAAGGCTTGGATGCTCAACTACAGTTAATTTGGGTTAATTATAGCTCTCTGCACAATAGTAGCACCCCATCCCTACCCCTAGCAGTGGTGGGCAGCTCTATACCTGTTCCTGGAATGGCTAAACATACAGAAGCAAAACAAAACAAAACAAAACAAAAAAACCTCTGTCCCCCAAATATCAGAGATCTGTGCTCTGCTCATTGATTGCTGCTTTCACTCCCAGGGGTGCAGACAAATAGGAAGGCAGACATCGGCTTTGCCCCCACTCCCCTGGGGCTGCAGACCCCTTCCCCTACCAGCTAAAGTGGCTTCAGGTAATTGGATGGGCAGGTGCCTTCATTTCCCCAACTTTGTTGTTGGCTTTTTTCTATTTCGAGAGCCAGATGTTAAAGACTAGGACATTTCACACAGAGCAAAAATAAAATAAACAAAAACAATAAGGAGAAATAGAAAGCCCTGAGAAGGGAGAGAATTTCCTCTCCAGAGTTCCCATGCAGTTAGATCGAAATGCTTCGTGTTCAAGAAAAAAAATTCACAAGGTGCACAAGGAAATAAGAAAGCAAGGCCCATTCAAAGAGAAAACAATAGGTCAACAGAAATTGTCCCTGAGAAATACCTGATGGCAGATCGTTGGAAGAAGGCTTTCAAAAAATGGTCTTCACAATGTTCAAAGACCTAAAGAAGGTTGTGGAGGAAGCCCCGAAACGGTGTGCGAACAAAATGGAAATGCCAATAAGGAGACAGAAAACCTAACAAGCAATGAGAAAGGTGAGGAAAGACTTACTGTCAGAATTACTTCACGTGTAAATGGATTAAACTCTTCAAGCAAAAGGCAGAGACTGGCAGAAAGAATAAAACACATGGTCCAATTGGACGCCCTCTACCAGAGACTCACTTGAAGATCCAAATGTGCAGACAGGTCAGCTGACACCATACCCCAAAATTAACTCAGAATGG
This sequence comes from Nyctereutes procyonoides, assembly GCF_905146905.1. Classification (NCBI taxonomy): domain Eukaryota; kingdom Metazoa; phylum Chordata; class Mammalia; order Carnivora; family Canidae; genus Nyctereutes; species Nyctereutes procyonoides. The sequence goes on along the minus strand of NW_026575024.1, from coordinate 3,171,502 downwards.
GTCAGGACCTAAACGTAAGAACAAAGACAACAAATCTCAGAAGAAAGCATAGGACAAAAGCATCGTGACGCTGGATTTGGCAATGAGCTCTTAGATGTGACACCAAAGACACGGATAACAAAGGAAAAAATAGCCAAATTGGACCTCATGAAAATCAAAACATTTTGTGCATGAGAACACACTGTTATTCACAGAGCACAAAGGTGACTCACAGGATGGGAGAAAATATTTGTAAGTCCTATATCTGATTAGGAATTAATTCCAGAATATATAGAGAACCCCTAAGATTCAGGATCAGAAAAACACAAACAATCTGATCTAAAAGTGGATACAGGACTTGAAGAGACATTTCTCCAGAAAAGTTATACAAATGGCCAATCGGCACATGAAGGACCCGCAACATCACTAATCATCAGGGAAATGCAGATCAAAACTACACCTCCTACCCATAAGGATGGCAACTATCAAAAAACCAGAAAACAAGTGTTGGCAAGGGAGAGATGGGAACCTTTGTGCGTGGTTGGTGGGAATATAAGTTGGTGCAGCTGGTGTGCAAAACAGTATGGTGGTTCCTCAAAGAAAATTCGAAGTGGAACACCATATGATCCATAGTTTCCCTGCTGGGTAGATACCCAAAGAATTGAAAGCAGGATCTCAGAGAGATATTTGTACGCCCTCGTTCAAAGCTGCATTATTCATGATAGCTAAAATGCCAAAGCAACCCAAGTGTCCATTGAAGGAGGAGCGGAGAAGCAAAATGTGGTGTATACGTGCAGCAGAATGTTATTCGGCCTTAAAAAAAAAAAAAGCAAGGATGTTCTTCAATATGCTGCAACGTGGATCAACCTGCAGACATTATGCTAAGTGAAATATGCCAGTCACAAAAAACAAATTCTGTGTGATTCCACGTCTGGTTTTCCATATTACTTGTGATAGGACCTGTGTCTGCTTATGACATATTTTGATTTGCCTTTCGATGTGACTTTTTAATTCTAAAAATTGCATGTGTTTCCTCCTACAAGATATAAACTGGCTTATGATCCGGCAAATTGGGTCACCGTAGATGAACTCTCGGGGACAGTTACCACCAGGCAGCAAATTGACCGAGAATCCCCTTATGTAAATGACAGCTTTTACACGATCATCGCACATGCTGTTGACGACGGTAAGTGTTCACCCAAAACTGGGGCGGGAAGTGTGTTTCCTTGCTTCCTGGGGGAAAATCATACCAGTGAGACTCTTTCAGTGCAACTGGGAAAAACATATAAAATAGACCTTTTTTGCACTATGCATCCTAACTGGCAACTATTTTTTCACAAAAATTTTTGAAATGGCAGACCAGGGACATGGGAGGAGGGGTGGGACTCACTCAGAAGAGACGATTAGGCCTCTGGGGAAGCTGCCATCAGACCCAAAGTCTGTCCATAAAGCAACTCTTTAGCTCTTCCTCAAAGCTGGTGGTGTGTGATAAATATTTAGCATGGTTTCCCTGAACTTGGAATGGCTTATCAGCTCGGGTAAATGTGACCGCGCAGGGCAAACTTGTCATAAACCAGGGCAGGCAGTGCTCTGAGCACGTTACGGTGCTTTTCTGTGATCTCCTGAGGTTGGACTTTGAAACCTGCCAAAACACAAAGTGGAATAAATAACAACTCTCAAATAACTTTAAGAATTGCGTTCAAGGAAATCTGTGAGTCGAAGCCCAGGTTTTAAGGGAAATGTAGGTGTATGTCCCATCGGTGTGATGAACTAGCAGGAGGTCAGTTAGGAAGATGTTACACCTGTGTTCCTAATCAGTCCTAAGTGGGGAGAGAGCAAGGATGGGGGGTCCATCTTCCGGGGACCAGAAGAAACAACGTAGTGAGCTCCACAGTACCCACTGCCAGGGTCCCCTTTGTGAGACTGTGATGCAAGGTGACAACCAGAGTACCGATGTGGACACAGCCAAGAGGCAGGGCGTTTCTATCACCATGTCACACCTGTGTCACTCCTGTCCCACTCCCTTATTTACACCTGACATGATTCATGCTGGGAAAAACGAATGATTCCATATTCTCCCCTGTTCTACAGATGATTGAGGTGGCAAGGGTTTTGTTAACCTACCTTTCCCAGATATTCTGAATTTTCTTTTTCCTCTTAAAAAAAAAGATTTTATTTATTCATGAGAGGCACACAGAGAGTAAGGCTGAGACACAGGCAGAAGGAGAAGCAGGCTCCCTGCGGGGAGCCTGACATGGGACTTGATCCCAGGACCCTGGGATCATGCCCTGAGCCGAAGGCAGACGTGTAACCACTGAGCCACCCAGGTGTCCCGATATTCTGAATTTTCAGAAAAGCAGGAAAACAGAGCAAGCACCTAGAGGAATGCTCATTGTCCAGGGGTTTGCATGCATCGAGCAGGCTCTTTACTTAACAAGCAACCCTTCCCGGAACACCCCCACTTCCAGGCCTCCCCCCAAAGACAGGGACAGGGACCCTGATGCTTTTCCTGTCGGACGTCAACGACAACGCCCCCACTCTGCATCCCCATTCTCGATTCCTGGAGCTCTGTGAGTCTGCAGCAAACCAGAGCCTCCTCCTCCGGGCAGAGGACAGTGACCTGGAGCCCTACGCAGACCCCTTTACATTTGAATTGGACAATTCGTGGGGAAGTGATGGAGACGCATGGAAATTGGGGAAAAACCAGGGTGAGTATTTGTCTTGGCCTGGGACAAAGGATGGAAAATAACCTGACTCTGACCCAGGCCAAAAAAAAAAAAAAAAAAAAAAAAAAAAAAAGGATCTTACTGGCTTTCGTAACTGAGAAAGATGCCAGCAAAGCCTGTGTCCTAGCAGAGCTGGGTCTAGCAGCTCAAGGGGCCTCCCTGGAGGATGTGCACACTGTGCCTTTGCTCTTCCCTGGGCTCCTTCATTTTCAGGGGGGCTCTCCTCCAGGGTGGCAGGGTGGCTGCTGGGGGTCCCCAGGACTCAACCTAGCACCTGGCAAGAAGATTTGTATCACGGTGCAGCCTGGGTCAGGGGCCCCACTGATTATTGCAAGTGGGAGTTGGGAGGGCAGATGTGCTGATTGGCTGGTTCTGAGCCCATGAAGGGCCTTGTTGGGGTCTGGGTGTTGCATCTCCTGGTCTGCATGAGCTGATTGCCCAGGAGCTGTGGGCTCTCCTGAAGGAAGATGGGGGTGCTCTTACTGGGAGAAGCCACTGCATCCCCTGCCAACATTCTCCACTGAGCTTCTATCTGCATCCGTAGAATATAGCACGTTTTTTTTAGATGAAACTATGAGCTCATGTTTACAGTTTCCAGGCCCAGAGTGTGTAGTAAACCGTTGAACTTCGCTCCCCGAAGAGCTTTTTGGCCTTTGCCCTTGGCTTCTGGGAAGTGATCTCTAGGCCCTTGGGATGTCTTTCCTGAAAGGAGTGTCTTTGTTTACCTCAGGTCTCATGCCAATCAGATAGGGACTTGATTTAGGGTGCAGACTTTGGGTCATGTGGGCCTCTGTTGATCTCTGGCAGTGCTGGGGACCAAGGTCAGCCATTGGGTGGCCAACCAGGTCAACATGACCGAGTCTTGAGAAAGATCCTGGGGGCAAGGCTCAGGGGAGCTTCCCTGCCTGTCAGCACTCCAAGCATATCGTCACCTACTGATGCGGGAAGAGATACTGTCCTGACTCCATGGGAGGCCTGGGAGCCCTGCACTGGGTGCTTCTCTGGACTCTGCCCTATGTGTGTCTTCCCTTGGCTGATTTTAATCCATACCCTATTGCTTGACGAACCATAACAATGAGTATACACCCTTCAGTGAGTTCTGTGGGTCCTTCTAGAGGATTTTCAACCTTGAACATGGTCTTGAGAACCTGGACCTGCAGCTGGTGTCAGGCAGACATGAGGGTGGCCTTGGAGACTATCTCCTCTGCCTTCAGAGTTGGCTAACTTTTGTACAGAGCCGTGGCACATGGGAGGGACTTAGTAAACACCTGTTGAGTCGATGAGCAAATGAGCAAGACAATCACGCAACGCCTGTTTCCTTCGCAGGTCGGTCAGTTGAACTTTTAATGTCGAGAAGCCTCCCTCCGGGTAATTACTCAGTGCCACTTTTCATCGGAGACAAACAGGGCCTTTCCCAGAAGCAGATTGTCTACGTGAGGATCTGTGCCTGTCTCGGTGGAGTCACGTGTGCCGAGCCATTGGTCGCGGTCGCAGGACCTGGGCTCCTCGTGGGTGCCCTGGTCCCTCCCTGTGCAGCGTTCATGATCCTGGCAGGTTGGTAGCCTGCAGGCTGTCCTGGCAATGCGGCTCCCCTCCCCAGGCCGCCAGCCAGCGGTGTAGAGTCCTCTGTGGCGGGGAGCAGAAGATGGCAGGAATCAGGGGGATGCCTTGAGGATGACCCCAGGCTCAGATCACTCATTCCCAACCTGGTCAGAGATGCTGCCTGTTGGGTGAAAGCAGCTTCTCCTATTCAGTAGGCAGCAGTTTATAGCAACGACCCCATAGATGAGTGCTGTGGTTCGCAGGAGCGCTAGGAGCAACCGTGAGCAGGTATCTAGGCTCCTGGGCTTGGAAGACACAAATAAGAAGGCTAGATTTTCAATTAAACCATACAATATTATTGGTCACAGGGTATTAATCGACATAACCAAAAGTTATCTAGCACCTACGTGTGCCCGAGCCGTGCTGATTCTATAGCTACAGAGACGACCGAGACACAGTTTGACCATGTCCATTCATGGCTGAGTTACCAGTTATCAGAACAAGATCCTGTTGAGACTCTGATGAAGACGGGCTGTCCAACTCAATCCCCTGCTCTGTCTCCTTGCAGCCACTCTGCTGTTCCTGCTGCGATGCTATTTTGTGTCTGAAGCCAAGCCCAGACGCCCTGTCGTGTGTGAGGAAGGCCAGCAGACCCTGATCCCATATAACGACGAGAGCAAAGCCATTTCAACCCAGGTAGTGGAGACTAATGCTTCGTGTTTCCTAACAGTGAAGTCGTCACCCACGGGCATATTTTTCCATTCATGGAGCCCCCCCCGCACCCGCCCCCCCGCCATCATTTCTTTACATTCACTCACATTTGAGTAGCAAATGGGAAAAAGATTATCCTGTAAACACTGTCTAGCTCAACTACATCGAATTATTGTTTTAAGTCAGGAATTCTCAACTAGGGGCAGTTTTGCCTTCCACCCCCTGCCCCGGGGGACATTTGGCAATGCCTGGAGACAATTGCCAGGGAGGGAGACATGCTTTTGGCTTCCAGTGGGTGCGGAGAGGCCAGGGTAGCTGCTGACCGCCTACCGTGCACAGGATGGCCCCACCACAAAGGAGGGGCTGGGCCAAAGCGCCCTGCAGTGCTGGGGTGGGGAAGCCTCGCTTAGAGGGGGGTGGTGTTCACCAGGTGGGCTCCCCATGGATGGAAAGCGTGTCAGGCTTGCTATCGAAACACCTGGGGTAGTGGTGAGGCATAACCTGTCCCTCTAGCCTTGCCCGGCTGGGGCTGGGCACAGAGCTCACTGGCCTGGCAGGGCCAAGACCCGGGCTCTGCGTCTCCCCAGCTCCACCTCACTGAGCATGTCATTCAACCCCGCATCCTCACCTGTGAGCCAGGGACGATAAAAATCAGCCTTACCGATGGGCTGTGGATCAGAGCCGACGTGCCCGTGAAGCATCTCCCCCGCCCCCTCAGGCACCAGGTAATCAGCAGGCAACTGATGGATTTTCAAACCTGCTGCAGCCGACTCCGACCTTGCCGTGTGTCCTCCCGGCAGCCGGGGCTGGGGTTAGCCCGGCAACGTGATGAAGGCCCTGGGAGCTCTTCACCTGGAACTAAGGGTGCTGGATCTAGAAACAGAAAGCCACAGAAATCTGTCCAAAGGGAGCACCGTCTGTCCTGCACAAGGGGGTCTGGGTCGCCCCCCCCCCGACTGTTGGCTTAGATCTCCACCCACGATTTTCTCCAGAAGGACGAGACATGTTGTACCAAGTGAGATGCTTTTGAGAAAAGACAATCCAAGCAACTTTGGCATCATGCTGGAGTAAATAGGGAGCTATGCTAAAAAGTGATTGTGGTGGGACAAGCAGGGTCGACGAAGACCCCTTGGGTTCTTCTCACATTTCTTTTCCTTCTGGCATGACAGGAGGAGGAAGGGACAGCCCCGGGCAATGGTACGGGTGTGTGTGCCCTTGTGCCCATGCAGAGCTCTTTGGGCCCTTCCTGCTGTGGGACCCAGAAGGCAGGAGGTACAGACCTAACTCTCCAGAGAGCTGAACCCCCCAGAAAAATCCCCCCACTGTGCTGTTTTGATTAGTTCGTGTGATTCTGAGCAGGAAACCATCCTGACCAACAGCAGTGCTCCGTGGGGCCGACCGATCCCTGGCCTTGGGCGGCTCCACTCTGCTCGGCTGCTCAGTCACCCAGGAAAATGCACCTAGGGGCTGAGCTCAGGCTCCCGGCGGGGTCAGGGCTGAGGCAGCCGGGCTTGGAGGACACCAGTGGGGACGTTGCCTCCCCAGGCACTGTCTGTGGGCATAGCCACGGTGGAAGAGGTGCGGATGGTGCCCGGTGGCATTCATGTTGGCCAGTGGCTCTGTGGTTGTCTCTTGAGGAGGAAGCAGCTAGAGAAGCAGAGTGTGTGGGGGGGAAGCTTGGTCACGGCGGAGCTGGGGCAGGCAGGCTGGGGGGATCTGGTGGCAGGATGGCACCAGTCCAGGGCCGGCTGCAAGACGGAGGAGAGGGGCCCATCCAGGACAAGGGGACGACTTCACTGTCCCCTTCTTGGCCCAAGATGTTTTCCCCATGTCTTCTAGTCACAGCTCAGGACATGTCCCCACTTCTACCCTTGTATCTTCAGGGTTCTGAGGCCCAGGATCCAGCAAATCTGGGTTTGGATTCCAAAACTGTGGCTCATCAGACACAGAAGCTACTTAATCCTTGGCTTTCATATATAAAGAGACGTTAGCCATGTTCCCTCTCAGGTTTACTGGACAATTTAATCAAATAACATGTGAAGTCTTTAGCGTAGGCCAGGGCATTGGCCTGCATGCAGTGCAAGTGGCTGCCGATATTACTATTATTTTTTTAAAGATTTTATTTATTTATTCATGAGAGACACACACAGAGAGATAGAGATAGAGATAGAGATAGAGATAGAGATAGAGATAGAGAGAGAGAGAGAGAGAGAGAGAGAGAGGCAGAGACACAGGCAGAGGGAGATGCAGGCTCCATGCAGGGAGCCTGATGTGGGACTCGATCCTGGGTCCCCAGGATCATGCCCTGAGCCGAAGGCAGATGCTCAACCACTGAGCCACTCAGGCGTCCCCGATATTACTATTATTAACAGTAATTGCTAATTACGTCTTTGGAACTATTGGCAAGTGAGGCCATTTCAAGGCTTACACACTCCTCCTTGGCCGTCCATCTGACATGACACTTCCACGCACATACGCACATCCAGGGACACTCCGTGGTCTTGGGAGGACTCGCTTCATCCAAGATGCCGCTGCTGATTCCACCACCCTGTCGTGTTCGGGCATCGGACACCCGCTGATCAAGATGACCTGCAAGATCGCGTAGATGCCCCTGCGCCCGGGAAGAGAAATCCAGCCCCAGCAACATTTGGGCCCTCAGTGGACAGGTGTTGACTGAGAGATGAACGAGACCGTGCACACAGCACCTCCCAACCCTGGGGACTGCGAGAGCATCGCCACCAGCCCTGGAAGAGCAGGGCCTTAGGTTCTGAGACCCCGTTGAAACAGGAGACTTTCTTTTTTTTACCATCACTTCCACGAGACACAGAACAACGAGAAACTCCACCTCCCGGCCAGTAATTCCAAAGGAGTCCTCTGGATTTACGGGATGGGTGTATTTTCCGGGGCCTGGAGGTTTTGGGGTTGGCGTCGATACATGGCGGGGATGTCATTCCTTGCCCTCCGCTTTCATGTCTGCCGTCTGTAATTTCAACCCCGTCATACTTCTTTCCATGTGTCCCACAGGGAAGGCCGGATCAGGTGTCAGTCCTGTTGCTCAACGCAGCCGAGGCTGGTGCCCAGCTGGGTGCTCAGGTAAGCGTGGCCTCTCTGCTGCTTGGGTTTAGACAGAGACGTGGCTTTGTGGTGGGCCCCTGTGGCAGGGAACACCCCCCCACACCCCCCAGGTCCTTGTGCCAGCCCGCACCACGCCTCCCTGCGCCCAGCCTCACCTGCTAAGCCCCGTGACTCCATGCACCCTAGCAAGTCAGCAGCATCAGGGCCCAGTGCCCAGACTTCAGCCTGGCCAGTGCCACCTTCAAGACCTTTTGCCGCATGCACATGCCACTTATGCTTGTGTACTTTGGACCATATTTCTTTGTCTAGATGGACTTATGTCCAAATAAAGTACCTTTATTTAAACAGGACATTCTATATTTCAAACAAACAAACGAACAAACAAACAAAAACCAGTTTTACTGGTATGAGGAGCAGAGAAGTGGAGAATAGACATAATAGAAATGGAGCCTGTACTCACTCTGGGTAGAGAACGCCCCTGCCAAAGGCATAGGGTGTCTGAGGAAGGCAGGGCTAGGAGAGCCATGCTGGCCCCAGACGGAGACACCCCCCGCCCCACACCATCAGGAGTGGGATGAGGAGTCGGAAGGGAAATGATTTTCTCACCATGCAATTCAACATCATTTAAGCTCACGCTCCCAAACTGGTTAAACCTCCCTTCTCTACACCGTAGGCGATCCCACTTGGGAAAAAGCGAGTTAATTCAGGGCTGTCATAAATTATTGAGCAGGTGCCTGGCTGGGGGCGAGCAGGGGTGAGTCCAGCGGGCATTCCGTCCACCCATCCATGCTCCCGGGGGGGGGGGCGCTCTTTCCTGTCCCGCACACCGATGCCGTGTGGGCTGGGCCGGCGGTGGGCACCTCCTCCCTGACTGGTCTGTTAGCTTCCAGAGGCCAGACGCATGGCTCCCCCTAAGCACAAACCCAGCTCGGATTCCCTGCCCACGCCCCAGGGGGTGCACCCGGCAAGCACAAACTCACGGACACTTCACCTGAACCCCTGGGGGAGGGTGATCACATTTCTTCATCTACAGGGGAGGAGGCCGAGGGGTCCCTGGCTCCTATTTCTCCATGTGTCTGCGGGTTCCCTTCACGGTGGCCCGCAGAAAGTCACTGCACCGACGGTGACTGGTTCACTGGGCTGCCTGCCATTCACACACCTCCCCTAAGTTAAGTCATCACATGATTTATTGGGCAACCTGGTATTTTAAAATCTGGTGCAAAGCATGGACTGTCTTTAACCATTGTTAAGATCCATTGCCTACTTTATTCTCTTTGAAGTTTTGTTTCGTTATTGAAGGACCTAATAAAATAATAGAGACCCAAAGCAGAAATTGCCGACAGCCTCATCCCTAAATCTAGGCAGTTTCATTTGTCTGCGTCACTGGCGAGGTCTTCTGTGCTCATGTACTTGATGTTACGGGTAGAATGTTGGGGTCCCCACCCAGAGTCTCGGCCGGCCACATGCAGCCTTTCCAGAATCTTCTCTCGCATCTCTCCACCTTTCCTCTTCCCCTCCCGTTCCCCCTCTCCTCGTCGTAAGGCCAGCTTCTGTGTGTATGCGAGTGCAGGGCAAGGGAAGGGCGTGGAAGGACACACACGCATTATCTTCCGAGTAAATCAGCATTTCCCCCTAGAATCCGTGTGGCACGCTACGTCCGGCGGCGAGGGCGCTGGACCAAGGATACTTTATCACGAGGACTCCAGTGTATTACGGAAGTTCCCTGCCTGCGGTAAGCCCCCTAGTGATTGGCAGTTGGTTCCCTTGAGAGGTGGGTCTTCTAGAAGATTCTGTGGTACTCGGAGAACGAATGCAGTCAATGAAAACCTTCCCATTTAGCTAAGGTTACTGTTGGTTAAGAGTCATTATCTGAGAGTCCTGATCAAATATGATGCTTTTTATTTTATTTTATTTTTTTTATGATGAATTTATTTTTTATTGGTGTTCAATTTGCCAACATACAGAATAACACCCAGTGCTCTTTTTATAACACCCACAAATAAATACCTTTCCTCATGTCCATCTAAGGGTGCCCGAGATAATCTGTAAGGTTACAGGATTACAAGATTGGCTTTGGCCCCAACCAGATTTCAGGCCTCCTGCCAACTGAGCCCCGACATCCTCCCACATCACGTCTTCATATACTCTGTGTACAAATTCTAGAACTATTGCTTTGCTTTTTAAAATGATTTTTCTCCTGGTGCCTGGGAGCAGGGTGCCTGGCTGGCTCAGTTGGTAGAGCATGTGACTCTGGATCTCAGGGTCATGATGGGCATGGATCTGACTAGTTTTTTAAGTCTTTATTTATTCATGAGACACAGAAAGAGGCAGAGACAGAGGCAGAGGGAGAAGCAGGCTCCCTGTGGGGGCCCCGATGCGAGACTCGATTCCAGGACCCTGGGATCACACCCTGAGCCGAAGGCAGACACTCAGCCACTGAGCCCCCCACCCCTCCAGGCGTCCCTGGATCTTACTTTAAAAAGTAAAATAAAATCTTAAAAAAAATAAAATTACATGATTTTGCTGAAATAATTTGGCTCATAAGTTGTAAAAATAGGTCAGGGAGTTCCTGTGTACTCTTCACACAGCTCCCCCCAAGGATAACATGACCACAACACTTCATCAAAACCAGAAATCTGACTTTGGCATAACATTTTTAACACAGGTCTCAAATAGAGACCTTATTTGGACTTCTCCACTGTAAGTAGGTATTATTTCAACAAAAAAAAGGGAAAGGGGTTTTTTTTTTTTGGCAATTACTAAAAGAGATATTCAAGGTTCAAAAAGCCACAATTTTTGTGATGGAAAGCTTCTAAAAAAGAATTTAAGATCTGTATAATTTCATTACCTTTCCTCAGGCTGCGTTTGAGCGAAGATAAAAATGTGCTATTCTTTTTTTTGCACAAAGATGATGCAACGAACCCACCCTTGAAAAGGCTCGTGCATTCACAAATGTGTCCCTCTGGCCTTGGCAGGGCTGGCTTCATGGGCAAGGACGGACTGGTCGGTCAGTCACACGGGGCCCTGTGCTCAGAAGGGCCCTGTGCTTGGTTTAAAGCTCTCTGGTCACCATCTTGAAAGTCTTAATATTCGGACAAGTGCTCCTACATTTTTAATTTTGCCCTGGGACCTGCAAATTACATAGCCGGTTCTGGGTCCTAGGGAGGAAGTTACCTCATTCAAAAATGTTGAGGCCGTGCCCAGGGCACAAAGTGGGCCTTACTGGGCTTTCATGGACCAAAGGTGAGACTTCAAAATCTCCTATTTTCATACTCCTTCCCCACAAGGCAGCCATAAAGCTCGCCCATGGATTTGTGCTATGAATAGTTATGCTGCTATAACTAGAATTATTATACCTTTAGTGTAAAATTCAAAAGCAAGGGACGTCTGGGTGGCTCAGTGGTTGGGTGGCTGCCTTTGGCTCAGGTCGTGATCCCGGCATCTGGGATCGAGTCCCTTTCGGGCTCCCTGCATGGAGCCTGCTTATCCCTCTACATCTCTCTCTCTGTGTGTCTCTCACAAATAAATAAATGAATAAATGAATAAATGAATAAATCAATAAATAAATAAATCTTTTAAAAAAATTGAAAGCAATATGATTGCAAGATTTTCTAGTCACATATATGCATCCTTGGGTAATTTAGACGAAATCAGTAGCATTCCATCTTTGTTACTTTTGTTTTACTTATTTATATTATTTCACCCTTTTAAATTCAAGGGTTGCGGCATGCTTTTTGAGCCAAGAGGAGTAAAAAGCAAATATTCTACTCTCGTAAGTACAGATGAAGCTATTACTGTGGAAAGGGTTACCTTACCTAGCCCGGGCTGCTCCCGGGCTAACCTCCAGGGAAAGTCCTGAAAATTAGAAATTTGAAAAAAATACGCCCAACATCCAAATAAACTAAAAGGAGGCACGAGTGTGGAAAAATGAATTAGAAGGAATTAGATAACACACCTAGACTTGGATGCCTTCAGTTTTTAGTCGCTGGCAAATGCCTTTTGCTGCTCAGTCGCTAAGAACTTGGCCAAGGCCTAAATGTCCTTCTGTCTCCTTCACAGGCTTACGGAAGTTTTGAGCTAAGGGGGCCTCTGGTCCATTTTGTTCCTAAACCTTTTCAGCAGCCACATTCTTCTGCTCAAAGGAGATCCTGGGAGGAATGCCGTTACAAGTAAGGCAGAGAAGAGTAGCTTCTTATCAGCATTCATTTTGAGTGAATAAACGTCCAGTGACGTTTATAACACACACCAAAGAAATCAGTAGAAACAGTGGATCTGCTGGACACAAAAAAAACATAGAAGGTGGATGTTGTGGATGAAGTTGGCAAAATCACATTATCTTAGCACCTAATTCATTGCCACACATTGATATAAATTGGTTGTTAAAATAGAAAGAAAACTTGGATTTATACCAACGAGCAGTTTCAAATATTATGTTTTTATGTAGCTCAATTCATAGTATCAAGATTTCCTTTGATTAAGCAAACAGGAGATGAAAAGCTTCTTTCAAGCTTCATAAAAGCAAATTATGAAGTTTTTGCTTTTGTTAACATGTTCGGGGGGACTCCACAAGATGTCAACTATTTTCTGTTATATCATAAAAATAACATTAAATATGTTAAAATAGTTTGCAAATAGTTAAAATGAAATTCAAGTGCTCCTACTGGAGAGTCTCTGAGGACGCAGGGGCCCTGGGGACACGGTCTGAAGCTAGTGCCTCCGTGCAAAGAGGTGGGGAAGCTGTGCTGGTAGTTGGGCGGGGGGCGGGGGGTACGGGGGTATGTGTTGTCCCCGCTGGGGGCCTGCAGCTGGCTCCAGGCGCAATGGCCCTGAGCCTCCGCAGAGAAGGACGTCCTCCTTCTGAGGAGGACCAGCGTGTGACCAGGGAGCATCTGGGGAAGGGCCCAGGTGGCAGGAAGGACGTGCACCCCTAGGAGCTCCCTCTGAGAGGCCGCAGGAGCCAAACTGACTATAGCAGTATAGCGTCTGCAAGCATAGCTCCCTGCGCCAGGGGCCGGGCAGCAGCAGGTCCTCAGTGCTGCAGGTGGAGGCCACACTTGCTCGCTATTGTTTAGTGCAGGTCACTTGGTGTCATGCGGCGGCCACACAGATGTGCGCACAGATGTGTGTGTGTATCATATATGAACATGTAAGTTCATACTATATATGGGCCTGTGAAGTTATGTATTCGTGCATGAAATGGCCCCAGACTTCATCATTTTCACACGTCCTTTGGGGTATAACAAGTGCCCCGTACCCAGGGATGATCAGAAGTCACTTCTGTGTTTTATTTATTTTTCACTTCCATGTTTGAAAACCCAAATCGTATTGTGGTGCTGTCCCATTTGAATCTTCCCAAAGGCTTCCTGGTGACCTTGGGATGAAGTCTGCAGCCTTGTGGATCAGGGTCCTGTGGGCTGCTCCGGCCTCTGCTGGCCTCTGACTCTGGGCTCTGGTCACGCTGTGCCCCTGCCAGGCCGCAGGTGTCTGCTGGCCCTGCCACCTGGAAAACCCTCCTCCCCTGTGGCCCTTGCGTTGCCTTCTTCTGTTCCTCCTCCTCCTCCTGAGAGGCCTCCGTGACCCGGGCTAGGCAGGGTCGCCCTTCCACCCCCCGGCCGTCACGCTGGTCGCGCTCCCCCCGGCGTGCTGGCCCTGTACCTGCGCCAGCCTGGAGGCCACCTTGCATTTGTGCCCGCGGAGCCTGGCTGGCCCGGCCCGGTGCCGCCCTGACTTCCACGACTCCGTGTGCGATCCGTGGGCTTCCGGGCGCCCCCCCCCCCCCCGCGGGATGCTGTGGGTGCTTCTTCACCGCGTGCCCCGAGCCTCGCTGGTCCCCGCAGGCCCGGGTGCGCACACACTTGCCGAGTGAAGGGGCGAAGGGCTCGCCCAGCAGGGAGCAGCGGGAGGAGGCGCCCCGGGAGCAGCCCCTTACCGGGTGGAGCTCGTGCAGCGTCCTAAGGCCTGCTGGCTGCTTCCTCCCGGCTCCCTTCACCCCCAGAAGCCACGGCACTGAAAGGCCTGGCGTTGACACCCGCCGGGACTCCCCGGCCTCCCGACACACACACAGGACACATGTGCGCAGTGTCCTTGGCCGGCCTCCTCCCTGGGGCGGCCCCCCACCCGGGAGGGGGCCCCTCCGAGCTGCCGCAGATGTCACTGGGGCGGGGGACGGAAGGGGGCTCCTCAGGGGTGTGAGGATTCCGCTTGTTTGCCTTGCAGGCTTCCCCGGACACCGTGGTGCCCAGACGATGCCTGGACGCGAGGGCGGGGACGATGGTGGAGACCCTGAGTCAGGTGGGCTGGGCTGCCCTGGGCCCGCGTGCGCCAGCTGTGGGCTCTGCTCCTGCCTCTGAGGCCCTGGGACACTGTTCCCTGATGCTCCTGGTGTGGCCTGTCCCCAGGCCCTTAGAAACCATACCCAGTGGGGCCGCGTGCTCGTGGCCGGAGGAGCCGGGGCCTCCCCACCTGTGCCCTCTGGTCCCCGTCAATCCCCAGCGCGGGGCTCCAGGCCTCCGTGAGGTGCCCAGGCCACGGGGGGGCTTGGTCCCCCCCAGCCCTGCAGGACAGACAAAGCCACGGACACTTTCTGCAAGTAGCAAAGCAAAGCCAGGCAGTCCGGGCTCCTTCTGGAAGGGGCCATGTGTCCTGCAGAGTCGTGGCTGCTGCCAGTCGCTTCACCAGGAAGATGCAGGGGAGGTGCCCATCCTGAGCTGGTGCAGCCCCCGTGAGAATAGGTCCATGTCCCCGATCCGTGGACGACAGAGCAGGAAACGTGTGCTCAGGGATGTTGCCCAAGGGGGTCGAGCTACAAGGACACAGATCTGAGGCTGGGCACGGTGGGCCCAGGGTGGACCCCTTCTTCTTGAGGGACCACCCGATCTCTGACCGACGTGGAGAAGGCACACCGCCCCACCCCGAGCCTCCTGTAAAGGGGCCCTGGGACCCCCCCAGTGCACACCAGGGGTGATGCTGGGTGCGGTCGGATCAAGTAGCCACACGGACACGGCACATGGTGATGGTCCCCAGCACCCGGGTCCACACACGGCTGCCCCAAGTGGACTGTGTGGACAGGGACGGGGGTCCCCACCCTCTGGCCAAGGCCCGTCCTCCTGCGGCTGCCGGGCGGGAAGGTTTGCTGGGTGCAAGCCCGCAGCTCCGGGCTCGGTGCTATCAGAGGGGAAACACAGATGCAAGGCCCGCGTCTTTCCTGCGAGCCTTCTAGCGTAGCGGGGGCTTATGATGAGTCATTGATCTTACGGGGCCTGACGGTCGCTGACTCAGGGTGTGGCAGCCGCTGCTCTGTCGTCAGCCTCGGGAGTTTTCTTTTTTTTTGTTTTTTTTTTTTTAATTTTTTATTTATTTATGACAGTCACAGAGAGAAAGAGAGAGAGAGAGAGGCAGAGACACAGGCAGAGGGAGAAGCAGGTTCCATGCACCGGGAGCCTGACGTGGGATTCGATCCTGGGTCTCCAGGATCGCGCCCCGGGCCAAAGACAGGCGCCAAACCACTGCGCCACCCAGGGATCCCAGCCTCGGGACTTTTGAAGCTGCCTGTACACGGCACAGACTCCATAGCAGGTTGTGTGTCGCTCACGCACACCGGCCCATCGTTAATTCCCATTGGGCCGCGGGGAGGGATGTGCGGGGGCTTGGAAGGCCGCGGCCGGAGCACGTGTGCGGGCTTGTGTGCACACGCGTGTGAGCTGGCAAGGCTTCCCTGCTCCCCATGTCCCAATCCCTGCAGTGACGGCCACACCGCCACCACCGTTCCCGGGGGAGCAGAGGCAGGTGGGGTCCCTCCTGTGGGTGCCGCTATACACCGGCGGGCACACGGAGCCCAAGGAAGCAGGGGACCGCTGGCTGGGAGCTCGGGGACATGGGTGGGTGGCCTCGGGGCCCCTCCTTGTCCTCCTTCGGGCATTTGCCCTCCTCCCGCCTCCTGGTGCTCTGTGCCCTTCGCTTCCTAGAAGGTTCTGGCCCAAACCAGCCACACCTGGGCTGGTGCGAGGTGCGGGGTCAGAGGGCACCCTCCTGGCGAGTTTGAAGGGAAGCAGGTGAAAGCCCTTTAAGCTGGTGCATCTACCCTACACACGTTTCCTGAGTCTCTCAGGCCAAAGCTAGGAAAGTCTTGGCAAGACAGGGCTTGACCCCCAAGGGTGGCTGAGTCCCCCCAGTGGAGGCGACTGCAGGGGAAGTGGCGGCAGGTGCGAGTGGCAGGAGGGGAGGTGCCAGGGCGCGGACGCGGTGTCGAGCCCAGGGAGGGGGGCGCAGGTGGTAGGGAGCTGGGACGCATACCCCGGGACCCCCATGGCCCCCCAGGGGGGCGCTCTCCCCATTTCCGAGTCCGGGAGACCTCTGGGACAGCCGGGGACAGGGGACAGCCTGCCACTAGCACTGCACCCAGGGGTCCCTCCAGCGGAGCCTGGAGGAGTCGGACCTGGCACTGACCTTCTCTTGCCCTCTTCTCCTGCAGAAGCTCTGTGGTGTGGACGCACTCGCAGGGGACCGCTGTGACCCACCTCGCGTCTACGCAGAGGAGGGCGAGGGTGAGGGAGCAGAAAGCCTCAGTTCTCTTGGCGGCTCGGAGCCTGACCCCTGGGCTTCGGAGACGGCGCTGCTGGAAGAAATATACCCGAAGTAAGGTGTTCCTTCCTGAAAAAGCACATTTTGGAGAAGTGGACTAATGCACGGAGGGCGATCACTGCTCAAGGCCCTTCTTCTTCTCGACCCTCCTCTTCCTCCTTACGTCACTCCTCGCCCTCACGCGGGGGTAACCACGAGCCTGGACTAAACGCTCTGGTATTTTCAGAGCAGACGTCTTGGAACCAAAGCAAAACGACAGGTCATGCTTATTATTATTATTATTATTATTATTATTTTTATTTTTAATAAATGTGATTTGTCAGAGTTTTTAGAGAAATCCTCATTTAATTGTGTAATTCCTTCTATTAGCAGCCCCACTCTGAGGGGAAATGAAATGGAAATTTATAGATTCCCCAGCAATTTGGTAGCAACCGGTAATACTGTGGAAAAATGAAAATGGATTTTTTTTGTGAATATTTGCCTTTCTGTAATTATGATTCTGCTTCAGTGTAAGAAGATAAACAGGGAAATGCCTTTTGTAATAATTGTGATCAGTATTTTTAGTAGTTGTCAAGAAATAAATGTTGGTACCTTTTTACTTTTTGAATAAATATGTTATCATAAGACAAAGGATTACGTGTAACCCTTTAAAAGCAGTACGCACCGCAAAAAAAGGAATGGGCACAAGGTTGCTTGCATTATTATCCCCTTACTGCTGGTTTAAGTGTGTGTGCACTGGGGGCGGGGAGATTGAATTCTTTTAAAATTCTTTTTAAAAATTCAAATAGCAGGACATACACCTTATAAATTGTCTTCTTGTCTGAGTGAAAGATGCATGGCACAGGACAAAAGGGGTGCGGGTTCCTGACACCATGAAGCCACATGGGTCTGATCCCTGGGCCACCTTATTCTGGACTCAAAATGAGAGAGGGTTTTATTTTATTTTATTTATTTATTTGTTTATTTATTTATTTATTTAATTTTGTTTATTAATTTAATTTATTTAATTTAATTTTTTTATTCATTTATTTTATTTATTTTTCATTTTATTTATTTATTTATTTTATTTTATTTTATTTTATTATTTTATTTTATTTTATTTTATTATTTTATTTATTTTATTTTATTTTAGAGAGAGAGGAAGAGAGGGAGAAAAAAGAGGGGGAGCAGCAGGTAGAGGGAGAAGCAGGCTTCCTGCAGGGCAGGGGCCCCACGTGGGACTCGATCCCAGGACCCTGCACCAGGACCTGAGCCTAAGGCAGACGCTTAACCCACTGAACCCACTCACGTGCAGCAAGTTTCAACATGTGTTGTTGAAGCCACTGCTCTTTTGGATTTTCCACTACCTGTGGGCAAATCTAATCTTAACCGATCCAGAAGAAAGCTGCGGGAGGAGCGCCGCACGAGCAGCAGCACATAGTGATATAGTGAGAACGATGGTAATAGTAAAAAAAACCAATAAAAACAAGAGAATTTGCTTGTCTGAGTCACTTAGTAAACAGCTAAGCAAAATTGTAAATGCCATCAGGACGCTTTAGTAAGCACAGTGGATATCTAAAAGTCTACGGCCACGTCCTAAAAAAATATTTGTATAATAGATGGATGTGATCCTCGGGGAGCGCCCTCTCGCTGCGCCCCGGGCCGAATCGGGAGAAGCACGAGTGCGCCGTCGGGGCGGCGACTGTGACATCAGGTGGGTTAAGCAGACTCAGGATCACGGCTTCCCGTTCTTTCTGAAGGAGCTGCACAGGTGTTTAGAGAAGCATCAAGTGTTTGTGCGCGGTCACCTCACTGGGTACCGGACAAGGAAGAGAGACCATCTCCAAAGCGGCGGGACGTCGGCCTGACCTGTGTACCCCAGCGGCCCCGCGGCTGCAATGATTCAGACAGTCCAGGCCATTTTCTGGGTAATTTGGGATAAAAGTAATTTTTTAGGAAACTATAGGTGTTGAGACCGAATTGTTGACAGGGGCGGGTGGGTGGTCATTAGGCCTTCCTGGATCTGAGGCAACGGTCAGGGAACCACGGCCCTCCATCTGCTCTTGCGAATAAAGTTTTATTGGCACACGGCTATGCCCTGCCACCGTCTCTGTGTCATCGACGGCCGCTTTCGTGCTGTCACAGCAGAGCCGCACGGCCCACAGAGCCAAACAGAATTACTTCCTGGCTCCTACAGAAAAAAGCATGCCAACTCCTTGTTGAAGGCGGCCTCTCCTCCTCCTCCTCCTCCTCCTCCTCCTCCTCCTCCTCCTCCTTCTTCTTTTCTTCACTCCATATCACATCAAATAATCGGAGCTGTATCCAGACCCTGGGTTAAAAACAAACACGTTGCCACATACATTTTGAAAGGTTTAAACAAGTTTGCTTTTGGCTACGGGCAGCTTGTTTCGTTTGCTACTGGTCATGAAATCTTGGCGGTTGTGCATATTTGTGAATTCTTGCGTTATGAGATGCTCTGCGACTAATTGTTTTCAAAAGTAATAAAATACTGATGAAAAATTCATGAATGCTGAATTTAACGATTAACAAGGAGAACAAAGTATCATTTTTTGTAGATAATTAGACATTTATTAATTTTAATTTTGCTATTCCCTTGGTGTATTTTGAAGCATATATATATGTATACATATATTTTTTCTTTTCCCCCAGATCTTGACCATTTTCCTTTCATCTCAGGCTTTGGGGGTATGATGTCCAGGAGAGAAAATGGCCCCATTGGCATGGCTATGAACACACCTGGCATATGGCCTTTCCCTCTAGGATGTTGATCTATATTATATATCATTACTTTTCCCAAGGACACCCACAGGGAATATTCATTGATGCTCTCCCCACAAGTCCGTTCTCAAGTCTATGTACAATTCTTTAAAATTTTTTCCATTAGAGGGACGCCTGCGTGGCTCCATCAGTGAAGTGTCAGCCTTTGGCTCAGGTTGTGATCTCGGGGTCCTGGGACTGAGTCCCGCATCAGGCTCCCTGCTCACTGGGGAGCCTGCTTCTCCCTCTCCTCCCTGCTCATGCTCCCTCGATACATCTGTCTCTCTCTCAAATAAATAAATAAATAAGTAAATAAATAAATAAAATCTTAAAAAAAAAAGTTTTCCGTCAAGCTCTCTGCATGGAGCCTGCTTTTCCCTCTGCTAGTGTCTCTGCCTCTCTCTCTCTCTCTGTGTGTGTGTGTGTCTCTCATGAATAAATAAATAAAATCTTAAAAAAAAAGTTTCTGTTATAAATGTCAGCCTCAGGAGGTTTTGGTGAAAATGTTGCCTACAGTGGAATTCACATATATTCGTGAACTAAATCAAGTCTTATTAATGGCAATGAAGAAAGCAATAAAACAGAAACAGTACATATTTTCAGGGAAAATGTGATTTTATTAAGAACATTAGCCTCTGAATTACTTAGCAGTCCAAAGATAGCTGCCGTTCAGGAAGTTAAATACTTATTTTGCATTTCATCAATTTTGGTCTCCCATTTGCATTAACAATCTCATTGATTTTATGGGGTTTTCATCGGAGGTGTTTGTTTTGCTCACTTTTATGATTTACTGAACACAGAAGCTCTCTCAGTTAAACCTTGCCCAAGGGATGCACTAGCCTGAGAACCTTCACTTTACGTCCCCGGGAAGCAGGCGTAGCAACAGCCCCCTCCTCAAGGAAGGTGCGTGGGCAGAAGACGACACACCTTGTCTGGTCGTTGTGTCCTTGGAAATGTGCGTGTCAGAGGCCGGAGGACAAGGATAGAGGATTCTGGAGCTGGGGAGAAGGAGAGACGCTGGCCCTGAAATCTGACACATTGGCAGAGACTGCTAATTGCCCCAATATCTGTTACTCTGACTTCTTCAACAAAAGAATCTTGAATTTTCTGCCATCCGGAATGAGAGTGACCTCTCCACCCTCCCTTGAGCCAGGGCTGCCCAAGGGACTACGTTCTGGCCAACAGAAGGCAAGTTGGGGGAAGTGTCCTTGGTGAGTGGAGATGGGTCTATCTCTTCCCCTCTTCCTCTTGTGGCGGGATGGGGATATGATGGCTGGCGCCGAGGCAGCCATCCTGGACCCTGAGCCGGTAGAGCCGATCCGTGGTACATCAACAGCATAGGGGACGCGTGGGGCCTCTGCTGCTGTGAGCCCCGCTGGACCCATCGATGGACCACCTTGCTCTAGACGGCAAAAGGAAGGAGAATCAAATGTCTTGTTTCAGCCACTGGTCTCCTCTGGCTTCTCTGGCTCCATCACTCACGGGCAGATCTAATCTTCGCTCATACAAAATGAAGGAGCAAGAGCCGCGAGCTGCAAGGGGCAGAACTGAAACACGTGGCGCTGGCTTAGGGGCTGCGGTCAGGTGGCAGGGACCCTGATCGTGTGGGCTGGAGTCCTGCGACGGTGGTGGTGGGGACGGGAAGCACTCCGCGACAGCCGGGCCCGACTGTTTTGAAGAGCAGCCCGTGTTCCGACCTAGGATTGAGGGGGGTAGTGACAGGGGAGGCCGTAACGTGGCGGTGTGGTGGCCGCTTCCTGCCGCTGTCAGCATTTGCGCGCCGTGGACGTGGCCCTGGCAATCCGGGTTGACCGGGAGCTCGGGAACTCGGAGCCTTGCAGGGTTGAGAAAGCAACGGCTGTGTCTCTCAGGTGACACCAGTAACTGGGATGCTTTCCGGCCAAGCACACACTTAGCGGAAAATAAAACTGGCGGCCCAGTCCTGCGGGTTGTGAGGCCTCCTGCAGGAGCCCTTCGCTGCGGCGGCCCCAGGCGGGCAGGACGCTGTGCCGCCGGGACATGGGGGCGGGTCGGCCCGGCGTGGAGGCCGACGAGCGAAGGCCGGACCCTCGGGCGTGGACACTGCCTTGACACGCGGGGCTGAATGGAAACAGAGCTCAGAAGTCTACACGTGTGTGAATAATGCTTCGCTGAAGAAACCACAGCCCCGACTGGAAGAGTCCGCGGTTGTCCGACCCCAGAGCAACCCCCAGAACCACCGACCTAAAGCCCCAGAAGCAAACTGTGACAACGGGGCAGGCCCCAGGCAGGGGCTGACCCCTGACACCCACATCGGGGGGTGGGGGTGGGGGGCGGCAGAGGCGAGGGTAGCAAGGACGCGGGTGGGGGTCCGCGGAAAGGTCTTTGCTCCTCCTCCTGCCCGGGTTTGCTCAGGCGGGTGGACCGGTGATGACCGTGTTCCTCAGTCCAAAGGGGGGTTCGGTTGCAGGCATCTGGTTCTTACTCATCTACCTTGTGTTGGGTGGATTGGGAACCAGGAGCCGGTTCGTTTGCAGGCTGTCGAATCAGCCGGTGGGGAGGCCTGCGCCTTTACCCTGACACCCCGGATTGGAGCCAGACCCGGGAACTGGCTGGGACTCTGCAGTGTGTTGTCAGAAGGGCGAGCACGGGTGCGCGGGCGGCTAAAAGGTGGACAGCGGCCCGGAATACCAGCCACCCCACCCCGTCCCTTTCCTTCCTCCTAAGAAATAAAGTCCCTGTGTTTTAGCAAGAGCACAGCTTCCCAGCCCCAACCTGAACGAGAGGTGACCAGGTGACCTGTGAAGGTGGAGGTTCGGGTGGACACAGGGATGGATGCTTTGGACGCTTCCTGCTGTGCGGCGTGTGCTGGGAGGAGCTGGGACCCGCGAGAGCTCGGATGAGCACACGTGGACAAGAGGAAAACGCACACAGGCCAGCGTTTCCTCAGGGGGGCACAGGGGGTTGTGTCGCCTGTCGCTTACGGCCACACTGAGCACCAAGCGACCCGCACTGTATGACGTAGCACACCCGCCCGTGCATAGGGGAACTGCTGGCCTACGGCTGGTCATGCTTTAGGGCACGACCTCGGTTAGTTCAGTCCATTCACTGAACACACTGTTTTCCCCCCATTACGTTTCAAGAAATTTTTGCACAATGAACGTTTAGTATTTATAATGTGCCGCATGTTCGCTTAATACATTTCTAAAATTCTTTTGAAAAATGTCACTGTCCTGTGGCAGCCCTCTGAAACATCCTTCCCTCGGGTTACCCCGACCCCTTTTGACATTGGATTTGATTTCTGGAAACTGCCAAGGGTCACTCCGGCCCCTTGCCACGTGAGCAGGTGAGCGACAGGCCTCCGTGGCTCTGCTCGAGCAGGGAACAGGTGTGATGGGGGCCCGGTGGAGCAGACCCTGGGTCCTCGGCAGTCGTCGAGCTGACCTGCCGGGTGTCTGAGCCGTGGGCGTCACAGGGCGGCCGATCCGGGTGGGCTGACGGTGCTTGCCTGGTGCGCAGAGTCCCCAAGGCGCCCGTTTCAAGGCCACCGGCTTCATTCTGCCCTCGTCGCTGCGTGACGCTCATGGTCAGGCCCCGGGGCTCCCGCGGCCCAAGGAGCACGCGCACCTGGACGGCCGGGACCTGGGGTCTCTGCTTTAACCAGGAGGAAACTGCTGGGGGAAGTCGCATCCTGCAGGTGGACGCGTCCAGAACCCAGGAAGGACCCCCCCCTCCCCGCCCCGACCCCGGGGAAAGGGCAGCGAGCAGATACCGGCTTCCGGCAACCACGTCGCGGAGGCCACGGTTCCCACTTCCAGACGCCCTCGGCTCCGCTCTAACTAGACTGTGACCCGGCTGAGAGACAAGGAAGGATGGTTTGGTTGCCGCGAGAATAAGCGTCGAGGCACCCCCTCTACTGCCTAGACGCGCTCCTCGCGGGCAAGCCGGTCGGGGACTGTTTGGCTCGACCTGCGCTGAGAGGACCAGGGGCTATTCCGTAGGATCGGGGGTTCCGGGGACTCGGGGTGACGCCACCGGGCACTTCGGGTTCTCACAACAGGACACAGAGTGGGTGGATGTCCCCCAGGGTGGCCCCACCATGGGCCATGAGTGCCAGTCGTGCCGGGTGGAGAAACCCTGCTACCCACCTGCACAGACCCCTCGGGGATGCCACTCAGAGGCCCAGACGCTGATGATCCATCGCAGTTTCCCACAGAAGAAAACAAACTTGCTCTCTAGGATGGGCCAGGAGCGGGCGAGTGGATGTGGACTGTCACCTGGGCCAGGGCTTGCACCCGCCCCCGGCGCCTGGTGCGCCACCACTTACTCGGGGTGACACATCCTGTTCTCGAGACTCTTGAGCTCACAGGAGGCTGAAAACAGCAGAGATGGTCAGACAGGAGCTGCTTGCCCCCCGATCCAACCAAGCCGGGGCGTAGACACAGTAGATGGAACGATTTCCACCCGGCAA
This sequence comes from Nyctereutes procyonoides, assembly GCF_905146905.1. Lineage (NCBI taxonomy): Eukaryota > Metazoa > Chordata > Mammalia > Carnivora > Canidae > Nyctereutes > Nyctereutes procyonoides. Next base: position 3,147,682 of record NW_026575024.1, on the reverse strand, counting down.
AATGAACCCGACACTCAACACCGTGTTTGGCGGGAGGGAGACATGAGAACTTGGGTGTTGGCGGAGCCCAGCACTAGGCCCCGGGTGCCCGGGGGGCACATGAGGGGACAGCTCCTGGCTGGGCGAGGTTTTCTTACCCCCGGGCCGGGGCTCCCCGGGCAGGGCCTCAGCCTCTAGGGGCAGAATGGAGGGTTCGAGAGCCTGGGTTTCCCTGGGCCGTCGCAGTGAACTGGACCCCACCATGCATGGGTCTGCGTGTCCACCTGCCCCCAGCAGCCCGCCGCCTCGTCCGGGGAAAGTTGCCTGGGCTCTGGGGTCGGGGGGACTCGACGGCCTGGGTTGTCAGCCCTGCCCGTGGCGGCCGCACCTGGTCCAGAGGTGAGTGTGCCCCCCACCGAGCCAGCGGGGCGCAGGCCCAGCCGTTCCCCGACACCGCGCCATCGAGAGGTGGAGGGCGGTCAGCGCCGGGGTGGCCGAGGCCCCTCCGTAGGGCCCCCAAGGGCAGGCGTGGAGCCGCGCGGCAGGTGCAGCAGGTGCGGATGGACAAGGGGTCCTCGCGACACAGCGTAGGGGGCAGCCGCGCCTCCCCTCGGGCAGCTCCTGCCCCAACACGTCTCCCCGTGTGCTCGATTCCGGTTTCTAGAAACCATCCAGGGTGAAATCATTCCCTTCCGTGAGATGATTTTCTCCGGGAGCCAAGTCCTCGCAGCAAGCTGTCGTGGGGAACAGGAGCACAGCTTCGGGGACCCCTGGGTGGGCCCACGGCCGGGTGGGTGGACTGCGGAGCGTCTCCAGGGAAGCGCTGATGCCCGGAGCCGCACGGGCCGGAGGTGGGGGGGACGCCAGCCTCCCACCCGGGCTCCCCCCTTCTCAGGAGGCTCTTGAGGCCACGAAGGTGCTAGCGTCCGTGTGCATGTGACACATTTCTCGTGCTTAAGGAAGATTCGATTGTGCATCTGAACATCTGAGATGCAATACTGAGGATTAATGGAATTAAATTACTTGGAAAAACTTCTTCAGGTTCTTTAGATGAAGGGAGCGTAACGTTGGTGAGATTCTGTTCGTAGTTTCTGGTAGTTGACATAATTTTGTCCCATTTGTTGAGCCGCTTTACGGGGCCTGCAAGGTTGTTGGAAGGACGGGTGGAGAGGGCGGGAGGGGCCCGGGAGAGGCTCTGGGCGTCTGGTTGTTCCTCGGGGTCAGGGGGCCGCTGGCCGCCACCGCCTTTGTCTTCCCACGTTCCCGATTTGACTTTCGAAGCTTCTACGCCCCTACTCCGCAAGACACTGGCTTAACCTCTCACGTGATTTGTCCATCGAGGCCCCAGCAGCGGGTCTGCTTCTCTCAGCTTCGCAGCCTCCGCGGGCGGACCTGCCTGTTTGCAGAAGTCAGTTTTTAATATGGAACGAGACCGAGTTGTTCCTCCAGAGCAAAACAGCCTGAGAATAAGAATGACAAAAATAATAATGATAACGATACTGTAATTCAATACTCGTAATTATTAAAACGCCACCGTGAAGGTCTGAGCTTTGCAATGGACAGCGGAGGTTGGAGAAATTCGCCCCGAAACTCGTCTCTGTTAGTCGGGAAGCGCCCACAGAGTCCTGCACCCGGTCAAGGCCTGTGTCTCGTGCAGACGACGGCGGGTCCCTGCAGCCGCTGCGCAGGGAAGGGACGGGGAGGACGCCCTGGCTCCGGGTTCTGTTGGCCAGAACCGACCCCCCCGGCTGCAATCTGTTTGCGCAGGAGGCTGGCGGGGGCAGGCGGGCATGTAGACACCAGATCCACGGCCCCAGGTGGATTTCTGCTGTCCACTCAACACTTTTTTTCAGTGTCCTGAGCGGAGGAACTGGTGTCTGCGCATGACGTTCACGGTCCCGAAGAGCCGACTGCGCCCTCCTAGGGCCCTGGTTTCAGAGAGAAGCTGGCTCTGCGGTCAAGCAGGGGTGCATAAGGCATGAGGATGGGGATGCGGCTGGACCTGGGGCCATCGGGGGCCGTCGGCGGCCGTCATTCAGCGGCGGAGCACTGCCCCCTGGGATGTTTCCCGAACCATCACCGGGGGTGCTTGCGGGAACACGGGTGCCTGGCCTGAGACCTGCACTTTTACTAGGATTTCCGGTGGCTCTTAAGCAAGCCGTGGGCTGTTGTGTAAACTGGGTCGTGTACAGACTGCATCCACTCACGTGCACACTGAGCATTCACTGGGCACTTCCGGGGGGCCAGGCCGTGTTAAGTACTTTGCCACATTTCTGACCCTGGCCTCCTATTATCACCCCCACTCCATAGAGGAGGAGGATGGAGTCTGGGGAAAGGGTCCAGTGGCCTGCCCAAGGTCACAGCTGGGAAGAGGGTCCATAGCTCACATTCCTAATACCCCTTTGCCAACTGGGGTCTTTTCCGGGCTCCGACAGAGGACAACAGGCAGGCAGTCACAACGGTGGTGCCACCCCTGGGCTGTGGGGCACGAAGTGGGGGGTGTGTGCCTTCTCTTGGAGGCTCAGAGGTTAGGGCCTGAGAGAGGTCCCCCTGGAGGTTAAGTCAGTCTTCCAGGAGGACAAACGGTGAGAGAGGGAGAGAGGGAGGGAGGGAGAGAACGTGCCAGAAGGAAGGGCACGTGCTGAGTGGCCCCTCTGCCAGCTGGGACCTGCTGGGGACAGCAGGCACTTGTGTGGGGGACACACTTCACAGGTGAGGCGTCCCGAGCTGGTTTCATCACTGCTTATCAAAAGCATGCAGAAGTTTCTTCTTTTTCTCCTTCTTTCTTCTGCACATTTGTTTTAAAAGATTTAATTTATTTATTCATGAGAGACAGAGAGAGAGGCAGGGACACAGGCAGAGGGAGAGGCAGGCTCCCTGCAGGGAGCCCAATGCGGGACTCGATCCCAGGACCCCAGGGTCACAACCTGGGTCCAAGGCAGATGCTCAGCCGCTGAGCCGCCCGGGCCTCCCTCTTCTGCACGTTTTAATATAACTTCCTTTGGAACATGCTAGAAAAAGAGTGAGGGGTATGTCGAGCTCATGATGCCCCTGAAGGGGCTGCACAGGCTGGGAAAGCGCATCCATGTCAGCGATGTCACATGCCGGGGGGGGGAGGGGAGCGGGGAGGGGGCGCTGGAGATGCGGGAACCCCGGGCCCAGCGTGTGTCTGTCCGTTGCAGGCGAGAGCTGTACACTTGGTCTGTCTGCGTGTGAACGGCCCCGTGTCCTATGGCCGCGCCGTTCCCGGGGGACGAGGGTTTCCCTGCTGCCCCGCGACCGGGGCTGCAAGTGTCACCCCTGCAGGGCCGCCTTCTGTCCCCGCCTGCTCCTTCTCAGCCAGGGCTGTGCTCTCTGGGGGAAGGGTCACGAGGGAAGCCACGCCAGCTCTAAATTAGCCGTGGGAACCGGCTCAGCCCAGAGCGGGTGCCCATGGTTCAAGAATGTTCTCTGGCCCTGCCCCTGAAGTCCCTGCTCACAGGCTCAGAGCTGCGGCCGCCACAGACGGTGGCTAAAAATACCTTGGTTGTGGCCCCAGAAAATTACACTTAGAAGATTGCTTTCCAGAGGCAGCCCTGGGGGAGAGCCGACGGTGACATGCGCTCTGGGCTGGCCGCCCAGCGGCAAAGGTCAGCCAGCCCGGGGGACACAGGCATATCGGGGCTCCGGACAGGCCTGCAGCTACGGCCCAGGCGAAGCTCCCCGAGCTGGGCACCCCCTCGCCCCCCGTCTGACGGGCCGGGCTGGGTGGGGTGCCGAGGTCGGCCTCAGGATCTCCACTGGGCCTCTAGGGGGCCCCGTGTGTGTGGGCAGGAGTCACCGCTTCTGGGTGGGGGGGCCTGGTGGCGGGGCTGCCCAGGGCCAGAGCCACCAGCAAGGAGGCCCGGACACAGCGTAGACATGACCGTCAACCGACCGGTGTGGCCTGGAGGCCCGTCTCCTGCAGCGACAGCAGGTGGCGAGGGTGGACAGGCAGGTGGGCCTGGGGCAGGAGGCTCCAGGGCGGCTCCTCCGACTGTGCCCAAGCAGGTGTGGCCCGGCTCGTCCAGGCCTCCCGGAGGGACCCCCGAAGCTGGCTCTCCCGCAGGGTCACCCGGGCCCCCACTCTGATCACCGGGACACGAGCTCAGGCCATGGCAGCCAGGCGGCCGGACTGACCCTGCTGGTCGGGCGACGGTGGGCACCGGCCCTGGGCCCCTGGGGCACCGCGCTGGCCTCCCCGGACCCACATGCCCAGGGCTGAGCACGCGGGGGCCCTCGCTCAGGGCACCAGCTCCCTGGGCCGTGCCGTGATCCCGGGATCAGTTATTTTTGGGGCAGGATTTGGCCGGGATCCTGTGGCTGAAATAGAAGCCGCCCTTCTGATCCCCGCGGGGTGGCATCCGGGGCTCCTGGTGACCTGTGTCCCTGAGTAGAAGCCTCCCTCACCGACCTCGGCAGCGGTTCTCAGAGCGGGGCCTGGGCCAGCAGCCGCAGCGTCCCGGGGGCCTGTCGGAAGGCCGCTTCTCGGGCCCGGCCCAGACCTGCGGAGAGCCCGACGACGCGCAACTCGATCTCAGGACCCTGGGATCACGACCTGAGCCCCCAGGCGCCCTGGCACATGCATGGGGCTTTTTAGTTTCTACTAACTTTTTAGAGGTTTCATACCATCCTTTCGTACGATCACGTTGTAATTTATAGAAGCACTTCCCTGCTGAGAATATTCAGGTGATTTCCAGCCTTCTGCTACAACAAACTAGACGGCCGAGAGCACTCTTACATTTCTTTATACACAATGTACAAATATATTATTCAGGCAAAATCCTCAAAGTAAAATTCCTAGGTCCATGGGATGTACACTTTAGATTTTAATACCTATTGGCAGATTGTCCTCCAACACTCCCACCAATAGTGTTTATCATTAATTTTTAATCTTTACTAGTCTAAGTAAAATTTGAAAAAAAGTTCATACTTTTAATTCCCATGTGTTTCATTATACGTAGAAATGAGTTGTGCCCATGAAAATGTTTATGAGCCATTGATTTTCCTATGAACTTCCTGGTTTTTTCTCTTTGCCCATTTTTCTAATGAGTTGGAAGTCCTTTTTATTTATTTGTAAGAACTTTTTATATGTGAGGGTATTATCTCTGTCACTTGTAGTGTTACAAGTACTTTCCCAATGTGTCATGTGTTGGTATCTTTTTCCACGTGGAAATTGAGAGCATCATGTAGCCAAATAGATCAGTCTTATCCTTTATGACTTTAGGAGGACATGGATTTCTGAGTGAGGCCTGGAGGGGACCAAGAGAAACCCATCCAGCTTCCTGCTCTTGGGCAACCTGAACTTGGCTTCGGAAGACATCCCCCGACTGGCCTCGGGGTTCACGTGCACGTGACTGATGTCCATGCTATAGGCCGAGTGTGTTTTCCCCAAATTCAGATGTGAAATCAATCCTAATTCCTGATGTGGTAGTTGTGGGCAGGGCCCTGGAGAGGCTCGAGGTCACAGAGGTGGAGCCATCTGCGTGGGACTGTGGCCCCTTCCCCACAGGAGGGACATGGAGGACACACGGAGAGGCTGGCCAGGGAAGCAGGCACTGGCCTTACCCTCCAGGGCCGCCCCGTCTGCAGCGTTTCATTAGAGTGCCGGAGGGACGAAGACAGGCCGCCGCTGAGCCACGGTCACCGTCGCTTCCACTTCCTCCCTCAGTCTGCAGATGTTGAGCTGCCACATGTGACGAGTGTCAGCATCACGGAGCCTGTCCCCTCTGCCATGTTCCTCCTGGAAATATCTCCCTGCTTCCAGGAGCTCGGGTCCATCGGGTACGAACGTCCCCATCACACTCTCTCCAGATTGAAAACCTTCAGTGGCTGCCCAGGGCCTGCGGATTTCCATTCCGTGGCCTTCGATCCTGACCCAGGTCTCTCCCTCCAGCCGGAAACTCCAGCAGCTCCCAGGGAGGGGTCATTACCCCAAACACCCCCCTGGACTCCTCCAGGCCTCTGTTCATGCTGTTCCTTCCTTCTGGAGTCCTGTCACCCATCCTCCTGTGGATATCGGCCTCCCTGGCCACCCCATTGTACTGTGGGCCTCTGTGGCCACCCCATGGAACTATCGGTCTCCATGGCCACCCTGTGGAACTGTGGACCTCCGTGGCCACCCAGTGGTCCTTGTGCATGAAGCCCTCTCCTCCTCCCAGGTCACCCGTGGGCTCTTATCCCCCAGCCCCTCAGTACACACCCTCTCCTCATGGCAGACACTTGGCCGTAGCTCCCTGCTGGCCAGTGGTACTCTCTTGTCTCTGGGCTTCCTATGTGTTGACCCAACAATGACAAGTGTCCTGGATGCGGGGCTCCGTCTGGCTCCCTGGAAAGAGCAGAACATTCTTGCGCTCAGGGGCCAAGGTCCAAGGCCAGGGACAGCGACATGCACAGAGGCACAAGCCACTTGTGTGTAGGAGCTCTCTGTGCAGGATGAGAGGTGCTGCTGCGTGGGGCTGAGGGGTCCGTGGGAGCCAGCGGGGGCAGGGGTCCCCTGGGCAGAGAAGCAGCAGTGAGGCTCGGCTGAAAGGCCTACACTGGCTCAGGGAAGAGACTGGAAGGGCAGAGGGGGAGGAGAGGCCGGTGGAGGCCGATTTCTCTGGGCACATGGAAAACTACCTGGAGATTTTAGGTAGAGAAGTGACAGTATGATTTAGGTTTCATCGGCCCAGAGTTTCAGACTTGACCTATAGGGCCCTGAGTGATCCCTCCCTAGCTGCTTCTTCAGAACTTATTTGAAGGTCACTGTCCCACTGCTCATAATTCCCAGTGTAGGAAGGGGCTGTCCCCACTCCTCGACTTTGTGCTGTGTCTACTGAGTACCACACCTTTTCCTTCTGTCCTTTCCTGGCTATTCACTCGCTCACTTGTCCATCTGTCTATCCATCTATCCACTCACCTGTCAATACACGCACTCACCAACCTACCCATCCAGCCACACTCTCACTCATGCACCTGTCCATCTGTCCATCCACCCACCCATCTGTCCACCTGTCCGTCCACCCACCCACCCACATATCTACTTATCCACCCACCTGTCTGTCCATCCATCCATCCATCCATCCATCCATCCATCCATCCATCCCCCCAGCCATTTTCCCACCTATCTGTCCATCTCTCCATCCACCTGTTCATCCACCCACCAACCCCTCTACTCACCTGTCTGTCCATCCATCCATCTGTCCATCCACTCACCTCTTGCTCTGTGCCAGGCCCTGTGCTGGGCCTCAGGGGGACATTTTGCCCCTGGTGGGCGGCCCAGGGTCTAGGCTGCAGGCTGCATGGCGTACAGAGCAGGCTGGCAGCCTCCGTCCTCATGACATAAAGGTGACACATGGCTCCCACCTGCCCACCTCCCCCAGCCTCTCTCTCCCTGAGCTGATTCTAATCACCGGTGGCTGTTAGTTACTCCCTAACATCCCAACCCAGGTCCCCGGGATGTTATATGGTTGCTATTCTGGTGGAACTGAACAACCTGAGGAAAAGATGAGATTAATCAGACCCCCCTCCTGGGCTGCCCCCCTCCTGGGCTGCTACAGAAGGGAGGTGGTGATGACAGGGCTTTGACCCCAGGAGGTGCCGCTGTGCTGAGCAGTGACCAGGAGGTGGGGTGGCTGCGCCACAGGCCAGGGAAGTGCCCGTGGCAGGAGGGTCCACGAGGCAGGGGGAGGGCTGAGGAGCTCCACAGCGATCCTGCCTCCCCTGGCCTGGCCTCTCAGAGGATCTGGGCAGAACCAGACTCCCTGTCCCCTAGTGTAGCAGGTGAGGAGACCGGCAGTCTTTTCCTTGGGAACCAACAGGATTTGCTCTCAAGCGAAGGAACCCAGGAAGTGGCAGCCGGGATCCCGGGGGGCGGTGAGTGGTCCTGCCCGGGCTGGGCTGGCGTTTTGGGATGGGGTCCGAGGGCAGGGCCCCCGAAAGCAGGCTTCCTTCCACCCCAGTGGAGGCTGCTCTGCTGGCAAAGCCGGTTACGCGGGGGCCTGCAGGCACAGGTGCGCCGCAACACTGGGGACCCTACTGGGCCTTGGGTTCAGGCTTTCAACACCTCGAGTGCGCAGAGAGAGAGCTGGGATCGCGGCTAAATGTTAGCCTCGGCTCTGGATTTAGTTTGCACTGTGAAGACAGAAATAAAGCGCATTTCAGCTTTGGATGAAATACCCAGCGGCTCAGGATCTGCGTTCGTTTGCAAAGTTTTCTTGCCCAATGCATCACTCCTTTGCAGCGATGCCATTAACTAATAATTCAAGGCTGGTAACCTTCAATCAACCGTGATTAAAGAACTTTTGCTGAACAGCAGAGGGGATAACACGTTTTCCTGAATGCCAGCAGCAAAATCTGCCTACGCCATCCATCTCTACTTTGATAAACTGCCCTTAACTAATAATTCTGGACGGAAGGATTTTAAATCAAGCACGGGGGTTGGCAGGATCACTGCAAACCCTCGATAGCTGTAAAGACTGTTTTATTGCAAACCGTCTTCAGGCTGTGTTCATTTAGGTTCTGAAGAGCAGGTGACGTTCCCCAGCTCCCAGGGTGCCCTACCCTGTATTCTCAGAATGCGGGCAGTTCGTACCTGCTGCATCAGAGTCCAGCCGCCAAGCGTGGACGGCACATGCTGCATTCCCGGCTGGAAGGGCAGGTTCCCGGCTCAGCCCATGTCTCTCACACACTACCGGGGACCCCAGGTCCTGGCCACCCTGCGCTTTTCTTGGCTGCGTCCTTCTCAGCCTGCTGGTGCTGCTGGGGATGGTCTCGGCCAACGTCCTGGGCCCGCTTCCTCTCCGACTCACGGCTCCTCATGCCGGCCCCTTGCACGGCACAGAAAAGCCAGATCTCCTCATTTCTTAGGAGAAACTAGACTTTGGGGATTTTAGGTCAAATTCCCTTTTTTTACGTATTAGGAACAAATCCAACATTTAAAAACCGTTAACCAAACAAAATGCTTTTGCAGACGCTTACCTTTCTGACCATGCCGATATCCCTCATTTTTTGGCTGTGGGAACTGTGGCTCAGTGGAGAGGTTGGGGAGCTCCCCCAGCACAGGGCAGCAGGTGTAATAGTCTCTGCAAGGAGCCGCACGGCCTCTAGTGAGGGAGCCCATGCACAGCCTCCACTTCCTTTTCGAGGAGCTGCGCTGGGTCTACCCCAGGCCAGAGGGAACAGAAGAGGTGTAAGAAGTTGCTTCCCTTCAGAGACTGCTTCTCAAACTTCACTATCCTTAGGATCCCCTGGTGATCCCATTAAATCACAGGTTCTAATTCAGCAGGTGTGGGCACGGTTCTGAGATTCTGAATTCCTAAGCAGATCCCAGGTGGTGGGGGCCGATGCGGGTTCCAGAGCAGGTGCTGAGCTGTGGTCTTTAGGTGAGAGCAGTCCTGCAGGGGACCGGGAGCAGCCAGGGAGGGTTGGAGCCAGACATCGGAGCACCCAGAGAGATTTGAATGTCCCAGCTTCTTGCCCAGGCTGCCCACAGACCCTGGGAATTAGAACACGGTCGGGGGAATCCCAGTCTTGGGATGTTTTAAAGCCTCTCAATTGATTCCAATGTGTAGCCAGCCCTGGACTAGAGGAAGTAGGGACACACTTCAGGAGGGAAGTGGCTCAAGGCAGGAGGGGGCAGGGAGGGAACGTCTGAATTTTCAAGGGGAAGGCTCCAGAACTACAGGATGGGAGCCGCTAGCTCCCACTAGATGGGTGCTGAGCCCCTGAAATGTGAGGAGCTGCACTGGCTGTGTTGCAGTGTACACAGTTGATTTTGAAGACTTGGTATCAGCAAAAGAAAGCAAAGGATTTCATTAGTCGTTTGTATCCTGGCCTCATGTTGGAATGATATATGTGGGACATATTGTTGGATATATCGGGATAAAGTCAACTTTAAAAAATTAGTTTCCCTATTTCCCTTTACTTTTTAAAATGTAGCTATTATCCTTGTGCAGCTACTGGAAAATTTAAAATTATGGATAAAGGCCATATGATCATCTTAACAGATGCAGAAAAAGCACTTGACAAAGTATAGCATGCATTCATGATGAAAACCCTCAGCGAAGTAGGTTTATGGGGAACAAAAAAGATCGTGTATGAAAAACGCACAGCCACCATCATACCCAGTGGGGAAGAACTTCAAGCTTTCCCCCTAAGATCAGGAACAAGACAAAGACTCACTCTCACCACATTTATCCGACACCATACTGGAAGCCCAAGCCAAGGCAATCAGACAACAGAAAGAAATAAAAGGCACCCAGGTTGGTAAGGAAGAAGTAAAACTTTCACTAATTGCAGATGACAGGATACTACATGGAGAACACCCTAAGGACGCCACCAAAATACCCGCTAGAACTGATAAATGAATTCAGTAAAACCACAGGGCTCACATTATATTTTCCTTGGATGGCTATTCTCTAGAATCTTCACTACTCAGAAGTCCTCCCTGGTGATTCTTATATGTTCTAAAGTCTAAAAACCACTGAGCTACCTGAGAACTGTGGACCTAGCTTGTTGTCTGTGGTCCCTGGACCAACAAGCAGCATCGGAATCACCTGGGAAACTGTTATGAATGCCAATTCTCAGGCCCCATCCCCAGATCCCCTGAGACAGGGATTCCGGGACTGGGGCCCAGTGGTCAGTATTTCATCCAGCCCACCCGGTCATCCGAGCCTGTTGAGAGTGGGGAGTTGCTGGTCTACCCCGGTCAAGTGGGCTGCACCCCTGGTCTGGGAAGGCAGGGAGGAGCGGCAGTCCCTGGAAAATGCACTTAGCAGGGGTCCCAGCACCCTGCCACCCCACGCCTGGGAGGGTGGGAAGCTTGGATTTGATTAAGGAAAGAAAATGTTTAAAAGGAGGATGTGAGCGACTGCGTGGCTCAGGGATTGAGGGTCTGCCTTCAGCTCAGATCATGATCTCAGGGTCCTGGGATCAAGTCCCATGTCCCTGTTCAGCGGGGAGCCTGCTTTTTCTCCCTCTACCTCTGCTGCTCCCCTTGCTCGTGCCATCTCCTGACCTCTCTAAAATATATAAATAAAATCTTAATAGAAAAAAAAAAGGAGGAGGAGGAAGGAGTTTTCAGAAGCAAAGTGAAGTTTCCGGAATTGCTGGAAGTGACTGAAAAGCAAACCTGATTGATGTGTTCCTCCTGCAAAAAGGGTTTGGGCAGCACAGTAGCAGCTGCTGGAAAACAAAACCATTTTATATTTTTGTGACTAAGTTCATGAAGCCCCCTCAGCGACTGGTTCTTCCATCCAGAGCCCAGATGGAAGCAGCATCTCACTCTCTTTCTCTTCTTCGCCCTCCAGTGCAAGGCCTGTGCCCCCTGGAGTGGCCTTTGCAGGGAGGTGAGGATGTGACCTCCGCCCTGGGAAGCCCGCGCTCCTCCACCCCGCGGGCGGGTCCAGGCTCGCTGCGCTTCATCCTGAGAAGCATTGGCTTTTGAGCTTCCTCTGCCTGCAGCGGCGATCTGCTTAATTTTGAGGCCACGGCAAGTGTTAGGACAGCCACCCAGACACATCACATGTGTCTACTTGAGGGACAGACTTCAAAGTCAGATTTGAAGAGCAGAAGAGAAGGGGAACAAACTACCCCTGCTGATTTCTGAAGAGGCCCTCTCCACCCCGCAAAAGGGAAAGTGGTTTTAAAATTTAGCACATTTTGAACATCTGCCAGGGACAATCTGGTTGGCGGATGACGGATTTGTGACCAAGATCAAGGGGATTAGCAGCTTCTTGGGCAGCCTCCCAGAAGAAAGGCCAGCCCGAGGTCATCTGAACCGCTCCCAACATGGACGTGGGCAGCCATGGCCGTTTGCTCTGAGAGCGCGGCAGGACCGGAGAAGTCCCGCTCAGAAGGGCACAGAACCCACGCATCAGGTTGCATCCGAGAGTGCATGGAAAGTTCCCTGCCTGATGAAATGGGTGTTCTGTCTACAAGAACCCTTTGTTGGGCCTATTTGTCATGACAGGCAAAGTACAGGGCATTGCCTGCAGTGGGGACATCTTGGCAAAGAAAGTCACATTAGTCTGCGTAATGAGATAAATGCGAGTCCTCCGTGTTCCGCTGCGAAATGGTTCTCGCTCTCTGGGATGAACATGGTCCTCACTGCAATTTACACTCGCCAGACCTCCGAGCAGCGGCTCCTGAATTCAATTCTTTTGGGTAGGCCCCAGGGATAAGAGGTCTGAAGCAGGCCATGGGGCTCCAGGGAAGCAGGGTGGGGGCTCTAGGAGGGCGGGCCCCTGCGTGGGTGTGGGTGGCAGAGCTGGTGGGGGCTCCCGCGCTGGGTGGGAGCTGATGCACCGTGTGGATATCGTCTGATGCCTGGTTTTGTTTTCAGCTCTGGGCTGTAAAGTGCTTTCATCATCCCCCTCCCACTCTAAAACCATCGTGCTGTTTTAGACACATTGAACCTTAGTCCAGTGGTGGACTGGGGAAGAAGGAAAGAGGCCATGTTCATGTGTGGGGCAAAATGGAGTCATGCATGGACACCAGCCACAGGAAAGACAAGATAGTAGGGGTCATGGAGAGAAGCAGGACAAGGGGACAGACCACTGTTGGAAAATATGAGCCCTCCTCCCTGCCTCCCTTTCCTTGTTTTTTAGAATCCTCAGAGATATTCTGGAGAGAACTGAATGCACCAGGGAAATGTGTGATGTGCAGGTGTGGGTTATTTTGCCTGGGCGCTGAAAGGACGGGGTGCCTCTGGGGGCTGGAGCACCACAGGGGAGGACTGCAGCTGAAGGTTGGTGAAACTAATGACCACAGAGGAACATGGGGATTCAATTATTTGAATGTGTATCCTGGTTTTTCACTGTGAAGGTAAAAGCAATTCAGAGCAAAACACTTGTTGTGCACAGAGCCCTGCCCCCATCATGAAAGGACATCATGAAAGCACAGATATTTGGGTGCCCATTTTACAGGTGGGAATCTCCAGCTTCTGAAGACCTTAGGAGTCAGAGATGCTGTGACAATAGAGGTCTGACCCAGGTCAACCAGCAGGTCAGAATGCCCGAGGGGACACAGAGATAGGAATTAGGAAATCATAGGATTTGAAATTTGAAAGTGTCCTTAAAAGTAAAACAAACAACTATGATGATGAACCTAGAAGTAGTGATGATGGAGGTCGTGGTGAGGATGGAGGTCGTAGTGAGGATGGAGGTCGTGGTAATGATGGAGGTCGTGGTAATGATGGAGGTCATGGTGATGATGGAGGTCGTGGTGATGATGAAGGTCCTGGTGAGGATGGAGGTCGTGGTGATGATGAAGGTCCTGGTGAGGATGGAGGTCATGATAATGATGGAGGTCGTGGTGGAGGTCATGATAATGATGGAGGTTGTGGTGAGGATGGAGGTCGTGGTGATGATGAAGGTCCTGGTGATGATGGAGGTCGTGGTGATGATGGAGGTTGTGGTGATGAAGGAGGTTGTGGTGAGGATGGTGTCATGATAATGACGGTGATGACAGCACCATATACACTGAATACATCTAACAGCCCCTTCTGTATCCTGCACCTGCAGTGGTCTATGTGGATTACCTGTTTGCACTGTCCACAAACCAAGTGCCATCTGCCCAGGGTTTTTCAGTCTTGACTCTATTGACATTCGGAGTAGAGTAATTCTTTTTTTTTTTTTAAGTAGAAATGGTCTATTTTATTAAATTATTTATTTATTCATGAGAGACACAGAAAGAGAGGCAGAGATGCAGTCAGAGGGAGAAGCAGGCTCCATGTGAGGAGCCCGATTTGGGACTCGATCCCGGGAATCCAGGATCACGCCCTCAGCAAAAGGCAGACGCTCAACCACTGAGCCACGAAATGGCCTATTTTGATTTTACATGTGATTCATTGTTTTGTCCAAATAAAATCGTCCTAAATTGTTCAGTGACCACTCTTACTGCACACTATGTGCAAGTGCAAAGCTACGAAGCTGGTTTATCTCACCGATTATTACTTATTACCCAACTACACATTCAACATCTCCACGAAAACTTTATCATCTGACATCTTTATCTCACATTTTTTTCCGATTTTATTGAGATACTGCTGACATATGACAGTGAAGGCATACAGAATAATTTCCTGTTGTGGGGGCTGTGCTGTTCACTGCAGGGTGTTAGCAGCAGCCCCGGCCTCCCCCTGTTAGATGCCAGTAGCAGCCCCTTAGTCCCTCAATGTAACAACCAAGATGTCTGTTGACATTGCCCAATGTCCCCTGGGGGCTAGAATCACCCCCTGTTGAGATCCCTGCAGAATCCACTAGACTTTTCAATCCACCTATAAGATCTCACCTACATGGTGAGAACTTTCAGGATTTGCAGTGCTTGCTCCTGAGCTGCCAGGTCAGCTATGAAGCCATTTGATTCATTATGTCACTCACGTTGATCATGATGACCCGTGAGCAGCAGACGTTGCTCAGGTCATCGCGGAGTGTGTGCCACTCTGTGAAGAGGTATCCTCCCCCCCGCCCCCAAGAAGGCTAAGGCCGTGAGGAAGAGCACCTCCTCTCCTCCCTGCCTTATTTTATTCTTAAAGAGGTAAGACCTTAGCTATTCAGAAAGTCTGGCTTCGCTAAATATATGGTGGCCTCCTCACCGCTGAGGCCTTCCCAGATTGGCCTCTCTGGAATAGTTCACAAATGTGTGTTTCCAGCTTTCTGCACTGCCTGGCTTTCCCCGAGGACTGGGACTGCCTCTGCTCACTGCGTGTCCCCAGCGCCGGGCACAGGGCACCCCACTTGGTAGGGCTCAGAAGGGATTTCTGCCTGTGAGTGGAGACGGGGCGGGCGGCTGCCTGGGCACGAAGGCCCTGTGAAGAGTCCAAGGGCTGCATCTGAGCCTGGGTCTCCCCTGACCCACCCGGCCAGGCAGGCACTGGGGTGTCACGGGAGCTCCCGCAGAGGACCGATTCCTGGGTGGTGGGCTGGGGGGCGGGGCTTCAGGAGCCCACCCACCACTGTCCATGTCGGGGCCGCCGTGTCTGCACGTCTGACGGTGGAGAGGTTGGGTGTTGCTGTAACTTGCTCCTCAGTACACGGGGATAAATGCCCGCCTGGTGGGATTGAGATGAGGGTGAACTTGGTGACAAAAAATACTTCCAAGCCCTATTGTTCATTTTCGAGGCTTTCCTCGTCTTCTGTCTGTTTTTCTGGTGGAGCTGTTGGTCGGACTGGCCCCAACCTGGCCGGAGTACCCCACGGTTCTCCAACCTCTGGCTTGGGCCAGGGAAGGGCTCATGATCCAAGTGAGCCAGTGGGAGTCTCTGAGAGGGTCCATAGGGATGCGGTGCCTCCCCTTCCCGGGCTCCCGCACTGCAGGGTGATGGGACCGTGGGGTGGGTGGGACGAGGCTGGCCCCGGGGCGCCCCCAGGAGATGCACCTGGCAGCTGAGCCAGGACCCGGGGCGGCGGGTGCCCATCACGCTGCTCAGACTCCCGCATCTAGCTTTGCCTGAAGCCCACACACCTCGATTCTCCCATTTCACTAAGCAAGACTCCTGTAATTCTTGTTCATCCAGTTCGTTTTGGTGGTTGCCACCTCCAATCGGAAGCGGCCTAGGTCATTGTTTCTCTCTCTTTCTCCTCCCTGTCTTCCCCGTCCTTTCCGTCCTCCCCATCCGACTCCCTTCCTTCTCGTCTTGCCATGCTTCCCTCTCTCCCAGTGGAGTGCCCACGTCTCTCACTTCCTTGCCTGGAACCCACTTTTGTCCTCACCAATCCTGTCCATTCACTGCTTCGATGGCGTCCTCATATGACTGAGATGCTCCTGGGCATTTAAAAATTATACTCAACAGCCCCTTTCAGGACTCCCAGGCACACAGCTTTCTTAGGAGACTGTTGGGCAGCACCGTCGACCTCGGGTCAGGAGGCCCATATCCTTGAGCTCAGTCCAAGCCACACTGGACTCCTTCGGCTTCTGCCTCAGTTTTGTAAGTGAAACTGCCTTGTATCCAGGTGTCTCGAGGACCAGCCCGTGTGGATTCCCCAATCTAGGTGTGTCGTGAATGCTGTCTCCAGCTCTTGCTCGAGGCCCACGTGGCTGAGGGCTGCCCAGGGCTTCCCTGGCTGGTGTGAGCCTGTCCCGTGAGAAGTGCCACCTTGGAGATGGGGCTGAGAATTAGTGTGGCCTGCTGCCCTGTCTCTGGGTCTGGTGCCCCAGGGCTCCGCTGAACAAGCACAGGCAGAGGGTGCTGTGTACCTCCCGGGGTCTCCTGAGGGTGGGTGGGCGTCTCTCATCAGCCAGTGGGGAGCTTGTGGGTATTGACAGGGCTGAAGTATTGTTCATCAGAGGAGCGAGGATGAATTAGTCCATTAATTTTCTCATGGTCACAAACACGAGGAGCATCTGTTGGAGCCAGAAGGGGCACTTTTCATGGCTGGAGGGAAGACCCAAGTCGAGGGGTTTGATTACTACCAGCAGCAGGGTTGTTTGCAAGCTTCGGGGAGAGCAATTAGTCACCAGGCACAGAAGCATGGGGTCCCCTGTGCAGTTATCCCCACTGCCCTCAGAGCCGATCTCTCTTCCAAACGGTGGTGCTGGAGGTGGGTCAGCACAGCCGGCCTCTGCTCACCCTGGGATGGCGAACTGGCCTAATAATTATAATAGCGCACTCACCGTGGTCCTGCTGTGCTACATCCGTTACCTCTGGCCTCCCCAGATTCTCTGGTTCAAATACCACCTTTAAGATCTTTGCCATGTTTGTGCAACACATTTAAAAAAAAAAACCAACTAATTTTTTCCCCTAAAATAAATGTACTCGAAGAGTATACCTCCCAAATCTCTTCTAAATGGAAAACTAGTAACACTTGCTATGAATGGGAGGAAATCATAAAAAATATGATGTAAAAAAACGTAGAGACCTGTCGTTTCCGGTCTGGCACATAAGCAGCTGGAAGACGGCACTCTATCCTAACAAGTAAAACACCGAACAAACTGGAAAATCAATAGCCCTTCTCAGATCCATCAGAGAAGTGAAGTTACAGGGCAAACTCCTGCCCCCAAAATTGGAGACACTGACAGGCAAACACAGAGAAACACAGCCCACCCAAGCAGAAACCCACAAGCACCCCCGTGCAGCCGCCGGAGCCAGTGTAGGGAAACATGAACTTTGAGAAATTTCTGGAGGCTCAGTGTGGAAAAGTCTGAGAGATAAAAACGACCCAGTCATCAAGGCCCTGATGCTTTTGTGAATTTTACCACCGGGAGCTTAACCAGATTTTCACAGCGAATATCAGAAATAGCCCCTTGTTTCTGACAGAGGAGGAAGGGGAATCATTCTGAAATACATCAAAGCATTCTGTTCTTGACAAGGTCCGCCCTTGGGAGAAACTCATGGACCAGAGCCTCACCTGCTGGGGTTTCATCAGAGCCTAACTGACCTGTGGGAAGGGAGACACCCAACTCCAGGCCACAGTAGGCATCCTGTCCCCTCGAAAGGGAGAGAAAACACCTGAAAAACATTTGCGAAGCTCAGGGTCCAGAGGCACAGGCTCACCTGGCGGCTGAGACCACCTGGGGACTACAGAGCGCTTCCCTTCCCCACACCTGACCGCAGCATTGCTAAAGGCCTGTTCGCTGCAGTGCCTTTCATCCACTACATCACGTCTGGCTATCAAGAAAAGATCGTAAGACATATTTGAAGGCAAAAAAAAAAAATCCCCACGATTAGAAAAGACAGAAAATATCAGAACAAAACTCAGACACGGCAGGGATGTTGGAATTATGAAACTAGGAATCTAAAACAACTATAGTTAACATGCTAAGAGCGCTAAAGGATAAAGCAGACAGTACGCAAGAACAGATGGGCAACGCAAGCAGAGACGGAAATCCTAAGAAAGAACCACAAAGAAGTGTTAGACGTAAAAAACACTGAAACAGAAATGATGGATGCCTTTGATGAGCTTGTATGTAGAGTGGACACAGGTAAGGAAAGAATCTCCGAGGTAGAGGACATCTCCACAGAAACACCAAAATTAAAAGTAAAGCAAAGCAAAAAAAAAAAATCATAAAACAGAATACCCAAGAGTAAGAGACAACTACGAAAGATATAACGTACACAGAATGGGAATTCCAAAAAGAGAAGAGAAAGGAACAGAAGCATTATCCGAAACAATAATGACTCAGAGTTTCCCCTCAATTCATGTCAGAGAGGGAACCACAGATCCAGGAAGCTGAAAGAATACGGAACACAATAAGCTGCCTTAAAAAAAAAAAAAAACAAAAAAACAAAAAAACAAACAAAACAAAACAAAAAAAAAAAACTCCAAACAATGTGTAGGCATATCATTTTCAGATTACAGAAAATCAAAGATAAAGTAAAAAGAAGCCAAAGGGGAAAAGCACAATGCTTATACAGAAGCAAAGAGTGGAATTACATCTTCTCAAAAACTACGCAAACTGCAGAGTGGAGCATTTGAAGTATTGAGAAAAGAAAAAAAAAAAACACCCCCACGTAGAATTCTGTACCCTGTGAAAATACCTTTCAAAAGTGAAGGTCAAACGAAAATTGAAGGGATTGGTTGCCAGTAGACCTGCCTTGCATGAGATGCTAGAAAAAGTTCTTTGGAGAGAAGGGAAATAATGTAGGTCAGAAGCTCGGATGTGCAGAAAGAAGGGAAGAGCATCAAAGAAGGAACATGTGAAAACAAAATAAAAACCTTCATTTTTCTTTTTTTTTAAGTTTTTTTTTAAATTTTTATTTATTTATGATAGTCACACAGAGAGAGAGAGAGAGAGAGAGAGAGAGAGAGAGGCAGAGACACAGGCAGAGGGAGAAGCAGGCTCCATGCACTGGGAGCCCAACATGGGATTCGATCCCGGGTCTCCAGGATTGTGCCCTGGGCCAAAGGCAGGCGCCAAACTGCTGCGCCACCCATTATTAATGGATCTAATGGATAATAGGGTCTTCAAAAATAATAACAGCAGCTATGTTCAATTACGTGTCTACGACACCCATCTCCCCATGGGTGAGGTGATTCCGTAGCTATGAGGTATCGCACTACCCACGGAAAGTGAACTTGTGTTAGGTGTAAACGCATCCTGCAAATTGTAGGGCGGCTACTAAAAAAAGGTAAAACAGAGAGGTGTAGCTGATAGGTTAGGAAGAGAGGGAAATGGAATCATCCAACATGTTCAGTTAAAGGCACAAAAGGCAGAGAGAGTGGGAGACAAAACCAGGCACAATGAGCAAGGGTGACTTTTCCATTTAGAAAAGTGACAAATACGGTAGACATTACTCCAACTCTATCAATAATCGCTTTAAATATCAGTGGTCTAACTATGCCAGTTGTAAGGGAGAGCTTATCAGAGCGGATCAAGAAACATGACCCAACTATATGACAATGACACAGCACCGCACACCTCTGACAAGGGCCAGAATCTGGAGCACCGTCAACGCCAGATGCCGGCTGGGATGCGGAGCAGCAGGAGCTCATTCACTGCTGGTGGGAATGCAAAATGGCCCAGCCGCTTCGGAAGACAGTTTGGCAGTTTCTTTTGAAACTAAACATACTCTTACCATATGATCCAGCAACCACTCGCCTTGGTATTTATCCAAAGGAGTCGAACACTTATGTTCACACAAAACCTGCCCGGGATGCTTATAGCAGCTTTATTCATAGTTGCCAAAGCTTGGAAGCAACCAAGGTGTCCTCCAGCGGGTGATGGCTAAACTGGGGTCCCTCCAGACAATGGGATGGTATTTGGGGCTGAAAAGAAACGAGCTATCAAACCATGGAACGACATGCAAGGAATCTGAGATGCATATTACTATGTGAAAGGACTGAAAGACTCCAGTCGGAATGGTCTACGTATTGTAAGACTGTATGCATGACGACTACGTGGCCTCCAGAAGAGGCAAAGCTACGGACACAGTAAAAAGATCAGCGGTTACCAGAAATTAGAGGGAGGGAGAGATGAACAGGTGCAGCACAGAGGATTTTTAGGGCCATGGCACTGCTCTGTATGATACTGTAATTGTGGATACAGGTCATTATAGACGTGTCCAAGTCCATAGAATGTACGACGCCTACAGTGACCTTAATGTGAACTACGGCCTTTGGGTGGTGATGATGACTCAGTGTAGGTTCGACAGTCCTAACAAGGGGACCTGGCGGTGGGGAAGCTGGTAACAGGGAGGCTGTGTGTGTGTGTAGGCGGCAGGTACGCGGGAAATCTGCTCAACCCTACCTTCCACTCCATTTTGCTGTGAACCTAAAATTGCTCTAAAAAATAAAATCTGCTTAAAAAATACATAGGGAGCGCCTGAATGGCTCACAGTGAAGCGTTCAACTCTTGATTTGAGCTCAGGTCACAATCTTGGGGTTGTGCGATGGGGCCCCGAGTCAGGCTCCGTGCTCAGCAGAGAGTCTGCTTCTCTCGTTCCCCCTCTGCCTCTGCCCCTCCCTCCACTTGCATTATTTCTCTCTCAAACAAATATATATACTAAGATTTATTTGTGGTTGAATAAATAACTGAATATGGTTGAATGATGGTTCAACGCTGAATGATGGTTGATAGCGTTGCCGCCCAGGGCTCCAAGCCAGGCCCTGCATTCTCCTTATTACAAGGAGACCTAACAGGTGTTGGGGTGTGTAAGGACCTGCAAGTACTGACGTCAGACGTTCCTGGTTCATGTCACCAGAGGCACAGAGGAAGGCCTCGAGAAAACAGTCGCTTCTTCCCATGTCGCTGCTGCTGCACCTCAAAAACTCCTCTTCAGGGCTCAGATCTTGTGTCCCATGCATCGGGGGTGCAGATGCATCTCACTTGCTTTGGGTCTAACCCCTCAAGCTGGGCACTGTGCCCATCTCAGACTTGAAGAAATGCACCTTAAAGTTTGCCCGGCAAGGACGTTCAGAGCGGAGACTTTGTCCTGGAGTGTCACGGGCTGACAGCACACTGAGGGGAGGCCCCGAGGCCCATGGAGCCCGACTGGCCCAGGGTCCCTGGTGTCCCCCACGCACATCATGAACCACTCCCAAATGTCGTTCATCCGCGATTCCAGCGATCAGCTGTGTAGACGCTGCTTGGCTGGGGTCCTTGAGTGGCAAGCAGCAGACAGTGCTGTGACTAGTACAGGGGCAAGCGTGTTCCTGGGGGGGCGGCCAGACAGGGACAAGGACCCTGGAGACCCAGAATGCAGGAGCCCTGGTGTCGGGAGGCCTGGGAGCACGGCCACCGACACAAATGGCACCTGGCCCTTTCTTGTGTCCTGCGGTCCGTGGGCTCCAGGGTGGGGACCGGGACCTAGAGGGGCTGGTGGGCTTGTTCAGGTCACAGGCCACTCCTAGGCAAGGTGGGCTCCTTGTTTGGATGGCCTCAGTGGGACCCCCCCCCCCAGTAGAGGGGCTGCTGTTATCCAATACAGGGAGGCCCAAACTAGCAGGGGGGACCTACGGCACCTGCGCTGGGCCAGCTCCAGGCCAGCAGGGCTGCCGTCTGTCCCGCAGCGGTGCCAGAAGTTGCGGCCTGACCAGGGCGTCGGGGGCTCTCCCTCACTGTCCCTTGGCCACGGGCTCCGGAGAGAGACCCTGGGTTGGGCTTATCCTCTCCGAGCAGGGTGGCACTCGGAGTTCCAGCCCAGCTCCCCCGGCCCTCCGCCCAGGTGGTCTTGGAACCCCTCTGGGTCTGACGCCCACCCCCCAGCACCCCTCCTATGCCCCAAGGCCCAAAGCAGCCTCCAAACTGCCGTGCCCCTCAGCAAATTCTCAGGGGCCTCCCCTCACGGGTGCCCCCTCTTCCAGAGCATCCCCGATTCGCAACAGCATCATGCGACTGCAGCCTCCTCCCCACTGTTTGAAGAACAAATTATCGTGACGAATCTTTTCCAATAATAGTTTTCATTAAATAAACCCAGAGCCCATACAGTCCCTGGGATTAAATATGCAAGAATTTAATCCGCAGCGGGCGGATTAAATATGGCAGGAATGTGCTGGAATTTCTTTAGAAATCAGCTTGTTGGGGCTTGAGGACCCGCTGGTGATCGGGGGCGTGGGCCAGGCTCCCCCCCACCCCACCCGGCAGCTGCGTGACCCTGAGCAAGAGGCGCGGCCTCCCTGGGTCTCAGCCTCTGTGCGCACCTAACGCAGACAGTAGCTCTTCCTACTACTGGGCCTGTTGTAAGGATTAAATAAACACTCACCTACCATTCAAGGTGAGCTGCAGACGTGTCCACACAGACCCACATGGGCCATTCCTGCAGGAACAGGGACCTGGCGGGAAGCTCGCTGCTCGAGGTCAGACTGTCACGGGTGTGCAGGACGAGGCTGGGGGGACAGCTGTCCTGGAAGCGGGGATTTTTTAAGACTAGAGTGAGGTAGGCTGCCCTGGGCCTCCTCCCTCTCCTCGCTTTGTTTTGTTGGCCAGATAGAGGGTCTGTTTCCTAATTGAGTAAACTCCATGATCCTAAGTGCAAACAAATGGAGCCAGCACAAACCTGCACCTGCTTCCTGCATGCAGCGCTAGGAGAGCAGGGTGCGTGAGGGTCACCTGGCAAGAGACATGGATGCTCCAGAAGGCAGAGCAGGATTCGGCCAAGAGGGCCAGCAAGTCCAGTCAGTCCATTAGCTCCTCCTCTGTTAGATTGTCTTCCTCCCTCCCTCCTCCCTCCCTCCCTCCCTCCCGTGGAACCTTCTGTGTGGGCGCAGGGACCTTGGTTCCAGGGAGCTTACCTGCAGGGGAGGGAGGGCGGACCAGGAACCACATGGTGTGCCACTGCCGTGGTGTGCCCGCTCCAGGGGAGTCTGGGAGGGGGCAGAAAGAAGACCTGAGCCCTGGGAAGGCTGCTTCCGGGAGACACGTACAAATAGAGATGAACAACAACGGAGGGAGATGTCACCCCAGTGAAGAGCTAAGCGCTGGGCACAAAGGCTCTATAATAGGCTGCAGTCGGAGAAGCCAGAGTAACTTTATAAAATGGAAAGAATCCTCTCTCCGAGGCTAGAAACCCATTACTTGGGCATAACAGGTCCCTGGGAATCCTCTGCTCTGCCCAGCTCCCCAGGCCTGTATGAGGTAGGTGCCCCATTGCAGCCTGCCGTCTCCAGCCCAGCTCACCTCTGCGTGCTGATTTCCCTTGCACCTGTTGCCAGACTGTCTGGATATGCCCTCGGCCTTGTTCTCTTTCCAGGACGTTTGTCTGCTCTCCATCTGGGATGCGGGGATCTCAAGGGCGGGGGCTCTATGTTGTTCCTTCTCCGCATCCCCCTCTGCGTGGTTGAGCTCAGAACAGGTTCAACAAATGAGCAGCCAAGGACCAAGCCCTTTGTGCATCAGACATGAGACCAGAAGCCCTGGCAATGTCTGCACTGTGGCTTGTGACACAGAATCCAGATGTGTTCTCACGCCACTTTCCCTTCACCTGAAGTGTGTTGACTCTCACGTCCATCTGTCCCTTTACCATTCTATCTATTTTAGTCAGGCTGACTCTAGGCCATGCTGCGGAAACATATTAACTGTAAATCATGATGGCTTAACACAAAGTCTATTTCTAGCTCACAGAATGAGCACAGCACACGTATGCATGTACGCAGGGAGGTGCCACTTTACAGTCAGCTGGAGATGTGATCTGAGGAAGGAGACACCATCCTGCAGCTGCACCTCCTGGGACATAGGGTCTATCTAGTTGCTGAGACAAAGGAAGAGAGACCTGGAGCATCATTTCCCATCCTGATGCTTCCATGCTTTGGCTCCATCAATTCTGTTTGCAGCCCATAGGCCAGGACAAGCCTTATGTTGCAAACCAAAATGGGACTGGGAAGTAGGGGTGCAGATGGATATGTGGTGTTTGGTAAATATCTTGGCCACAGCATCTCATTTCTCTTTGTTCAAACACTCTCTGAGACTCCCCAAATACCTGTGTTCTTTTTGTCTTCTCTGAATCCATTCCCTCCACTTTTGGTATCAGGCCATGGATCTGTGGTTGGGGCTCTGTCTATGATCCTGGGGTGGGGAATGGCAATCAGGCTGCTTTGAGGCCCCAATGCCAAGAAGTGGGTTAGTAAAGAGCTGGTTTGACTTTCACCTTTGAGGGATACTTTAGCTGGGTGTGGAATTCCAGGTTGGCATGTGTCTCCTTTCAGAAGACATTATTCCATTGTCTTCTGGCTTCCCTTGCCTTCCTTGAGTTCATCTGCACTTTGCTGTTGCTCCTTGGAAGGTAAGAGGACTCTTGCTCTGGCTGCTTTTACTCTTGGACTTTGGCTTTCAACAGTATTACCATGGCATGCCTCAGTTTTGTTTTCATTGCATTTCAAACTGATTCAAGCTGATTTGGGGTTCAAACTGATTCTTGAATTTGTGGTTTGATGGGTCTCATCAATTATAAAAACCTCAGATTTTATCTCTTCAAATATCGTTTCTGCCTTTTCCCTCTTATACCACCAGAACTTCAGTTACATTTATACTACTTTTCTATCATGGCCCATATACCACTTATGATTTTTATTTTCTACTTATTTTTGCCTTGATTCTTCAGTCTGAATAACTCTTCTGATTCACATTCCAGTTCACAAATTCCCTCTTTGTTGTTAGACCCATCTCTCACACTCTTAAACTTACTGTATTTTTCAGTTCTGTGATTTCATTTTGTTTTCAAAGATTTTATTTATTTATTCATGAGAGACACAGAGAGAGGGAGAGGCAGAGCCACAGGCAGAGGGAGAAGCAGGCTCCATGCAGGGAGCCCAATGTGGGACTCGATCCCGGGTCTCCAGGATCAGGCCCCAGGCTGAAGGCAGTGCTAAACCCCTGAGCCACCCGGGCTCCCCTGTGATTTCCTTTTGCTTCATTTTTTTTTATAGGTTCCAGTTCTATACCAAAATGATAGATCATGTCTTTCAATTCTTTCAAGATATTGATCATATTATTTTAAAAAGCCCTCCATTATCTGAATCTTCTGAGGATCTGATTTTTGTCTGTATTTCCTCTTTATATTTGGTCACAAAAATCTTTCAAATGTCTGGTTATTTTTGATTGAGCATTGGATAGTTTTTTTTAAAAAAATATTTATTTGAGAGAGACAGAGAGTGAGTGGGAGGGAGAAGAAGAGAGAACCTGAAGCCAACTCCACATTGAGAGCAGAGTCCTATGTGGGGCTTGATCCCATAACTGTGAGATCATGATCTGAGCTGAAAGCAAGAGTAAGATGCTCAACTGAGCCACCCAGGTGCCCTAGTGTTGGACATTGTTAAATGAAAAATTCTTGAGTTCACATGCAGTTTTTCTGAAAGATATTTTCTTCCTTCAGAAAGGCATTAATTTTATTTTTGGCAAGGAGCCATCCCAGAGGAAGTACCTCCTGGGAAGGAATGTTGTCCAGTCAACCCGTATACCCTTAGCCTTAAAGCAGAGCTGTCCAAATCCCAGCCCCAAACTTGAGAGTATTGCTCAGAGTCTCTTGTCCTCAGCAGCCCTTGAATTCTAACACTTGTCCCCCAGCCTTAGGAGAGGGTTGTAAATTCTATTCAGCCTCTCAGCCTTTTAATTGTTGCTCTTGGAGTTGGTGGTCACCTCTAGGGGGGAAATGAGATATCAGATGCTCAGTTCCCATTTATGGGTTCCTTTCTCTCCCAAATTTGGCTGTACAGTCTCACTGGTTTATTAACTCACTGATGCCTTCAAACAGATACTTTAATTTTTTTGGTCCAGATTTTTTTATATTTTAAGGGGACTGGTTCAAAGACCTTAGCCTGGTGGAAGAAGAACTCCACCACTCCAAATTATATACGTGAAAAATTAGAAGTAACTTAAACCCAACAATAAAAGATTCATTATAGTATAGCCACGAGAGTGGAATAATATACTGTGATTAAAAATGTTAAAATATATTATTCTGATAGAATGCTAGCAATTATATTTTTGAAGGAAAAGTCAGAATATGCTTCTTAAACATTATCCTAGTTTTGTGAAGGCAACAAAATATCTGTATAAACATGGATAAATGACTAAAAAGAAATATAGTAAAATATGCCCTGAGGATATATTACCTCTAAATAAACCAAAGACTTAGGAAGAATATTTAAATTTGTTTCAGGTATCCAGAATTTGCTAGATTATTTCTTCAGGACACCCTCCCCCTCATCCCAGTGGCAGACGTGTCCTCAGGGAGTCCAATACTACTTGGTAAGTGTCCTCGGTCATTTTACACCAATAAGCTTTGTTTCCCTCATTATCTGTCTGGATTTGGGGAGGGAGGGGCTGGCTTCATCTCCTAGACGTCTCATTTGCAGCCTGGGAGTCTTAGCTCACTTCTGTATCATCAGTACATCGTGGTGAACATCTACTGACTCACCATCGCACGCTCATCCCCACACTCGCTGTACCCGATGATGAAGCATCCGTGTTGGAAGGGAGCTAGGAGGTCCTTTAACTAAGTTAGACATCATGCATAACACACACACACACACACACACACGAGCACACACACACACACACACAATCAGCTGGGCTGTTCTCCATGAGGAGTGTCTGTGTATGGGGGGACCTCCACCTCCACCTGTGGTCTTCAATCTGCCCCACCACGGAGCTACCAGGGCAAGTTTGTGGATTCTACTGTTAATGTATAAAACACAGATGCTGGGCAGCCCAGGTGGCTCGGCGGTTTGGTGCTGCCTTTGGCCCAGGGCCTGATCCTGGAGACCTGAGATCGAGTCCCATGTCGGGCTCCCTGCATGGAGCCTGCTTCTCCCTCTGTCTCTCTCTGTGTCTCTCATGAATAAATAGATAAAATCTTTAAAAAATAAAACACAGATGCTCCAGGCCCCTTGCTGTGTAAGTGGGACCCCCACACCCCCACCAACTGGGCAAGGTCACCACTTTCACTCTTAATGCGGCTCACTTCACAAGGGGCGTCCGTGACTTACCTGTGTAATTTTTGCATCTCCCAGCAGAGTGTAAGGAGCG
Organism: Nyctereutes procyonoides; assembly: GCF_905146905.1. Lineage (NCBI taxonomy): Eukaryota > Metazoa > Chordata > Mammalia > Carnivora > Canidae > Nyctereutes > Nyctereutes procyonoides. The sequence goes on along the minus strand of NW_026575024.1, from coordinate 3,120,802 downwards.
TAAGGGCAGGGAACCCTCTTCATTCTGCTCACTACAGCACCCTGGGGCCAGGCCCTCCCTGTGTGATGCTGGCAGATGACTAGCCTCTCTGTGTCTTGTTTCTGCACTTGTAAAATGCGGGTGCATTAAGAGAGGTGCTTCATAGGGGTCTCATGAGAAGGAGAGAGTCACCATATGCAAATGCTTAGAAGGGCCACCGGTGTACAGTGAGTGCCACCTACCGCTCACCTGGAGGTGTCGTTACTGTCATCGTTGATGAGGGTGGGGTCTCTTGCCTTCACATCCAGGCCTGTCACTTCTCCTGAAAGCTCTGGCTTCTGATTCTAAGCACTTCAATGCCCTGGCAAGAAGACGCACCCCCCTCTGCAGTGGGTCCCAGCACCCTCGCGTTCCTCAGCGGGCTGTCTCTGCAGGCCCTGCCTCAGATGCTGACTCACTTCTCCCCTTCTCGCCTCTGCTCCCTGTCATGGTGGCTGGTCACTGGGTTTCCCCATCGGCTTCCGGGGTGTTGGTCCAGCAGGGAAGCAGGGTTTCCTGTTCACTTCCTGCTGAGCATCAGCAGGCTGAGCCACCGTGCGCCGGGCCTTGTGAAACCCCAGCGGACGGCAACACCCGCAACGCAGAGTGTGTTTGCCCAGAAGTCCAGGGTCCAAGTCGTCTGCCCTGGGAATGAAACACTGAGAGAAAGAGCATCGCCCAGTGGGTCAAGCCAAAACCAGCCTTTGTTACCGCCCTGGGGCTAGAAACCCTGAGCCTGCTTGGCGGGTGGCAAACTTTCACAATGCAGTGCAAAAGCCGTTTAGCACCTTTAAAGAAATTAGAAATGGATTTTTCACATGTGGCTGTGCTGAAAATTGCGAATATGCTAGAATTATTAGGAATAGCCTTCCTGGCCTTGCGCTCTTAATTGGTCTGGTCTGTAAAGCTGACAAATAAGCACCATAGAATCTACATGTGAAACAGTCTGGGGAGCCTGGCTCCTGGTTCCTTTGTTTATTGGCTGTGAGAACTGCTCTTTGGGGGGAGAGAAGCTGGGGAAAGAGCAGCGAGCCTTGAGCCAAGGGCCTGGGCTCCCACCGGCTTCTGTTCTCACTGAGGCCTGAGGCTCTCCTCCTGCTAAGGAAGCAGTTTGCATCGATGAGGGCAAAGGGTCTGTGGAGCGATGGTCTTCCAGAGCCCCGTGATGGCTCGCAGCTTGGGTACAGGCTGCGCTGAGCTGAGTAGGTTTCCTCCTGCAGGACTTCTCAGAGCCTTTAGTAGAGTTGTAAGGATGGGTAACATCTATTAAGCACTCATCCTGAGCCCCCCCAGGGGCTGGAAGCTTGGCATGTGACCTCACCTGTCTTCATCAGCAGGCAGAGAGGAGCAGCGGGACGGACAGGTCACAGACAACTGCTCCTCTGTTCACAGGCCTTGTGAGCAGAAGCATCAGTCTGCACCTTGCATCCAAGCACCCAGCTGTGCTCTAACCCTCACGCTGCCTCTCTGTCCTGTCCAGGGAACCCTGTGTGCAGGCCAGTGCTCCCATTTTCCAGATCAGAAGATGGAGGTTTCTCTAGGCCTCTGAGTGGGCCGGGACAGGATTCGTCTCCTCCGCCCTGCACTCCCCCCTCGCCCTCCTTCTAGTGTGCCGGGGGCCCTGCAGGGGGTGTGTGCATTCACCCAAGAGCAAAGCCTGGGCCAGGTGCAAGGTCGTTGGTAGAATGTGCCCTCGAGGGTCTTCCCGCCTGGGTGCAAACCTTGGCTTCACCACCTGGCTGTACGACTTTGGGCAACATACGAACTGCCCTGAGCCTTAACAGCCTCGCGGCAATCAGTGCCCCTGACTCATAGCTTTGATATTTTAATAGACTTAATATATGTAAAATATATTTAATAAATATATTAAAAATATATTTTTACATATTACATATATGTAATATATGTACTATATATGTAATATATTTACATTTTACATATTAAATATATCTTACATATTAAAATATATGTAAAATATATTTAATAGACTTAATATATGTAAAATAATAGACTTAATATATGTAAAAAAATATACGTATATGGCAGTAAAGCCATGGGGCTGGGGCCAGGTGATTACCCCCACACCCTGCGGGGCCTGCAGTCTGCCCTACTCGAGGGCCGGGTCAGCGGGCCCCTGGGTCTTGCCAGGAGGGACGTCAAGCTGGCAGCAAGTTCTTCCCAGAAGGAATCAAAAGCATCTCTGGGAGCCCAGAAAATAAAGCCGTTCTGTGGTGCTTTTCCACAGTGGCCAGCAGGTGGCAGGAGCAAGCTAGGGACGGGAGCCTGGGCCCCACCTGCAGGCGGCGGCTGCCTCCGAGGAGAATCCCCCCGTGTGTGGGGTTTGTCGTAAGAGACCTCAGGGCAAGAGATCGCCAGGGTTAGAGGTCACCAGGGGGCAGCCCGGGTGGCCCAGCGGTTCAGTGCTGCCTTGGCCCAGGGCGTGACCTGGGGTCCCTGGATCGAGTCCCACATCGGGCTCCCTGCATGGAGCCTGCTTCTCCCCCTGCCTGTCTCTCTCTCTCTCTCTCTCTCTCTCTCTGTCTCTCGTGAATAAATAAATAAAATCTTAGAAAAAAGGAGAGAGATCTCCAGGGCAAGAGCCCTCCTTCATTCTGAGCAGGACTCTGCACAAACTGGCCACGGGCCTGGTGGCTGGACGCGGGCAGGACGAGCGGCCCTCGCTGGCTCCCCGCGGGCACGATGCGCTCTGGTTCCGCGCGTCAGCTGCTTGCAGGGGGGCAGGCCGAGGAGACATCCTGGCTGGCCTGGGGATGGTGGTGGCGACCGCGCACCCTGGTCGGTGGATTGGGGCCGTTGGCGATCCCGGCGGGCGGGGGGGTGGGGCCCTCCAGGGCTCGGGGACGCAGCGGGAGAGGCTCGCCTTAGGTCCCAGAGAGACAGGGAGCTCCCGCCCCAGTGCGAGGGGCAGGGCACTACTGGTCAGGAGTCAGGCTGACGTGGGACTGAGCCAGGTGCGCTAAAGCAAGCCGGATGGAACAGGAAGAGGGTGGCCAGTGGGATCGGTGGTCAGGGAAGGCCTGGGAGGGGCTCCGAGCAGAGGGCGCGACCAGGGCAACCCTGGGGGTGGGATGGGCTTCCCATGTCCCAGAGCTGGAAGTGAGGCCAGTGTGGCTGAGCTGAATACGTGAGGGGCGATGGGGGGTGGGGGGCGGGGGTGGGGTGGGGGTCAGGGGTCTGGGCATTGTAGGCAGGGTCAGGGCTTGGGGTTCTGCTCCGTAGAACAGGAAACTGCCCAGACGGCCAAATGCAGCAAATTTACATGCTTCAACCTGACCACTTTGCAGGTCACTGAGGTCGGTTCCGGAGCTTCACGGACCCTCGGATCCCACAACCCTTCCCTCCAGGTGGAGCAGGCGGCGCAGTACAGCTGGAAACCCTCCTGTGTCTCCTGGGGCAGCTGCCCGTCTCTCCCTGCATGTCTGGCTCCCTGCTGGCACCCCCAGCTCCCCCCAGGCCTGGCCAGGACCCCAGCACCCCCCTGCCTGGACAGGCCCCTCGGTGTTCCCTGGGGCCCCTCTGGGGCCGCAGGTGGAGCCTGTGCACAGGCCTCTGTCCCCTGATCTGCTGTAGGTCGCCATCCTCCCGGGGCCCACGGGGAAGACAGACACGTTCTCCACATCTGAGAAAGCAGTTCGACCAACAACTCGCAGACTCAAGTTCAAATCCTGGCGAGGCTGTTAGTGAGAGGGCGTCGCGCTGCCTCCCGGCGGCCTCCTTCCATCTCCCACGCAGCACAGCCGGACGGTGGAGCAGGGGGAGCGGGTGCCGTCCGGGGCTCAGGGTGGCTCTCGGCCTCCCCCAGCCCTGGAAGGGGAGACTCCCTGGCGGCTGCGGCAGCCCTGAAACGTGAGGCTGCTGACGTCAAAGGCAGTGAGAGCGCGCTTTGCAGCCTCGTGGCGGCTCCTCCACGGAGCCGGAACGCGGAGCCCTGCGGCTCGGGGCGCGGGCTGTGGGGCGAGCGGGGCCTGTGCTGAGCCGGAGCCCCAGCGGCCTGGCGCGGGTCCCCCTGGCAGGTCCCCGGAGACCCGGTGGGTCCGTGTGCCGCGGTGTTGCCCGGCCCGCCCGTCGTCCTGGCGTGGACCGTGCACGCTCGTGGGGCCTGGTGGCTGAAACGCCCCTGGATTCTGCTAGAAGCTGCTCAGGGCCTGAAAGCTCACTTTGCAGTCGCTGTTCCCGGTGCTGGCAGGACACCTGCAAACAGGCTGCTCGGCTCCCGCCTCCTCGGGCCTCCTTGGGCCCGCGTCCCTGCTGGCTGCTGGGCGCAGCCACGTGGTGATGCTGTTAATTAAAAGCATGGCCCTCGGGGGCAGGAAAGACCTGAAAACCTCCGAAGTCACTTTCCCTAATAGAAACCCGGTGTTGGGGGCAGCCCGGGGGGCTCAGCGGTTTAGCGCCTCCTTCAGCCCAGGGTGTGATCCTGGAGTCCCGGGATCGAGTCCCACGTCGGGGAGCCTGCTTCTCCCTCCGCTGTGTCTCTGCCTCTCTCTCACTCTGTCTCTCGTGAATAAGTAAATAAAATCTTTTTTAAAAAAACAAAGAAACCCGGTGTTGGAGGTGCTCAGGGAGGTCAGGCCGACCAGGAACCCCGCACGCCTCGGGGGGCCTCAAAGGGCGGAATCTGCTCAGCCGGGGGCCTGGGGGCAGGGCAGGGACAGGACCTGCCACCGCCACCCGGAGCCCCAGCTTCAGCCCTGGGCAGGGGACAGGGGCCAGGGCCACATTCCCTCGGGAGACTGGAGCGCTGCGGACCGGGCGCCCGTGAGCTCAGCCCGTCGCCGTCCCTGCGTCCTGCGCCCTGGAGCCTGACGACCACCGTCCACTGCAGAGTCACCCCCACGCAGCAGCAGTGGCTGGTGAGCAGCTATATCCGGAATCCATTAGTCACACAGAATTCCCTCTTTTCCGTGTTTTCTGGCTCAAGCAGCTGCTCTGAATGCCGACGGCTCTTCGGAGCTGGCAACGTGTCAGGCCAGACCGCGCAGGCTTTCCTCCTTTGAGAAAAGTTGGAGAGATGTGGAAAGGCCCAGAAGGAGGGGTGCACTCTGGATCTGGGGGGCAGACAGCCTGTGCAGCGGGCGGGCGCCCGGGCTCCTGCCGTGGAGGGCGCAGGCGCCTGCTTCCAGGGAGCCAACTCACTCTGGGGGCTCCGACTAATGTGGGAAAGCGCCCCTTCCCGCAGGGCTGCTGACCGTATGGCCTTCAGGGGCAGCGGGCTAATTCCGGATCATGGCCCTAGTCCACGGAGAGCCAAGCCGTATCATCTCTTCTCTGCTTGTCCGGTCAAAGCCCACAGTGGTGGGGCTGGGCTGGGGCAGGGGCCTGGAGTTGCCATGGAAACGCAGCCTGGACCTGGACACATCAACCCAGCTTGGGGGTGGAGGCGGCCTGTCCTCTACTCCTTCCCCGCTGAGCCCAGCTGCTGGGGTCCCGGAGCGACGTGGAGACCTCAGAGCCGGGCCTGCCCTGCAGAACCCAGGGGAGCACCTGAGGCCCACACACACCTCCTCTAGGCTCCTTCCAGAATCTTCTCCAAATCCTCTCCCACTTCAACTCCCTCTGTCTCCATAGCAACCAGCACCCCATGATAAGAGGCCAAACCCATTACTGTCTTTGTTTTACTCCTGGCATCTTAGGCCACTGATAATGGGGGCTTGGCCTCAGATGCCAGGGAGCCGTTCCCAACCGATTCTGCTGGAGCTCGGAAGCCACACACAGGGCTGCCCTTCAGTGACCAGCATGAGTGCAGCCCAAATGTCCCCGTGGTAAAGGGTTCCTGGCCTTCCTCCCTGCCTTCTGGGAAGAAGCCTCGGAATCCTCGGAGTTTCCTGAGTGTCTGTCATTCATGGTGGCCCCTGGGACCTTGCCTGGGTTTGCACTGAGGAGGTGACTCAGGATGGGAGCTGGCCCTGCTGCGAAGGCGAATATGTGATCAGCGGGCTGGGGCTCAGACACATATGGGATTGGACCCCCGGGGGGGCGCAGGTGGAGGTTGGATTCAACCCACCGTGCGTATGTGGAGGGCTCTGGGCGTCGAGGCACAGGTGATGCACACCAGGGTGCTCGAAGGAGATGCTCCAAGTCTGGGACCCGCCCAGGCCTGGTCCTCCTCCAGGCGGCTGGGCCTCACTCGCACTCTGTAATAACACTACTTCCATCAACACAGCACCTCCCTCAGTTCTGGGATCCCTGTGGCAGATGATTGCACCCGAGGGGATGGGGCCCTCGAGTGTACAACCAGATGGTCAGAAGCGCAGGAGGCCAGGGACCCCCACGCATGGGGGATTTGTCCAGACCTGTGCCACCTGAGCTGCCTGGGAGCAGTCCCCCGAGCCAGGTCAGGCAGGAGGGCAGGGAGGCAGCTCTGCCTGTCTGTATGTCTGTCTGCAGCTCAGTGGCTTTCTAAACCCGCCGCCCCTCCGAGACCCCTTCCCGAGCACGTCCGAGGTTTGCTGAGCCTGCAACAGGAGTCTGCGACGGGCGCGTTTGCAAAGCTTTCACAGGTGCTCCGAGGCAGCATTCCACTGGAGAAGCATTTTCTCGGGAAGCCGAGCACATGTTCCCAAAGCAGAGAAAATCTGCTTGAAAGGAGAGAGGATGCAGGAGGCCATTTGCCAACGTTCAAACGGGAGCGAACAAAGGGACGGCTAGAAAGTGGAGTGCTGGCGGGCGGAGCACGCTGGATCTGTCTCTGGGAAGGCGCGGCGTGAAAGCCACTCGTCCCCCGCAAAGGGCTGTGATGTGGCGGCCGCCTGAGAGGCTTCTTGCCTCTGATATGCTCTCCCCTGGCTCGCGGGGCCAGAGTTTCTCTGTAGGGTCAAGACATTAGGGTCCCCTGCTGGGGCGCACATCCAGGGTCTTGGGGACCCAGGCTGGGAGCCATCAGCCGCTGCCACGGGGGCCCGACCCCCAGCCCTGAGCCATTGATCACATGGAGCTGCGGGCAGGTGCGTGGGGGGCGGGGGCGGGGGGTAGACGTGTCTGGAGAACTGGTGGCATGTGAGCAATTCACCATGACAGCTTCCTCACGTCCTGTTTCCCTTCTCCCTGGCCACTGTCATCTCCCTGCTGCTCCTCTCGCCTCTGAGCAGCCCTCCCTCCTCCCAGAAGCCAGACTGATCCTTTAAAAAGTTAATCATGTCATGTCTTTCCCTTGCTTAAAATCCTCCAATGGGCTCCCAATGCATCGTGAAAAAGAAGAATCCCTGTGATCTGTCCCCGCCTGTCCCTCCGTCGCACTTGGTCCACTCCCGTACCCACTGGCAGCCACCCTGGCTTGCTTCTCAAAGAGTTCCCAACCTCTTCTACCACAGGGCCTTTGCATAAGCTGGTCTCACAGCTGGCAGTGCCCTGTCCTTGGCCCCACACTTGCCATGGCTTGTTCCTTGAAATTCACGGTCTCACCTATTGTTACTTTTCAAAAAGATGTTCTTCCAGTAAAATACATGGGTAGGTTGCTCCCAGTACTTCCCATGACGTCATTCTATTCATGTCCTTCATAGAACTGCTCGTGCGTCTTAATACATATTTACTTGCTTATTTTTCCTGCTTCTTCTACTTTGCTGCTGAATGTTCCGTGCAGGGCCTGGCACATAGTGGTTGCCCATTTTTGCTGGTGTGATTACTACGAGCCGCAGCAGCATCTCAGTGGCTGATCTCCGGTTTGTTTCTTGACGGTATGACTCACCCAGTGTGGATGGGTAGGACCTCCGCTCTCCACACTCCAGCTACAGAGGAGCCCGGCCACAGTGTAGCTTCCCGATCTGAACAACAGGGCCCGAAAGATTTGCCAAAGAAGAGGAGTCAAGAGAAAAATGAGGCATGTGGCTCTTAACTGAGAATCCACACATGTCACCTCGGTTCATGGTCCATTGGCCCCAACCAGCCACTTGGCTCCACCTCGCTGCAGGGAGTCTGGGAGATAGAGGCAGGTGAGATGCTAAGAGGGGCCGGGGAGGGGTGGGGGGGGTTGAGGAGGTCTTCACAGCCAGGAGCCCAGGTGGGAAGGGCCGTGCCCACGGGAACAAGCTCTGCGGCTTCCGCTCGATTTTCCCTGCGTGTGAACTTCTAGAAACTAACGTCCACACTGAAGAGCAGGCAAGGACGCGGGACAAATCCTCCACTTCGTCTGCATTAGCGCCAGCCCCGGGTGATGGAGTAGCTGTGTCTGCCGCTGGCAGCGTATATGTTAAGAGGTGGACAAAGCCCCAGCAGCCATTAGCAGGTACCGCTTGCCTAATGCTCCATGAAGCACCTTGGAAATAGGCCACCCTGGGAAATAAATGATCCAGTGGCACCTGCGACCTCCAGCTCTGTCGGCGGGCGCTCCTATTCCCTGGAGCTAGTGGGCTCCCCCCAGCTCCCACCAATGCCTAGTGGGCTCCGGGGAAATGGGTGGCAGGAGCCAGCCTCATGGTTTACCTCTCGCCGTCCTGGGACTCCCGACCAGGCCCGCGCAGCTCACGTTTAATTATGAGGCTGTGCATGGCAGTGATGTTAAGGACAGGGCTGGGGTGCTGTTCCTGGGGACAGCCAGTGCACCTGTAACTTGGCTTTCCTTAAGAAGGAAAATTATTTTTTTTCCTGGTCTCAGGAAGAATACTAGGGAAACATGCAGAATCACACTGGAGGGTTTTAAACTAATGAGTTTCAGTTAAAGAAATTAAAAAAAAAACAACAACTTTCTATCTGGAGACAATTGGGAGAATCCTGTTCTAGAATTTGGGGTTTCTCCGCAGCTGTGTTATGTGGCAGCGGCTTGGTGAGAGGCCGGCGGCTTTCACATGGGGAGGGCTGTGGGGTGCACTTTGGGGCAGAGCCAGCTTTGTTGGTGGTACAAGGCCAAGGATAGGCCCTGGTGTGGTTTTCTACATACATAGAGCAAGAGCATTTCTTGGCAAGATTTATTCTTGGCTGAAAGCAAACATGCACATTCCAAAGGGAGAGATGGGGAGAGTTTGACACACTTTGGTTTGTGAGTAAGCAAACCCCAGATTAACGTTAGCAACGATAACGCCAGTAATAGTAACGACCTCATTGAGCTGGTGCCACAGGCCTGGCCCTAGTCCACGTGCCGTGCAGTCTTCCCAGAAGTCCCCCTCGCACAGAGGAGCCTGGTGACACAGATGGAACCGGGCCCGTGCTTGGTCAGCGTGGCACAGACCGCACGGCAGACGTCATCATTCCAAGTGATTCACTCTGCGTGTGGTCCCGCCGTCAGGGCAGCAGCGCCATCAGTGCCGCCGTTTTAAACGCTTACTGTGTGCGAAGCATTTCTGCGTGTCCGGGTGCACGCGTGCACACGCACGTGGAAAGAACACGACCTGGTGAGCTTGCAGGATCCAGCATGTGTGGCTGCTGCTGGACGTGGGAGCCAGGGCCATGCTGGGGAACCCCAGGAGAAATGGGGTCCTGATGCACATTCACTTCCAGCTCTGTGACCTCGGTCGTATCACTCTATCTCCCCGAACTTTGTGCTTTAGTCACTTTTTAAGCTTTCAGAATGTCAGGCTGTTATACACATGGAGAAGGATGCACGGGAAGGCCTAACGTCACAAATGCTCCCAAGGTGAACAGATGTGACCCACACTGGGATCAAGAACCAGCACAGCCTCCAGCTGGGCAGCCACCGGGCATCCCTCCCCGGAGCCCGTCACTGGCCGAGCCTTTTCTTACCTGTCAGGGGGTAAAGGCTGTGTGCCATCATCACCAAAAAGGCAGTGACAAGACAAGGGTGACCGTGTGCCCGGCTTGGTGCAAAGCCCTTGATGGGAACGATGCTGTGGGCCTCCTTGGAGAGCGCGATGCGCCCGGCGCTGGCTGCTCCCCCCACTTTGCAGACGAGGACAGCATGGGTCTGAGATGGGATCCAAACAAATGAGCCCAGTTGTGAGCGTGAACCCGGCAGTCCCACACTACTCCCAGGCTTTAGTTTCTCTTCCTACTTCCTTTTTTCACTCCAAGTATCTCCCTGGCTTGCTCGCCGGAGGGTGGCTGCAATGGAGTCCTGCCACGGACTACAGGTCAGGCCACCCGACAGCCGTCCCGGGCTGCGCTTATTTCCATTTTACCTCTGCAAGAGTCGAGGGGCCCCGGGAAGAAGCCAGCTCACGTGATAAATTATTCAACAGAAGGACAGAAAGCTCTGCTGCGCTGAACCTAAGGATTTGGGGGTAGACAATGGGAAATTATTAATAAAAGAGATTCCATCACTTTCCTCATCCCACAGTGGGAGAGACTCATGGAATCAACTCTGAGCGAAGGCATCAAGTTTAAGCTGCTAATTACTTCTTAATCATGCAGAATAAAAGCTACATCCCTTAAAATACACCAGACAGCTAAACCTAATCTTTGCTTTTCCCGGGTATCGTCGAAGGAATCCAGATGTTACTGTAATAAAACTGCTCCATAAACAAACAGAATACCCAGCTGTAGGAACTGACTCCTCAGCGTTTGTGTGCTCCCCAAAGGCTCTTCCTTGGGCTGGGGTCCTGAATGCTGCTCGCTGTGCACCCCCTGCCCCCCTGGCCGCCTCCACCGTGGACACAACCACATAACCAGAAGGGACACCGGCACAGAACTTGCCGAATCTCCGTGGGACCAAACCTGGGACCCGTCTGAAGCCTGTGTCTTCCGGCAAGTGAAGGGCACCCCTGGGTCTTGGGGGGTCTGGCCGTAGAGAGGGTGCTCTTGAGCAGAGTGAATAAGTTTAACTCAGACACATGTAGGTGCTACCATTTATTTTAGGTCTGTCAGTATTAATAATAGTGGAAGTAGCCGGCGTTCGCGGCTTTAGTGCGCACTCTTGCCCCGAACCCCCACAACACCATGGGGTAGCTCCTGTCACTGGCAGATTCGCAGGTGCAGTCATTTCCCTAAAGTCCCTCATAAGCATTTCGGGGAAGGTGGAATGTGAGCACAGAAGACCTGGTTCTGCTGTTATTTTACAAAACGTTCCTCTTTGGTTTGAGCTGGCCTCTGAGCTTCCAAAACAACTTCAGTTGAACTCATGGTTTTGTATAAGAAAGTTGGTTTTCGAGGTCACCAAATAAGTGCATTTTAAGATATTTATTCTTTTATCTTATAAGTAACTCTATGTTTACAAAATGGTAAGTGTTCACTCGCTGGAAACATTTTGAACAACACCAAGAGCAAATTAGGGGCCGCCTGAATCCCATCCCCCAATTTCATGTTTTGCCGAATATTCTCCTCAACATGCTCCATTCTGGGACTGTCTCAAGATGCAGGTGACTCCAAAGATGCTCCAAGAAGAAAGGGACTCTGATGTCATGTTGGTTGGGAAACACTTGGAGGATCTGAGAAGTTCTGTAGGAAATAAACCCTTTGGTTTGATCCGCTGTCATGTTTCCCAAACCAACTTTTGCACGGAATGCCTTATCCCGTAATATGGGCATGCCCCGAGAAAGGTGGGCCATACAGGACTGCACCCAGCCAACAGGTGTTTATGGGGTCCGGCTGCTTACCACGTTCGGCTCTGGAGGCCCAGGGGTGCAGGAGGCAAATGCTCTCCTACAGGGCCCGTCTCCTGGTGGAAAGAGAGCACACAGGTGAACAAGAAGATGACGAAACGCACAGGTGCTTTCAGACGCTGACCACGGCCACCAAGAAGATAAGACGTGCACATGGCACCTCCTTGCGCAGAGGCCTTCTCAAGGACGAGATGGAATGAGCCAAGCAAAGCATGCTGGTTCTGGGGAAGAGCTGGAGTGAAAACCTTTTGACCCCTATAAATAAAGATGAAGATGTGGGTATGTAATTTTATATATTTGATATCATGCTGTATGTTGACACTTGCCTTTTCCACTCAATTAAAATGTCAAAGATGACATTTCTAGTCAATGAATGCATTGCACTATTGTCATGTTTAACAACTGGAGAACATTTATTAACCAATCACCCGCTGGTGGAAACTCCGTGCTGTCGTCTGCTCCGGCTGCTGTGGCAGGAATAGCACAGACTGGGTGGCTTGTGTTCGTCACAGCTCTGGAGACAGAGGAGCCAAGCTCAGGTGCCGGTGGATCCAGGGTCTGGATCGGCTCATATTTTCTTCTAGTTTTTTTTTTTTTTGTCTCTGTTTTTCTTTTCCCTGAAACCTTTTATCCTTTAGGAATGTGCTTACTAGGGGGATCCCTGGGTGGCTCAGTGGTTTAGCTCCCACCTTCTGCCTAGGCAGAGTCCTGGGATCGAGTCCCGCATCGGGCTCCTTGCAGGGAGCCTGCTCCTCCCTCTGCCTGTGTCTCTGCCCCCCCACCCCTCTCTCTCTGTCTCTCATGAATAAATAAAATCTTAAAAAAAAGTAATTTTGCTTTATAGTAAGGAGTGAATTAGGGCTCCAGTTTTATGTTTTCCAAATGGCTATTCAGCTATTCCATCCTTTCTCCTGTTAGAAACGACCGCGGTCCCTACCTACTTGGGAACTTAACTATGATCTTGATTTCTGTTCTTGAGAGCGGTCTTTTGATCTCTTAGCTAAACCATACTGCTTTACCTACTGTTGCCATATAATACATTTTTAATATCTGGCAAGACCAGTTCCTCAATACTGGTCTTGTAAATAATTCTCCTGGCTGTTATAAGATAAACATCTTATAATTTACCCTAAAAAGCATCTTATAACACTTCCAAATAAATTTTTTTTTTTGCATGCTAAAATTTTTTTTTTTCAAGCTAAAATATCTCCCACATTGGGATCATATTGAACTTAAAGACTACTTTAGGAAAAATTGTATCTTTATTGTAATGTCTTCTTATTCAATAAAACAAGATATGACTATTTATTGAATTATTTTAACTGATCTTCATTAGAAACTTACTTTTTGCTTCATTTCCATTGTGCACATTTATTGTTAAATTTATTTCTAGGTGTCTTAAGGCTTAGGTTCAATTGCAAATGATTTTCTAAATTACATATTTTCTAACTTTTTATAATTTACATATGAGACTCTAAATTATACTGATTGCTATATAACTGATCATACTATTGTGTGTTTATTATTTTAATGTTTTTTTTCTATTATTTTGGGTTTTCCCAGAAGTATACCCTCTTTAGTTACAAATTAGGACTGATTTTGCCTCAGATGAACATAGGGGAAGGGAGGGAAAAATAAAATAAGATGAAATCAGAGAGGAAGACAAACCATAAGAGACTTTTTTTTTTAGGATTTTATTTATTTATTCATGACAGACACACAGAGAGAGAGAGGCAGAGGGAGAAGCAGGCTCCATGCAGGGAGCCGGACCTGGGACTCGATCCCAGGTCTCCAGGATCACGCCCTGGGCCAAAGGCGGGCACCAAACCACTGGGCCACCAGGGTTGCCCAACCATAAGAGACTCTTAACTCTAGGGCACACACTGAGGGGTACTGGAGGGGAGGGGGGTGGAGGGAACGGGGTAATTGGGGGATGGGCATTAAGGATGGCAGAGAATGTAATGAGGTGTTACATGCAACCGATGAATCACTAAATACTACCTCTGAAACTAATAATACACTGTATGTTAATTAAATTGAATTTAAATAAATTTTTTAAAAAATTATGGTTGGTTTTGCCTCTTCTCATGATCATGACTGCTTTCATATTTTTGTCTAATTCTGCTCAGTACTTTCAGAACAATGTTATACAATTGTAGTGATAAAGGGCACTCAGAACTGTTTTTTTTTTTTTTTACTTAAATGGAATGCTTCTAGAATTTTTTTCAATGATGGTAATTTTTTGTATTGAAATGTGTGTTTTTAAAAATCTTTAGAAGGAGGTATCCACCATTTCCATTTCAAGTATCAGAAGTGGATTTGATGAAATATCTTTATGGTTTTTAAGAAAAGAAATGATTGTATGCTTCATTTTCTTTTGTTCTATTAACATGGTAAAAAGCGTTTTTAAAAGTTTCTTAAACTGAATAGTTCTCGGACGGTGCGCATCACTAGCTCTTTGTCACGATGTATTATTTACTTCTATTTGCTAACCCTTTATTCAAGCCTTCTGCATAAACCCTCTCTAAGTACTCTTCCTGTGGTATCCTACGTCAGGCCCGGCATCCAGCTGATGCTGGCTTCGTAAAAACTCTCAGGTGACTTTTGTCTTTCTCTGTGGGCTGGGATTGTTTAAATAGTGTAGGAACAATCAAAGACTCTGGCAAGCAGTAACTCATAGCCCACTACTGAGAGAGTAAATTGTTTCAGCCACTTCGGACAGTAATTTGCTAATATCCGGTTAAGTCTAAAGCATTTATACCCTATAACCCCACAACTGCACTCTGTACCCGTACCCTAGAGAAACACTTTTGTGAGCACAGACATATGTGCCAGGATTTCCACTGCAGTGTTGGTTTGATTAACAAATTGGACATGACCTAAATGCTTTTCACTGGAGGACCAGAGGTAATTTATGCAAAGACTAATCTGTGGCGGTTGAAGTGATTGGATTAGTTCTCCCCACTTCAGGCTGGAAAAGTCTCAAAAACAAAATACCAGGGGAGGGAGAAGAAGATGAAAAAAAAAAGTCCATTTTGATACAATCTGTGTGCAAACAACACAGGAAGCAAGGCTATATATGATTTTGGATGCACATGCATTATCAAAAGGGAAGAAAGGGAAGAATATTCATCACCGGTAAGAATCTGGTTTTCCATGGAGGAGGAGGAGGAGGGACAGAAGGGGTCACTTAAATGTCTTGGTTTTATTTTATTTATTAAACCAAAAAGGTGGGATCCCTGGGTGGCTCGGCGGTTTAGTGCCGCCTTCGGCCCAGGGCGTGATCCTGGGGTCCTGGGATCGAGCCCCACGTCGGGCTCCCTGCATGGAACCTGCTTCTCCCTCTGCCTGTGTCTCTGCCTCTCTCTGTCTCTGTGTCTCTCATGAATAAATAATTAAAATATTTTTAAAAAAATAAATAAACCAAAAAGGTCTGCAGTAAATACGGAAAACCCATGGCATCTTATAAAACTGAGCGGTGAGACGTGTACTTGTTACATTAACCACACTTCATTTACGGTTTTACCTTCTCTGCAGGCTGTATTCACTTTTACCTGGTTTCTTGCTTAAGGACTGAGAGGGTTTATTCGGTGTCCTATTGTGTTTACACTCATTTTTCTTGCTTATCTTCTTTCTTAGAACTGGAGGTAGACACAGGGTGGTGGTAGCTGCTATTCTTTGGGTATTCCGAGTGGGATAGCACAGGGCTTGGCATGTAGTAGGTGTTCCATAAACGCCAGGTGACATCATCTTCCTCCTCCTCACCACACTGGCACAATGCCAGATTTCAGGTTGCACTACAAAGCTGTGGTCATCAAGACAGTGTGGTACTGGCACAAAAACAGACACATAGATCAATGGAACAGAATAGAGAACCCAGAAGTGGACCCTCAACTCTACGGTCAGCTAATATTCGACAAAGGAGGAAGGAGTATCCACTAGAAAAAAGACAGTCTCTTCAATAAATGGTGCTGGGAAAATTGGACATCCGCATGCAGAAGAATGAAACTGGGCCACTCTCTTTCACCAGACACAAAGATAAACTCAAGATGGATGAAAGATCTAAATGTGAGACAAGACTCCATCAACATCCTAGAGGAGAACACAGGCAACACCCTTTTTGAACTTGGCCACAGTAACTTCTTGCAAGATACATCCACGAAAACAAAAGAAACAAAAGCAAAAATGAACTATTGGGACTTCATCAAGATAAGAAGCTTTTGCACAGCAAAGGATACAGTCAACAAAACTCAAAGACAACCTACAGAATGGGAGAAGATATTTGCAAATAACATATCAGATAAAGGGCTAGTTTCCAAAATCTATAAAGAACTTATTAAACTCAACACCAAAGAAACAAACAATCCAATCATGAAATGGGCAAAAGACATGAAGAGAAATCTCACAGAGGAAGACATAGACATGGCCAACATGCACATGAGAAAATGCTCTGCATCACTTGCCATCAGGGAAATACAAATCAAAACCACAATGAGATACCACCTCACACCAGTGAGAATGGGGAAAATTAATAAGGCAGGAAACAACAAATGTTGGAGAGGATGTGGAGAAAAGGGAACCCTCTTACACTGTTGGTGGGAATGTGAACTGGTGCAGCCACTCTGGAAAACTGTGTGGAGGGTCCTCAAAGAATTAAAAATAGACCTGCCCTACGACCCAGCAATTGCACTGTTAGGGATTTACCCCGAAGATTCAGATGCAATGAAACGCCGGGGCACCTGCACCCCGATGTTTCTAGCAGCCATGTCCGCGATAGCCAAACTGTGGAAGGAGCCTCGGTGTCCATCGAAAGATGAATGGATAAAGAAGATGTGGTCTATGTATACAATGGAATATTACTCAGCCATTAGAAACAACAAATACCCACCATTTGCTTCAACGTGGATGGAACTGGAGGGTATTGTGCTGAGTGAAGTAAGTCAATCGGAGAAGGACAAACAGTGTATGTTCTCACTCATTTGGGGAATATGAATAATAGTGAAGGGGAATATAAGGGAAGGGAGAAGAAATGTGTGGGAGATATCAGAAAGGGACACAGAACATAAAGACTTCTAACTCTGGGAAATGAACTAGGGGTGGTGGAAGGGGAGGAGGGCGGGGGGTGGGGGTGAATGGGTGACGGGCACGGAGGGGGACACTTGACGGGATGAGCACTGGATGTTATTCTGTATGTTGGTAAATTGAACACCAATAAAAATTAATAAAAAAAAATAAATGTGAGACAAGATTCCATCAAAATCCTAGAGGAGAACACAGGCCACACCCTTTTTGAACTCGGCCACAGTAACTTCTTGCAAGATACATCCACGAAGGCAAGAGAAACAAAAGCAAATATGAATTATTGGGACTTCCTCTTATTTATTCATGAGTTGAATGACACCTGTCCACTGGCATCCTCTGACTGAGATCCCATTCTAATTGCATTTGGTGGATTCTTATCCCCTAGTTTCAGGGGAGGCCAAGCTGACTTGTCCATTTGTGAATTCCTAGGTCAATGGTTCTCAACTAGGACTCATTTTGCATTTCAGGGATGTTTGTCAATGTCTGGAGACATTTTTGGTTATCGACATTTTTGGGTGGCTTGGCGGGGTGAGGGCTGTGCTACCAGCATCTAGTGGGGAGACCAGGACGCAGCTAAACACCCTATACTGTGCAGGGGGGACAGTCCCATTCCTGTGAAGAACCATGCTGCTCCAGATGTAACTGGCCCAGAGGCTGAGCACTTCACTTTAGGCCCAGTCAACGAGCCACTCTGCACAACACTTTACCCAATGGCTTGGCTTTGGAGACATGACAGGCACTTCCCCATCAAGTCCACCTGGTATAGTTTAACATGCCCTAGGCAGTGGGTGTTGTGCCGCTGCTGACTGACCTTCATCTACTCTCTAGCTGTGTTCATATGCACAGTGGAAAACGAAGTCCTAAGCTGGGTTTAGATCTTTGCTATGTCACCTCTTTTGTGCATTCACTTAACAGGTATTTACATCGCACCTCCTGTGCACTGGACACAAGGCCCAGCTATGTTCGGGTACTCCCAGTCCAGCGGGAAGGCAGGCAGAAGCAGCACACGCTGAACAAGTGCGCGTTGGAGGGCAGCAGTGTGTGGGTGGAAGGTCGGAGAGCAGTCGGCAGCATCTAGGTAGACAGTCTCTCAGTCTCCTGAGGCTGTAACGAATCACGACAAACTTGGTGACTCCAAACACCAGAAACCTGCTCTCCCACCATCTACAGGCCAGAAGTCTGTAATTCAGGTGATGGCAGGGCTGTGTCCTCCCTGGGAGCCCTAGGGAAGGCTCCTGCCTCACCCCTTCTGGGCTCTGGTGACTCCAGGTGTTCTTGGCTTGTGGCTGCATCACGCTAGCCTCTGTCTCCATCTCCACGTGGTCTCTCCTCCATGTCTGGGTCTCCTTCCCTTCCATCTCATATGAGGACACTTATCATCGAATTTAGGGCTGGCCTGCAAAATCCAGGAAGACCTCATCTCTAGATCCTTAATTATATCCTAAAACACCAGACCCTTTTTTTTTTTTTCCAAAATAAGGTCACATTGGAGGTTCCAGAGATAAGGACGTGGACATATCTTTCAGGAGGCCACTATTCAACGCCTCCAGAACTACACAATCTTCCTGGAAGCCTCTAGCTGATTTCCTTTTTCCCATTAACCACCGATGGGAAATGCTGGCTTCGACCAGACAGGCCCCAGCCACCCCTGGTGCTCACACACAAAGGGGCTCTAGACCCGGGAGGACAAGCAGGAGGCTCTCCACCTCCTCCTCCTCTCTGTCTTCCACACGTGCCAAATGTTGTGTTCCCTCTATGCTTTGAATTTATCTTCCAAAAACAGAGATTCTGACCTGAGTGTGCAGCAGAATCGCCCGGAGGACTCGGGTTCAGGTTCACAGCCACGTCACAGACAAGTTCCTGGCGACACCGATGCTGCTGACCTGGAGCCGTGCTCTGGGAACCATTGGGCTCAAAAGTTCTTCCTGCTTCTCAACCCCAAGTCCCCTCCAGGCTCACTTTAGCCTGAAGCCTCCTGCTGGCTCCAACCCACAGCTCTTGCCTTCCTTCTTCTCCTGAAATGCCTTCAGCCCCATTCGGAGTGCGTGCCTTGCAGCCAAGGCCAGTGCCTCATTGCCTCCACTTCCCCAGCATCCAGTGCACGTCCGTGTGGATGGCCCCCAGCGGACGGGGCTGCGTGAATGAGTGAAGGAGACTCAGGCACAGTCCCCCTCCTCAAGGAGCTCGTGAGCACCGTGGGAGCGTACGCCGTGCAAGGCTCTGCACTCGGCAGGCCTGTGTGCACACAGGGGGTTGGCAACGTGACCCCGATTCAGCGATCTGACTGCCCTGGGCCTCAGCGGCCTCGGCGGTGGAGAGGGGGGCAGAACAATACTACTCACCCCACAATTGGGGGTCTCGGATGTGATAAAAGCACGTGAAGTGCTCACTGCGTCTATTAAGTGACTAGGAAACATTAATTATTGTTCACGAGTATCAGCACACTACCACGCGGGGCCAGGGGGTGCACCTGGGCTTTCTCTCGCTGCAACAAGGTGAGCTGCTCCTCGCCGCACGTGGGCTAAGCCCTCCTGCAGAGCTTCTCCGGCTGGGGGTGCGCGGCTCGGTGGGCGCGGGGCTGAGAGTCAGAGCTGGGCCAAGCCCCCCAAGAAGCCTGGGGTGCTGACCCGGAGCACCGCTTTCCTTCCTAGCGAGCAATTTCGGTTTTTGAAAACTATTGTCTTTAGACATTACCAAGTAGAATGAAAATGCTCATACATTTTAAGGTAAGACATCCAGATTTTAGTAGGTGCTGCAGGCAGAGCCCCCAGCCGTGGGGGGCTCCTTCCTCCAGGGTGCTCCCATGGTGCCCGGCGCAGAACTGCAAGCAGGCCGAGGGCTCGGGCCTGGAGGAAGTCAGTGCATTCGTGGAGCTGCTCTTCACGCACTTCTCTTCTCCTTACACAAATGTTTTTGCAACCCTGTGCCCTGAGGCCGTGTTTCAGACCGAGGCGGGCCCTGCAGGCATCGCCCCCCCCACTGTCCCCCCACTGCCCCCCCCCCCCCCGCGGCCGCTGAACCCGAGGAAGTGCATTTGATTGTTCGAGATCTGAACAGTCCGGCCCTCACCTTCCTGGCCTTTTGTGCTGGGACAAGGCCAGTCAGTGCTGTGAGCTCCTGCCAGGGGTGACTTGGTTTAATCAAACCACTGTGTGCCTGGGGGAGCTCCCCGCCTGCCCCGATTATACGTGCATCCTCCCTGCGCTGCTTCGCACACCCCCAGTCACATTCCTCCAATTTCGTTACATTTCAGAGCACAACACAGGAGGGTCGGATACAAACCGCGCAGCCTCTGTCTCAGAGAACATCGAGTCCACGCACGGCAGCTGCTCCGGCCCCGCTTGGCCTTGGGCTGAAGGCACCGTGTGGTTTTGGGTCTGGTGTGGTGGGAGCAGGAGGGCCCGGCCACCTCCCCTTCCTGCTTCCAGCTCTGTCCGTTCCCAGTTGGCGCCACTGCCCGGCCTCCCCCGGTCACTGCTCTCTGACCTGTGGGGTGGCCTCCCAGGCACATTCTCCAGAGGTGGGGCCTTCTCAGCACTTCAAAGGGCCAGCATGGTCACTTTACGTATCTCCAGAAAGACTCCAGGTCAGGATCTCTCAGCCGTATTGGCGTCTGGGGCTGGATAGTCTCTGCTGTGGGGCTGACCTATGCAGCTAGGACGTTTAGCAGCAGCCTTGGACTCTACCCACCAGGTGCCAGTAATAGCCACCCCCCAGACGAGATGAGAAATGCCTGCAAAACCTCCCCAGAAACAGAAAATGCCCTGGGCTGAGACCCACTCAGGTGGGTGCGGACCGGGACCAGGCCACTCAGCTCCAGGTCTCCGTGGTTGGCTAGAGAGAGGCCTACAGAACCCCAGTGCAGGGGGAGCCTCCCTCACCCCCTATCAGAGGCTGAGCTCCACCCAGGTCCTGCTCGGGGTGGCGGGGGCGGTGGCAGGATAGGCCTCACGGTGGCCTCTGAGCCTCCTCCTTGAGTCGGGTTTTCGGGTGCTGTGGGCCGTGGCTGCAGACACGGAGCCCTGTCTCCCTCCCCCAGGCTGTTCTTGCCTCACCGGCTCGGGGCTCTCCCGGGCACCAGGGGCCCCGGGCTCGGGATCAGAGGGCTCCCAGGGGGCAGGTGTCGGACCTCGGGAAAGCTTCTCTCTTCCACGGCTGGACACTCGGTGTTATTCTCTTCTCTACATTGTTTTGTGTCTTCTGAGGTGTTCACACAGTAAGACAAAAATAAGTGAGGTTTTAGGCCGTCGTCTGCGGAAAGTGGCGCTCAGGGTCCAGGAGGCTGAGCAGCTGACGGGCCTCGGAGCAGGAGCCACGCGGCGGGCTCTTCCGCACGATCATCGCGGAGATCATTTCCTCTGTCGCCGTGCATTCATCGTGCCTCCAGGCCCCTATGTCCACACGCAGAGTCTGCGTCTGATTGGCAAGATCAGGACCTGGAGAGGCTGTGAGGACGCGGCGAGACGGGCCGAGGAGGCGGCCCTCTCATTACGCGGCTACCTGCCAACGGCACACGCGCCTAATTGGCACATTTGACTGTGGATTGCTCGGTCCTTTAAATACCCCCTCTGATGTGTTAAAATTAGCCTCCTCCTAAACCACGAGAAGAAAAAGGAAAGTCCTTTTTAAGCAAATGTGTGGTGAAGGCTCCCATTTGTCTGGATCAGTTAAAAGTGGCCCTACCTGCAGCCCCGGGCGGATGCCAGGTGACCTTGCAAGGCAACATCTGACTTAAGATGTTAGAATTCTCCCCGTTTGATTGGGAAACAAAGACTTCCTTGACACTTCAGAGCATTTGTAGCACAATGGGAACTGGGAAGGGGAGGCCGGGGCGGAGGGGAGAGACCAGAGGGGCACACTGGCCACTGGGACGGGGAGTCCAGGCGCAGGGGCAGAGGGCAGAGGCATATGTGTGGGGTTTGCTGCACACAAACAGGATTCTATCTGGTTTTTCTCTGCCCCCACCCAGTGAGGATCATGGTGCTGGCTCATCTTGGCCCCTGCCATGCTCGCCTGCTCCATCCCCTTGTCACCGCAGGGGCGCTCGGAGCGTGGAGGGTCTGCATCTGCCCGGCATCCTCTAAGGCCAGGGAAGGAGCGGAGATTTGAACCCACGTCTGTCTGAATCCAAGGTTAGCCTCATTGAGTTGTCTTGCTGCTAAGGTCAAGAGAGAAATCAATCTTGCTTGTGCTTCCTCTCTAATCAAACAGAAGTCCCCAAAGACCTAGCGACACATTTGGGGCCATGCAAATAAAATTAAGCCCTCTGGGAATGCTCCAGGCCTTGAACTTCACCTGGTCAGACCAGGGCCAGATGCTAGGCCTGTCAATCCTTGGCTGCGAGACCTCAGCTTAACTCACCGGGAAGGTGTGGATGTTTGAACAGCATCAACTCAGAGGGGTGTCACGCCAGATTGCTGGACACGGCTAATGAACAGAGCTCAGGGTCGGACGCTGCTCTGTCCAACCCATCTCTGTCCTCTACTTGCTGTGACTCTTGTTTGGTTGCTTCATGGACCTGCTTCACCTGGAAAAGAAATTGAAAGTAAAAATCAAGAAGATGGGGGCAGAGAGAGACTTACGTCCCGGGTTTGGTCTGGAGACTCACAGGTGATGGACGGAGCTCCCTCGCAACAGGTGGAAGCAGAGCTGCGAAGGGACATGAGGGGCTGGGGGCCAGGCATCCCCAGCCC
Source organism: Nyctereutes procyonoides (assembly GCF_905146905.1). Lineage (NCBI taxonomy): Eukaryota > Metazoa > Chordata > Mammalia > Carnivora > Canidae > Nyctereutes > Nyctereutes procyonoides. The sequence continues at coordinate 3,098,502 of NW_026575024.1, read as the reverse complement.
TCCTCCCGGCCCTCCTCCTCACTGCACCCTCCACCTTATCTTTTGCTAGCCCAAATTATTCCCCTCCCCACAACTCTGGATCCAGGGTTGAAAAATCAGGATCCAGAAGAGGGGCAGTCTCCAGGCTCTCCTGTGCTATGTAGACTCTGGCTTGTAGGTAACACACACAGGAGACTAGAAGGGGCCCCAGGGCCTGGGGAATCTACACAAGGAGAGGGAGAGGGAGAAGGAGAGCAAGCGAGGGTTACTTTGGGGTGTCAGGAGGATATTTTGGGGCTTGGCAGGTGAGAAATCTGGAAGGTATGAACCCACTGGGGAAGAAAGCGGTTTTGGAGAAAGGATGCTTTTGGGTTACTGATAGGATGTTTGCAGAGAGAAGCAAGAAAAGATTGCAAGGGATTCCATGCAAAGACTAGGCCATGTGGAGCACTGGTGTGTCTGAGGGCATATCGCAGAGGTGTTCTGGAACATCCTCTGGGGAAAGGCTGTTTGGCTATTTCACCACGGGGTGGGCAGTGTTTTATAGTGTGCTGAGTGCTTTTACGAGCACTTTCTCCTCTGAGTCTCTCCCAAGCACTATGAAAAAGGCACAGTTTAGATTTTTACACGTGTGCATCCTTAGGGCTGTGCCTTCCCCGACTGCCACGAGAGTAGGATTCTGGGTCCCCTGGCATAAACGCTGAGCTTTGGCCATTCACCGAATGTCAAGTTTTATTACAGCATCAGTCATACCGTTTATTCATTGGCTTAAGGAATTACATAAACATTCTGCCTGTGACTGTTTGTAGGCAAGCAAATATGGTCAGATAGAGCTTTTGGAGGAAGCAATACTAGAGCCTCCAGAAAGATGAACAAGAATCCATTACGAGAACGGCTGGGGTGGCGGGAGGGGGAGAAGGAAGTAAGCAAGGTGGAAGCATCCAGTGTGTCAGAGCCGGGCTGCTGGAAGCACAGAGTTTGCGGAGATCTGCTGGGTTGGGCCATCTTATCATTTTACGTTCCGTATCTTAAACTGCATGTCAATGGCATAGAGCCCAACCTATCGATCTGCAATAAATTGCAGATAATTACACTTTATAAGTACAATTTGCAAAAAAGGCAACAATTTAAACCTAATTTTCCCCCCTGTGCCATTGATTTGTGAATTCCTAATGTTTTATCTAGAATCCAAGTCGGGATATACCAGAGCCCAGCAATTGTGTGTTGCTCTACTTTTCTAAAGATTAGTTATTTTTCAAATGAACAGCTGGTAATGACATGCTAACAGATAAATCGATGCAATAATTCATTTAACTATCTCCTTAAGTTTATCTTTCAACAAGAATATAATGTGACATCCAACATCTAGATTCTTCTAGAATCCCCCAGTGTTATCTCCATTTTTTTTAAAGATTTTTAATTTATTTATTCATGAGAGATGTATAGAGAGAAGCAGAGACACAGGCAGAGGAGAAGCAGGCACCATGCAGGGAGCCCGACGTGGGACTCGATCCCGGGTCTCCAGGATCATGCCCTGGGCCGAAGGCGGCACTAAACCGCTGAGCCACCCAGGGATCCCTGTTATCTCCATTTTAAAGGAGGGAACATGAAGGTACAGAATGGTCAGATGATTTGTGTGTGGTTCCCCCTACTAATAAGGGGTCACTTTGGGATGAAAAGCCAGCTTTTCCAACGGAGGGTTATGTCTGTAAAGTCACATACGGAAACGATGGTGAAGGACTCGCAGGTCCTGCAGTCTACGGGCCCCTCCTCCCGAGGCCGCGGCCTGTCTGTTATCCAACGAGAATGCTGGGAGGGGTGTTTGTGCAGAGGGGCCTGGAGAGCTGCTACATTATGCAAACTTGATTATCCTGTCTGACATTATTGATGTCAGCAGCCATTGTGAAATGAAGTTTGGGAGATGGAGTGTGGAGGCTAGCACTTGTAATTTTTAATAATCATCCTCTTTTGCTTCTTGCAGGGAGGCGGTGGGGGAGAAGCAGAGCTTCAGGGCTGTGGCCACTTTAATGGAATCTGTCTGTCATGATAAGGAAGTGGAGAGTCTCTCAGCACTCTACAGGCAGGCTTGGGGCTCGAGCCATGGGTTTTCTGGTGAGTAAATTCCTCAAGAACCTCAGATATTCTGCACCGTGTAGCAGATTGGGAGTGACAGGCGGGCCAAAGAGACTGTGACTCTGATGTTTATTCGTCTCTGAAATCCTGGTGCCCTTCATAGGGCTTGGTGTCCAGCAGGGGCTGGCACAATGATGGCCATTTCCTAGCTTAATAAAGAACCTTTCCGCATAGAGTTTCAACAGCTCATGTGTTGTGTTGTCGACCCCTGTGAGTTCAACATCCCTCAATCCAAGCTACCTACTCAGTTTCTATTTTGGATGCCACATGACTAGGGCTGGACTGATAGCGTCCCCTTAGGATGCTTCACCTGAAGACCAATGAATGACACCACTATTACCCAGTCATCCAAGCAGGTGTGGCACCGGGCGTCAGTTTTGACTTCTGCTCTACTTTGCTCCATGTACCCACTTGTTTAGCAAGGAACGTCTCTTCTCTGTCCTTCCCGTCTCTTAAATCTGCCAGCTTCTCTCCAACCCCACCATCCGCTCTCGGAGCCTTGGAGCCATCCTAGCTCGTGCTGAGAGCTACAGCAGTCTCCTAATGGGTTCCCTGTCTGCCCATTCTCCACGTAGTAGCCAGAAGGGCATCTAGTCAATGCTTATGTAAAACCTTCCTCCATGGCCTCTTACCTTAAAGTTCAGGTCCTCACATGGCCTAAGGCCCTCTGCGGTCTGGTCCTTACCAACTTCTTCATCCCTATCTCCCACCCAGTTCCCCACCTCCCTAATCCATCTCCTTGTCAACATGCCATGCCTCCTTGAACGCAGCCTCCACATGCACTGTACCCTCTGCCTTGGGCATCCTTCTCCTGCTCCCTCGTCTGGCCAACTCTTGCTTCTCTGCCCAGTCTCAACTTGAGAGGGTCTTTAGGGAGGATTTCCCTGAGGAATAGGAAAAGCAGACATTAGAAAGGCCTTGCTATATGTCAGGTACTCACCAATTTGCATAGGCCCAGCTTCCAGCTTCCTTAATCCTGGTGATAACCCTATGACACAACTACTGTGTTATCTGTAGTTTGCAGATTGGGAAACTGAGGTGCCGAGAGGTAAATGAACTTGTCCAAGGCCACGAACTAACGATAGCCAGGACTCAAAGGCAAGCATCTCGGCTCTTCAGCCTGTGCTCCGACGGCCATACCACAGCGTCTCAGCCCAGACTGTGGCTGGTGATACCCCTGTACCCCACACACCCCAGAACTCAACTTGCACGGTGAACGCCTTCTCTCAAAGGAGATCCGTCCTTGGAGCCATTAGGGCCCCGGGAGCCAAACGGGAGCCTGGCAGAAACAGTGGCTGCGGTGAATCGGGAGAGGGAAAGCCAGCTACGCCGAAGCTGGCTTCACAGGAGGGTTTTATTCAATAATTAATAGCAATGGGCAACGCAGATGTGACATTAGGAAAATTTAATTAGAACATGCGACTTATACATGTAATTGGATGCCTAGGGGTAATAATGCATTTTCACAATACTTCAAACCAAACCAAACAAAACAAAAAACAAAAGAAAAGAAAAGATAAAAAGAAAAAGGCCTGCTTTAAGTCAGGAAATGGGATGAGTCGTGAACAGCTGCAGACAGTGGGCTGTCATTCCTGTTGTCCCGAGGGTCACTTCTGTAACCCAGCGTGTGGCACAGGACGTGCACTTGGTAGGTGCTCATGAAGCTGCTGTTGTGGGCTCTAGTGGTGACATTCAATAAGCCAGGGCAGGCGTGGCAGCCAGGACTCCACTGGGTGGTTGCATGTTCAATCCCAGAACAAGCCCGTTCATGTTGATAATGGCTCTTTCCTGACGGCTCAACTGATGCCTCAAAGCAGCGCGGCAGCTCTTCTTAGACCCACTTTACAGCTGAGGAAGCCAGGGCCCGATGCCCTTTATTGACTTCTCCAAATTCACTTCATAGGAAGTGACAGGGTTGAGACTTGAACCCGGGTCTTCAGAACCCCTGCTCTTTACCGCTAAACAAGCACTGGGGTTGAGCAGTTGAGGCTCAGATCCCAGCTCACGGTCTGCTGGCTGTGGGGCTGGGCCTGGGCAAGTCAGGGGCCGTGTGCACAAGGCTGACCCCTGATAGGGTGAGAGTGAGGTGGATGAGGGCCTGCCCCATCTTGCCCACTGTTCCTGGCCTTGGCCCCTAAGACCCCGTGGGAGCTGGCTCCTGTTTCCAACCTTCCCTGTCCCCTGCAGCCCATTGGTTTCCTTGTGGCTCCTGCCTCAGGATCTTGGCACGTGCTGCTCCCTGTGTCTGGGGTGCCTCACCCTCAGACACCCTCATGGCTGGCTCTTCATTTCCCTGGGGCCTCAGCTCGAATGCCATCCCATCAAAGGGCATATCCCTGGCGGCGTATCTAAAATGACACCCCGACCCATCCCTGGCATGTCCTGATGCCTTCAACCTGCATCCTTGTTCTGCATAACACTTTCCACCCTCTGGTTTGCTTCTGCGGGAAGGAAGCCCCAGGAGAGCCTGCACCTCACCTTGGTCACTGGGGTATCTCTGGGCCTAGAACCAGAGTCCATGCACCACGAGAGAATGGGAGGTGCTTCCCACGGGGCTGTGTGGGGGTACGGAATCAATATTAGCTTATACCCTTACTTTTTAGAGTTTTGCTTTAGCAATCAAAGATTTATAGGAGCCGCACAGAGTTTTGCTTTCAGTGAAGTCATAAAGAACTCTGGAACCGTCCACGAAACCACTGTGTGTTTATAACTTTTCTAATGTTAAGGTTTTTTTTTTTAATAGAAAAAACATTATTGGATAAGGAAAATAAAAATCGCTTGTCGTACTTTTCAACATTTTCATACTGTCTCACTTAAGGTTGGGTAAATGTTTATATTTTTTGCCCTTTCGTATTTTGTTCTTCTAATTGTGGCAAAATGTGGGTAACACAAAGTCTGCTGCACGGGGTTTCTGTAAGTGTGTGTTAGTGGTGCTGAGCACATTCACACTGTCGTGCACAGCTGTGCTTTAACCCCTGCAACGTGTTTGCTGCCCTTCCACCCCTGTAGGTGCACGGCAGGTGCTCTGCAGGGCAGTGGGGCGCCCTTCGCTACTTGCTGGCCTCACAGGGTCCCTGTGAGTCACCCCTGTCTCTTCCCAACTCCCTTGCTTTGGATTTCAGGGAGAAGCAAAGGAAAGAATTCAGGTCTTACGAGATGCCACAAATAAATAAATTCACATAGTGGCAGAGGGAAGGGAGGAAGAGACCGTATCTGGCAGGTCAGGGAGGGCCTCACTGAGGAGATGACCAGAAGGAGCAGAGAACAGAAGGGACAGTGAGGGCTGTGTGTCTGTGGTCCGGGGGAGACGTGCTTGTGGATTCCAGGACTGGCTTGAGCGAGGTGGGCAGGGGCAAAGAAGCAAAGGAGGCCAGGGTCACAACGCCCCTCGATCAGAGGACAGACCTAAAGCTGGCCAGCAGGGTGGTGTATTGGGGTCACACAGCACCCCCACTCCCCAAGGCCAGGCAGCAGCTCCCGCCATCTGCCTCCTGGGAGCAACTGGTAGAGAGACAGGTTGGTGCCTGGGGTGGCCACCCACCCCACCCCCAGGCAGCCAGGGCAGGCACCCTGGACCCCCAGCCGGCCAGGTGGACAGATGCAGCAGGGAGCCCAACTGGGCCTGGTTATGGGGATGGCACCCGTGGAGTCTTCCCGCGCATCGGAGGTTCTGGGAGCCAGGCTGTGGCCATTTTCCCTCTTTGTGTTGTCCAGGGCCCAGGGGCAGCCCCTCGGAGGCAGAGAGGAGGCCAGGTGTGTGCATGTGTATGTGTGTGTACATGTGTGTGCAGGTGCACGTGTGCACGTGTGTACATGTGTGTACGTGTGCATGCAGGGGTGTGTACATGTGTGTGCACATGTATGTGCAGGTGCGCGTGTGTACATGTGTGTGCACGTGTGCGTGCATGTGTGTGCAGGTGTGTGTGCGTGCAGGTGTGTGTACGTGTGGGTGCAGGTGCATGTGTGTGTGCAGGTGCATGTGCATGCAGGTGTGTGTACGTGTGCGTGCAGGTACATGTGTGTGTACATGTGTGCAGGTGTGTGTGTACGTGTGCGTGTAGGTGCGTGCCTTCACCGGCCGTTGCCCTGGGTCCCCTGCCAGGCCGGGCTGCCCTAGCAGGCTGGGTGAGTCTGGCCCACACTGGCCAACACCACTTGCCCAACTCAAGTGGCATATCGGTTCCTCCATGACATTCTATTTGTCTTATTTGTCCGTGATTTTCCTCAAGCGCCGGTGTTTCCACGCTTCCCGCTTTAGTGACCGTCCATGATGGTCTGAATCCCCCCGGGGCCTCCCCTCTGCTCGGCGGCTGCACGTTTCCTTCCAGCCCTTCTGAGATTCCTCCCGATTTCACGTGCACGCCCTCCCCAGGGCTCGGGATGCGGCTGGTTCTCAGGCGCCGCGACTGGCCTTCCTTAGCGCCAGGTGGCTCAGGGAAGCCCTGTGTGACGGGGACCGGAGCCTGGACTTGTGTTCCTAGGGTTTGGTGCTCAGAAAGTCAGCTATGTCTTTGGGGTCTTGACCAGAACAGGATTTCCTGGAAATACCGTGCCGTCTCTGCTCCTGCGGTCCTTGCAGTGACACACAGATGGGGCAGGGGACCAGGGGACTGCCCGGGCCGCCTCTGCTGATGTGGCGGCAGGGCCACGGGGCCCCCAGTCCTCTCCTTGCTCAGCGACGAAAGCCCCCGGGGCTGCCCTGCTGTGGCCACCGCGTCTCACCTTCTCGCCACCTGCTTGCGGCGGGGCTCCGAGGGCTCCGGGCCAGGGCTGAGGGCGGCAGGAGGACAAGATGAGGCCCGCAGTCCCCCCCGCGACAGGCGTCTCGGCGCTGGCAGCCAAGGGTGATTTATGGAGCCCTGTGCCGTTTCCCCAAGACAGATTACCGGACGTGCAAACCTCTTTGCTATCATTCTTCCAATTATCTCAGGCAGCAAGACGAGAGGAAGAGGCTCAGATGCCTAATGCGGACAAGCACAAAGTGAGGGACCCCAAGGCTGACCATGCGCTCTGGGGGTGCAGTTCAAGTAGATTCCTTCCCAACGTGCTTGCCCCGAGGCCTCTTCGTTCTGGACGCGGGTTACCAATTTCTCCGACACTAGCTGTCGACCTGGGGACGTTCGTTTGATCTCAGGAACCGCATTTGGAGCATAAGCTTTGAAATTGCTCCAGGACCTTCGGACACATGCCTGGGTCTGTGTGATGAGGAGGAGCCACGCCCAGTGCTTGCCGCTCCCAGTTTGCTTTGGGGACCCACCTGGCCCCACGTGGCTCTGTCGGGGTGGCCGCGTACCCCGCTTGCTCTCGGATCTGCTTCTCTTCCTTCCCTGCTCTCACCTGCATCACAAGGCACTGCCTTTCCCAGCCTCAGCCCCTGGGGTGCATGGACGAAGGCGGGGGGGCAAGAAGCCCCCTTGCTTCTGTGTTCTCCTCCCGGGTCTTGGGAGGTGTCTCCAGCGCAGCCTCTAGTTCCCACTGCACAGCCGTCCTGCCCTGTGCCCTACTCCTGCCATGATGCCACCTTAGCACGATGGCCTTGGCATCTATGTCCTGGCAAGGCCACCTCTGCCATTTCGTCTTTAGTCCTATGGTTATTGTGCCAGTGATGGAAAAGCAGAGAAGCCAGAGGGATGGGGAGGGAAGTCGGAGGTTGAAGTGGCTGGAAGCTGCCCCCACCTCCAGCTGAAGCTACCCAGAGCCAGAATGCAAGGAAGATCCAGGCTGGTTTCTATTTCCCTAAATGGACCCTAACTAATTGTCCCTGCGGTAAGCACGTGACCCAGGCCTGTCGATCAGAAAGCCACAGCCCCCTAGCAATGGGAAGATTGGTTCAGGGAAGGGAACGTGACGTAGTGAAGCCAATTAGAAGCAATCAGACTTAATTCTGAGTCTTTTGCTTCATTTAAGGGGAAGCTGCCACTTTCTTTCTCACCTAGACTCTGTGACAACGGGGACCAGGAGCTGCTGCTGACAGCATCCCAATACCATCACCTGAGCCAGGCTAGTACTGAAGACAGAGCTCCTAAACTTTGCTGAATGCAATAACTTCCTCTTTCGAACATAAGCCAGTTTGGGTTGGATTTTATCACTTGCAACAGGAAAAGTCTTAACAGACAGATCTCCCTTATACAAAGTGGCAGTCGCCCAGGCAACAGGATCAGGTGGGGAGGACACGAGACGCATTGGTCAAAGTTGGTCCTGTGCCCACATCTGCCATTAACTCGTTAACTGACCCTGAGCAAGCCGTTTCCTCCTGGGGACCTCAGCTCGCTCCCCAGGAAACGGGGAGGTGGATGGTCCTTCCAGCCAGGACTCAAGTGCCCTGTAGCATAAGGAATACAGGACAGCTGAAGGCTCCAGATGTGGTGGCACGCGCTGTTCCACTGCACGGCTCTTCTCAGCCTCCCTCTTGGTGGTGAAGTCATTCCGGAACCGGCTGCTTCTAACGATGTATGTCCTACCATAAACTAGTTCACTTCAGGTTGTTTTCCTTGGGGACAGTACACTGGTGTGTCACAGGCCTGTGGTTTGAGGGAAGGGGTTAGAGCAAAAGGCTGCCTAAAGGGCCACTAGATTTGACCGGCATCAAAATTTGACAGAAGGCAGGCTCCAAAGAGAGAGGAAGAAGTGCCCACAGCTGCTCAAGGGCACGGGGCTGTTATTTTTAACAAGAACACACTTACTCATCTCTAATGTTTATTGCACAATTATTATTTCCCATTTATGGTGTTATGCACTTTATATGCATTTTAGGATTCCTCATAACGTCCAACAAAGTGCCTGGGTACTAACCTTGCCCTCGATTCATGGACAAGGACGTGGAGTCACAGCCAGGGAAGTTCCTCAAGACCACAGAGGGAGGGACAGGCTGGCGGAGCCAGTGTACAAGCCCCAACCCTGGAGTCTGTTCTCAGCCACGGTACCGTCCTTGGGGGTTTTCACTGACTTTAAGAAATTCTCTGCTTGTGGTTGCAACATGAGAGTTATCTGAGCCTGCGTGTATCGACAGTTCTGCTGACATTTCCTGAGTCTTCATCGCGGATGTTAGCGCTCCCTGGAAGTGCCCCCACCCATGCCTGTGCCTGCAGCTTCTCCAAGCCTCTAGAATTCCGCCTTCCCATGGTGCAGTCATCACCTGTTTGGGGGTCACTCTGGGTGGTGAGTTCCTCGGTGCATTCTGCATTGGCAGAGCCTGAGCAAGAGAGCCCTGGATAGCACGAGGTAGTGGAACGAACATGGGATTTGGGCTTGGGTCTGAGTCCTGGGTCCTCTCACTGGCTGGTTCCCAAATGCTTGCTGCCGAGGCGCACTGACGGGGCCTCTTGCGCAGCTGTGAGAAGGGAACCCAAAGTGGGGCTCTGCTAAACCGTCCAGGTGCTGGAGGCAGGATCACATAGGACACAAATTCATCCCCTGGCTCCCTGACTCATAAGCTGAGACCTCGCTGGATCTCACTCTCTCTCTCAGGCTGCACAGCAAATTGGTCTCTCGGGGCCACCATGGTCACATACCCGTGGCTCTCGGCACAGAGCCCCAGATGACGCAACGCCACGGACAGCGGTGGCTGTTGTTTTTAGTGCTGTCCTACTGTCAGTCTGTGGCTCTGCAAAGACTCAATTGGCCCCTGTTCCTTTGCACCTGCTGCCTGTCGTCCGCTGGCCGCCCTTCAGCAAGTGCCGTCCGAGGGTGCCTGGAGTCGCAGGCAGCCCTCATTCTTTTCGGTGCACTTTCGATTGCCTTTTAATGGGTGAGAGATAAAGTGAAATTACAGCCTTGGGTAGCGGCTTGCTTGGGAGGCTGGGAACGGCCCAGCCCTTTGCTTCATACACTACAGCTGCATTTACAGTCCCAAGAGCAAAGGGACAGATCGCAAATCAGATCATTTACTGCTGCTGCTAGCTCAGCGAGGAGAAAGTTCCCGTGGGGAGTGAGGTGGGGGCTCTGGCTGGAGAGGAACACTGTGGTCCCAGGGCTCCTGAGGACCAGATCGAGCATGCCAGTGAGACTGGCTTATGACAGTAGCACTTGAGGGCCAGTGCGCTGTGTGTGTGTGTTGTACCTATACGTGTGCTGCTCATCAATCAATCCATGTGTGAGGTGGGAGGCTCTCTGACTAGCAGTCTGCAGAAATAAAACAGCTGGAAAACAAACAAACAAAATGACTGAGAGTATCCTAAGGGCCGCTTGGCATTTCCTGATCTGCGACCTTCAGAGCTCTTATGCTAAGGTGCTAGCAGAAGCTGAGAAGCAAAACCTGGTCTCTTGAAACTTCAAACCCTAGGGGACCTGAAACAAGAGGCACCTGGCTGTATTCCCCCAGGTAGGATCTGGACACTGAGTCCCACGGAGATCTCGGAGACTTCACAGACCAGCCTATTCTGTTCCTCAAAGTCTTCCTATTGCTCAGCATGAGGCTCAGGATGATGCACAGTGTGTTTGCAGTAGAATATATTTACTATGTAAATCTGAGCCATCGTTGAGCAGGGGATGTGCTCAGAATTCAGGAACTGTGTGGGTTCCTTGACGGTGCCCTCCACGTCGCAGCTGTCTTATATATTACATCCAGACGCACTGAGAACCCATCCAAAGTTATGAGTTTTTTTCAGCCTCCAACACATGGTTAGAAAACTCAATAAGAGGAGAGTAGTCTGTTTGCTCAGAAAGTTACCAATTCTGTTGCCTTTCCTTCATTCCCCATCCTCTGAGTTTCCTTCTCTTTGAAGAACTTCCTTTAACATTTCTTATAAAGTGAAGATGTGCTGGCAACGAATTCGCTTGGTTTTCCTTCATCTGAGGACATCTTTATTTTGCCTTCATTCCTGAAGGATGTTTTCTCTGAATGTAGAATTTCGGGTTAAGAGTTCTTTCCTTTTCGCTCTTTGTAAGTGGCGTGCCACTTCCTTCCACCTTTGTGGTTTCTGATGAGAAATCTGAAGTTGGGCAGCCCCGGTGGCACAGCGGTTTAGTGCCGCCTGCAGCCTGGGGTGTGATCCTGGAGACCTGGGATCGAGTCCCACGTCGGGCTCCCTGCATGGGGCCTGCTTCTCCCTCTGCCTCTCTCTCTCTCTCTCTCTCTCTCTATGAATAAATAAATAAAATCTTAAAAAAAAAAGAAATCTGAAGTCATTCAGACCATTGTTTCCCCACAGGTAAGAGGCTGGTGGTCTTCATCCCGTTTCAATATTTTTTCCTTTGTCATTAGTTTCCAGTAGTTTGATTTCAGTGTGTCTGAGTGTGGATTCCTTTGAGTTTATTCCATTTGGAGTTTGATCGGCTGCTTAAATCTGTAGGTGTATATCTTTTGCCAAATTTGGGGAGTTTTCAGCCACTATTTTGTCAAATAATTTCCAGCCCTGCCTTCTTTCTCTCTCCTCCTGGAAATCTGAGGACATGAGTGTTAGGACTTGGCAATTGTCGTATCAGTCTGTGCAGCTCTTTTCACTTTTTTAATGCATTTTTTTTTGCTCTCTGTCATTTGGATTGGAAGATTTCTATTTATCTTCAAGTTCATGGATTTTTCCTTTTGTCATCTCTTTCCTGCTTTTGAGCACATCCAATGAGGCTTTATTCTAGTTATTATATTTTTTCAGTTCTAAAAAATCTATTTGGTTCTTTACATGTTCTATTTATCTTTTGAAATTTTCTCTTGTTCTAGTCACTTGAAACATGTTTGTGATTCTTTTGGGGGGGATATTTTTACAATAATTGCTTTTGAGTCTTGGTCAAGAATTTCAACACACATGCCTTCTTGGTTTTGGCATCTGTTGATCTTTTCCCATGTGGGTTAGGATTTTCCTGATTCTTTGTATGCTGAGTCATTCTAGATTTTATCTTGGATACTGTGGTTACCATGTTGTGAGACCCTAAGTCTTGTTAATGGAGACTCATGGAGCATGTTGACATTTCTGTTTTAGCCAGCAATTGAACTGGTTAGGTTCAGGCCACAAGTTCCAATCCAACTGTGGGCTGCAGTTTCAATTGTCAGGTGTTTTCAAAGTTTTGACATGCTTCTCAGATATGTCCCATGGCTGTGATACCCAGAGGCTGGTGACTGATAGATCAGTTGCCACATTAGTTGACACGTGGATTAGGATCTTGTCCTCCTGTATGCGACTTGTATTCATAAGCATCTTTATGGGCTTGCTGTTCTGACTCCTCTCTCTCTCTGCAACCTCCTTGGTCCCTACAGCCTCCCTGGGGATCTCCTTCCTGGCCTCCATCCAGAAGGCTGGAGCTTCCGTTTCCCCACTCTACCATGAACTTCTGTGACTGTGCCCACCTGGGTCCGGGGCGGGGGAGGGGAGGACAGAGAGAGGGGAAAAAGCAATGAGGATTCACCCCCCTACCACTTGGGACCACAGTTCACTGATTGGAAGGATCTTTTCTCTCGGAATTTTGGCTTTTGTTGGCGCTTGGGTGCCGCTGCTGATTGCGTGGGGGCTGAGAGAATACGGAAAATAAATAAGAGGAGCAGGACTTCTGCACTCATTCAGGGCTTTAGGAGCACCCTTCCCATTCCTCAAGCCAGAAGAATGGCATTCCCAGTGCACTTCTCTCTCCGTCCACTTCCTGCTGAGGCAGTGAGGATACAGGACTGGGGGATGCTGAAGGAAGAAAGATGGTAAGGTCCTGGCTGGTTCAGTGGTGAAGGGTGTGTGCTTATGTGTGTACCAGGGGTAGTGGCCTTGGAATCGTGCCTCCACTAAATCCCGGGTGAGCTCTGACAAGCCCAAGGCTACAGTGGTTGTGCAAAGGTGAAAAGATGTCATCTGTTGGTCCTGAGTGACAGCCAGGGCTGTAGGAAGCCACTGCGGAGACAAGCACTCTGTCTCCCTCCAGATGGTACTCAGTGCTCATGTGGGGTCAGGTCCCGTAACGCGTTTGTCCCTCGTGGAGGCCGGCCCACGGGTTAAATGGGTGCACAGCGCCTGGCAAAGGCCAGAGCCGTCACTGAGAAACCGAGGAGCTGGTTACACCATGCCCAAGCCTTCCCCGTGCTACTCGACAAGTAAGCAGACCAAACTTCTGAAAAGAATTCACCCTTCAGCTGTTTTTCTCACTCAAATGTCCATGGCCTGGCAGCCCTGCTGTAAAATGTCTATTTAATATTCCATTTGTAGGATGCGCAAGTCCAGATTCATGCTCACTGAGCTGCTTGTCAAGAATAACTTGAGGTGAATAACAAAGGAAGCTGAGAGAACCACTAATCAGGTGTCCTGTGCTGTCACTGGGCATAGAGCCACTTGGCAGGCAGCGTCCCCACGTGTCCCCCACACAGGGTTCCCCGTGTATTCCTCTGAAGACTCTGAAGTGAAAATCTAATCTCTGGCTCCAGGCAGCCCTGGTGACTGATCCCTCAACAAGTCTGGACTCCTGTTTATCCTCAGCTCAGAACTTGTGGCCTGGACAGGCCAAGGGGGTGGCTGTCTGTGAAAAGCAGATTGATGCATCTGCTTACATGGACTGTTAACTTCTGCTGAAAAAATAAATTATTTACCTGTCACTGCTCTGAGAGACCATCACAAACCAGTTGTTGACATCCCTTGTGTTCACCTTGCAGAGGGTACAGGTGAAGCGTGGACCATGGCATGCTTAATAGATTGCTATGCATTTATGGTGCCGCTTGTTACCCAGTTCAACGGCCGTGTCCGACTAGTACGATGTTCATAAAAGATGCACGACCGCAAGGACCAAGTTGGTGCTGACGTTCTTTGCGGCAGCTTGACCTCTAGAGAGAGGAGAAGGGGAGAGAACCTGTGGCTGTGGATGGTTTCAGCCTCCTGAACTGCGGCACATGGGATTGTCCTGGGGGGATTCACAGATGTGGCATAAAATGGCATTGTGTCACATGTCACACAGTCCCTCCCTTCAGCTCTTTCCTGATGTGATGTCTTCACGTGAGAGACGGCAGCTGGTGCTGGTCTCGCACACCACCACACTTCACTCCTTGTTCCTGATGCAGACAGAGTGGGCCTCGGGGTGATGGGGTTGAAAAGTTAGGAACACGATTGGGTGGCAGTTTCATTTTCTTTTTAAGGTTATGACTAGTTAAGGAAGGTGGTGCCAAATTCCATTTACAGGAGTGAATGTTCTCTGGAATTTACAACTTAACTTCCTTTTAACGTATCACTTATGGGGCACCTGGATGGCTCAGTGGTTGAGTGTCTGCCTCCGGCTCAGGGCATGATCCTGGGGTCCTGGGATTGAGTCCCGCATTGGGATCCCCACAGGGAGCCTGCTTCTCCTTCTGCCTGTGGCTCTGCCTCTCTCTGTGTGTCTCTCATGAATAAATAAATAAAATCTTTAAAAAAATGTATCACTTATTTGCTTATGTTTGGCCAGATAAGACACTCAACTGGCTCAAAAGTAGTTGTGTATAGGAAGGTGCATATTGAAAATCCTGCCTCCCAGCCCTGTGTCTCACCACCAGCTCCCACCCGTGGTGGGTCACCACTCTTCTTTCTGTGCAGCCTTCCAAAGAGTTTGTGCAAAACTACCTGGTATGAACATGCATTCTCCTATAGCACACGTGGTGGCATACTCTACATGTTGCCCTGTATCCTTTTTTGTGTAACAACAAACCCTGGTGACCCTTCCCTATCTGTGATTTCCCCATTCTTGGTGCTGCTGCATGGAATCCCATTAGGAGTGTGCCTTAGTTCACTCATCCATTCCCTGCTGGTGGACGTTGACGTCACTTCTGATCTTCTGATATTAGACACTGTGTAATTGGGAATAACTGGACTTACGTCAACCCATGTACGTGTGAGCTAGTGGGGAGCTGGCATTGCTAGGTACTTATGGTCAAAGAGAATGTTTGCTTATCATTTTCATGGCTATTGCCAAATTGCCCTCCCAAAGTTGTGTGTGTGTGTGTGTGTGTGTGTGTGTGTGTGTGTGTGTGTATTTTTAAAAAATTGTTTGATTCATTACAGATTTACAGAAAAGAAGCTGAGGGTAATACAGGTGATGTGTAGACGGGGTGAAGCCTGTGGTGCTGGCCCAATACTGCATCTGGGGAGGATGAACAGAATTCCTCCACCAGGAAAACAGGAGTGGGGAGTTGTGGCTGCTGTGTCAGTGGGGCCCTGGGTTGATGGGAAGGGACTGGGGCGCCCAGGTGGTGGTGGCCAACTTCCCAGGGGACTCCTGTTTCTTGCCTGTCCTGTCTGAGACTGGCTACTAAGCTTTTCTTGGATTCCACAAGATTCCTCACAATAAGCTCCTTTCTGGGCAATTTTGGGTGGGCTTCTTTCACTGCCACATGCAACTCCCTTGAGACACTTAGCACGCCTGCCCAGGTGGAAGCAACCTGATTAGGTAACGTTAGAAATTCCCGTTGCAGCCACTTGCGTTCACATTTAAAAAAACTGAAATTCCAAGTTTGTCTTTGATCCCTTTTTGGAAAGAAACCAGCTTGGCAAAGCTTCTGCTTTTTATGACTGCTTTTGTGACCAGCTCCTAATAGTATTAAGAATTTCTTCTTACCGTCAGAGGGGTGAAAAGGAATTCTTCATTCAAAAATGACAAAACAGATTTATGCTGAAAGTAATGAGAACTTTGTGGGTGCCCTGGCACAATATGTGAAAGAAACAGGAGAGCAGTCTCTTTCATTTGGGCCAGATTGTACAAGTTTGTGCCTATGGGTCTCGATGGAAAGAGAAGGTCTTTCTTCACGTTGGCAATTTGTTTTCAACAAAAGATTCAGAATGCCTTTTCTCTCTTGTTCTTCTTTTTTTTTAATAAAGGAAGGATATAGTTAGTTGACCAGGGATTAGCTAAGGATTAAGGGCCGGTTGACTTTGCAATATTTCTACCTGCCTGCTGTGCATATTCTTGAATTAACAATGGTAAATAATCAAAAGGGTATTAAAAATGTGAGTCAGGCCACAGAGGAATAGCCCAGTATCTATCTTTCTGTTGTACCAAGCCCTGGGGCCTCACTTGGCCTCATTGGGGTTCTGGGTTTTGAATTTCTAATGTCCAGGGATCTGGGGGGCTTCTGACAGCCCCCAGTATTGCTCCAGGCACGCCGCAAATAGCCATGATTTGGGGTAATTTTCTTTAATGGCGAAGCTGATTAAGAATCCGGGTTCTCTTTAATTGCGAGGCCTGTTTATCGCCAGCCAAATGGTTATCGGCAGAGACACACTGAAACCACACGAAGGGCCATCAGAGCGGTGGAGTCGGCGCCTGGCCTCGACCACCGCGACCACCTGACAAAAGATGTGACCCACGGGGGATGGGCCTGACCACAGCCGCTTCTCACCTGCTCAGTTAAATTTAACTCAAAAGGCTGGGAGGACGATTTGATTAATTCTGTATCTCAGCGGAAATCGGAGCGTCTTAGAAGATCAAGGTTTCACAACTCTCCTGGGGGAAAAGACATCAGCCACACAGCACAGACAGCCTCCTCTCCGTTTGTCAGAGGAACACCTAATTGTGCCTCTTCCTCCTTGAAGAAGTTTATAAACATTTGCAAGTTGTCAGAGATAATTAGTATAAAATTGTTTCATAAACCATGGGATGAAATAGAATGTACCTTGTTGAGATCAAAGGGCTCCTGTTACCTTCTTGTTAACACACATGAGACTCTTCTGAAAGGGAGCCCCTGGAGTCGGCGGTGGCTCCTGTTGGCCCTTATGGTGAGGGCGCCAGTAGATGCGGAGCGTCAGACGGGGCCATGTGGGAGGCAAGCCGTACCCACAGAAAGATGCAAGCCCTTCTCCCCGTGAAAGCTCAGGCCCCGCATTCCTTCCAGGATGCAGTGGACGAAGCTGGTACCTGTGATCTTGACCTTGCAGGGTGGCAGCCAGCATGGACACCTGCGCTTGCACACATAAGGTTAGAGCGGGGGCTGGTGAGTTCACGTGGCCGGGTCTCCACCCAGCACGGCCACCTCCATGGATGAGCCACGTCTCGGTCCACTCGTGTCTACAGTGTGGATCGGAGCCACACCTCCACCTCCCTCCTTGGTGAGGTGAGTGGTGTAGCAGTCAACAGGTCCGCTTAGTGTCTAGCCCGGAACAAGCAGCTCTGGGTAGTGGCAGCTCTTGTAGTTATTACTGTTCTTCATTATCAATGTCAGGAACCAGCAGACATTTATGGAGGGCTTCCCGTGTCCCTCCGTGTGCCCCGGGGACGGGGGCGGCCCTGGGAACCACTCTGAGCAGAGGAGGATGCTCCTCCCCTTCTGGCAAGTCAGAGGTGAGACGGGGTGAGGCCAGCTCGCTGCACTTTCAGGGCCCTGTGGGGGTGCAGAGGCGAGCCACTCCGGAGCCACAACGCACGTGCATCACATTTGCTTTTGGTGATCTACCTATCCTTTTCGGTGGTGGCGGTTTGTTGCTATGTTGATCAGAAGTTTGATGTCTGAAGGCAAACTCTTCCCTGTCCTTGGAGTCACTGGCCTCTCCTCACCCTCATCCACCCCATTGCCTCTGGATTTTCCCAGATGCCGGCCCTAAAAGAGCACGCGCACCCTCTGCAGCGAGCCTCCCTCCTGCCCATCGCACCCCCTGATTGTTTTCTCATCTCCCTGCCGGAAGGGCAGGCAGTCGCCCCGTGACATGAGGACAGCCACCCAGACAGAGCTGGGATGCCGGCAGTGAGCACACAGATGAAAGCCCAGTTCTTGCCTGTGCAGGTGGAGGGGCGATACCCCACGTGGACGTCATCTGATCCTTTTCGGGGGGGGGGGTCCCTGAAATTCAAACACAGGAGTTGCTACCATCATGCTACATGCTCCGTCCTGGAAAACCTCCTGTTGTGTGAAATCATGCATTAAAGAAAACCAAACAAAACGGCAATTAAAAACAAAGCAGGGCTATGAATAAAAAGCAGGGCAGATTGCCTCCAAACTTATGGAGTTTTTTGACCAAAGCATTCACGGAAAAATGGTAATTGCAATAAAAACACCACCGCATTCAATCCAGTGTCATGGTCAGAGGATCCTTCAAGCCTTACAACTCCCAGCCTGCACCTCCTTCTGTGAGATGTAGGTCCTAGAGGGGATTCACTTTGAACAGTGATGGTTTTTAAAATGAAAATTAAAAAGGAAGGCAGGGTGTGCCTGAATACATTAATCGGGTGGTTTGAAGCAGGGAGCCGTGGCTGCTGCTGCTGCTTGGACACGTGCGAAGTCTCCAGGCAGCTTGGCGGGCGGAGCGGGGGGGTGCTCTGGAAGCCACCACACAGCCACTCCTTGCAGTAATGGACAGCATTTGTGTAGATTTTAAGCACCTCTTTTAATTGATAAGGCTTGCTTTTCAAGTGGGAGAAAGCTTGACGACTGCTCTGAGCCATTAAGGTGCTTGGAGAAAGCAGGTGCATGACGCACCAGAGGTGCAGGTACCCCCGCCATCCCCCTCCCGCCCAGCACACCAGAGTCTGCCCACTGCTGAACCCCCCCCCCCCAGCAACCAGGAGTTGTGCATGTGTGTGTCCCGGGGGCGGTCACACAGAATATGCTCCCAGGGGAAAGCGCTGGTGTCTTGGCATGAAGTCCTCAGTTCTTCTGGAAAAAGGGCCCACATTGGGCAGCTGACCCTACATTTTTGCTGGTGGGGTCACTTGGCGCAGTCTCTTGTCTCACATCCAATAGGGTGTGTCTGGGTGACCGGAAAAGCTTGGCGCCGTCCTTAGCATGGAGTTGACAGTAGGCAAGGAGGGGACATTAGAAGGTTGTCCATTTCAGGGACGGCAGTGAGCGGGGCTGGGTCGGGGTCCTTGTGCCCGCCTCCCCACCAACCCAAACCAGTCTACTGCTAAGCCAGGTTGCTCTCTCTCCTGAGGCCCGGGGCGGGGGTCTGACCTCTTCACCTGCTCCCACCCCAGAACCCCACTCCCTGCCTCCAGTCTCTGTCTGCCAGCTGCTAAGGTGTCTCTCCAGACAAAACTGCTCCCTCTACCACCCACTCCCGACACTGCCCCTGGAGGGGCTCCTCAGTGGTGCAAATACCATCGCAAACTCCTTGTTTAAGACTTCCAGGGGCAGGACACCTGGGTGGCTCAGCGGTTGAGCATCTATCCTTGGCTCAGGTCATGACCCCGGGGTCCTGGAATTGGGTCCTGCATCAGGCTCCCCGCAGGGAGCCTGCTTCTCCCTCTGCCTGTGTCTCTGCCTCTCACTCTGTCTGTGTCTCTCATGAATAAAAAAATAAAATCTTTAAAAAAAAAAAAGACTTCCAGGGGCCCCGTAACTGGGAAACAAAGCGAAGGTCCCTGGAGGGGAGGAGGTGGGGGGATGGGGCAACTGGGGGTTGGGCATGAAGGAGGGCACATGATGCAACGAGCACTGGGTGTTATATGCAACTGAGGAATCATTAGAATCTACCCCTGAAACTAATAATTTTAAAAAAAAACCAAAACTTCCAGGGGCTTCATATTTTCATGAGAGAAGTGACAGCATGTTGAACGCGGTCTGTAAGGCCCAACCCTCTGTGCTCCTCCAAGCACGTTCCACTCCGTCCTTAACTCACCACATCAGACACCCTGGGTGCCTTTTCCCTTGCGGCCTTCGCACACGCGAGCCTGTCTGCGTCCTGGAGGACTCCTCTCCTGCCTCAGACTTCACCCGAGAGCGCCCCATTCCAGGAGCCGTCCCAGCCCCGCACATGTGGCCAGCGCTCCGGGAGTCTGTCTCCCCCCGGGCTCCAGGACCACACGACCACGACCGATGTGTTCAGCGCAGCTTCCCCGGCGTAGGGCACATAATAGATGCTCAGTTAATATTCACTCCTCCGGGGAGAAGTAAGGGCTCGAGAGCTAGCAGACAGGGAGCCCACTATGTCTTAGAAACATTAAATTCTCACATACTTGGTACGTTCGAAACATACTGTGATGATCATGTGAATCAGAAAAGGTCAGAAAAGTGGCTCCCCAGCTCCCCAGCGGGTCCTGAGACAGGAAATCACCATCTCTGGGCTCGTGAACATTTGCACTGGATGTGAACCCCTGGTGCTGAAGATTCTTGAACCTTCTGGAGCAGTCCTCTCCCAGGAGACAACGTGCATGAGGAGCAGCCGGTTAGGAGCGGCACCCAGGGGTCCCCCAGCATCTCTTCAACGCTAGCATCGCAGAGTTACTAGTGGCCAAACGCCTCGAGGTTGAAGGTGCCTTTGGGGTCACATGGCGTTTCTCTGTTTCTGGCGCAATCTCACACCTCCTCGTGAGATGCCTGCACCACAGGCATTTCTATGTGTTTTGTAAAGGTGAAGGCCCCTCTCTTCAATCCCTCAAATCCTCCACACAATGTTTTCTCTTTAGATATATGCTAGCATCTCATTGTTAGCTTATTTTACGAAAATGAGATCAAACAAAACCATCCTTGTACAGCTTGCCTTTTTTACTTAACAAATTGTGGATAGCTTTCTAGGGAAGGACATCTCCGCTTTCAACTTTTCTCTGCTGTTGCAAATGATAAAATGGTCATAGTTTAATTAATCAGCCCCACGTTGATGGAGGCTGCGTTGTTTCCAATTTTTCACTATTACAAACCATACTGCAAAGATCTTTTTTTAAAATATGTCCTTGCATAATTGGGTGACAGTTTCTGTAGGATAAATTCCTTCCTAGAAATAGAATCCATGGGGGCAAGTGGCATGAACATTTTAAATATTAATTGACATAGCCAAATTACCGTCCACAAAAAGGCTGTGAAAAACGTACACTCTTAGCAAATCAGTGAGAACTTATACCGGAGAGGGTGCTTTTGGATGGAAGTAACAGAGAACCCAACTCAAAATGGTTTAAGTGGATAAAAATGAGGTGGGTTGTGTAAAGGGGGATGTCTGCAATAAGGACTCACCAGGCATTATCAGAGCCGGGTTGCAGCTGGGTCCTAGCTGAGCCCCACCGTCTGCTGTGTGTTCGCCCTATTTTCAGACTGATCTCTCCTGACGGCCACGGGAAGGCTGCGATCAGCAAGGGGGTTGCATGGCCCATCAGGGGAGTAGAGCTTGCAGGCACGAGCCCAGGCTGTCCTCTCTGCTTTGGCTCACCTGCTCACCCCTGAACCGATGAGTGTGGGCAGGGCAATGTGACGAAGGGTGGTTTGGCACCAGGGTCACATGTTCCAGCCCTGGGTCTGGACGTGGCCTTGGCTCACTGTCTACAAAAGAGAGCAAGGGGCGAGGCTGGCTGCACGAGTGTGAGGCCTAGATCTGCCCCCACAGTCAGAAGGGCCTGGTGTGTAGTTTAATGCTCTGCAGTCTCCATCTTGAAATTCTTAACTATTGTTGAACGATGGGCCCCACATTCACACGTGGCATTGGGCCCTGTGAGTCACGTAGACAAACACAGACGAAAGCAGGGGCTATTTCTAGGGAAAGGGGAATATAGCCGAGTCAACAAAACATAAGTGTCCGCTGCAATGGCCTGTGCTAACAGGACTCAGGCTGACTTTCCCTTTGAACAGATTTGTCACCTGCTGTCTCTAATCCTTGGCCCTGTATGCAACGTGACGGGAGTGGGCGAGGTGGCATCCCGAGGTGTTACAGCTCTGATGGTCTCCAACTGATGATAACGGCCTCCCTTAGGCTGTGGACATTCATCTGCACCTTGCACCAAGTTTATGGATGTGCTGGTGTTCTTAAATAAAAGCTGCCTCAACTGTGTTGGTATTAAAAAGTGACTGACTTTGATGGAAAAAAAAAACTCTCCATGACAAGAACGGGAAAACTGAGTTGCTAGGGCCCAGCTTTAGTTAGTTAGCTCTCAGCAACCACCGTGTATGGAACATTTCCAATAAACAACCCTAAGGTGTAGGGCAGGACTATTTTGAAGATTCTTGTCAATGGGTAACAGCTTGGAGTAGTGAGTTAGACATATTTTCCTAGTCTGTTTTCTTTTAAAAAGTAACCCAATTATTTTTCTCTAATTCAGGAACAAAGCCTCCACTTAACAGGCATCTAAGAATTTCTGGTGTGCTTCCTTTTATCCTTATACATGGTCCCATCTGCACATTTCAGCAAAAACGATATTATATGGCCCATCTTCCAAAAAAAAAAAAAACTTAGCTACCAATACATAAATGCTCCTGTAAAAAAAAAAAAAAAAAGAATAGAAAGGAGAAGCGTTCCAGCTCACTCGCTGGTCACTCCTTCTCAGCCCTTCTCAGATATAACCACTGTTAGTGTGTCTGCATCTCCTTCTAGAATGTTCAATGCATTTAGATAGCTATCATCTATCAATATAGATCACTGTATCCATAGAAAATGCTGGAAAATATTTTGTTATGTTTTGAGCTAAAGGGCATCATCGTGCATGCCTCTTTTCACTTTTTTAACTCAACACAGCCTGGTGGGTTATCTGTGTAATCATATGTAGACTCATCTTATCCTTTTAAACAGCGGGAGTTTGTGCTATAGGAGTAATCCACATTTTATATAGCTTCCATGGGCCTTTAAGTTGATTTATGGTTTCTACTATTTCACACAAAATGCTGCAATGAACATCCTTGCCCATGCCTTTGAGGACAATATATTTGTTCAGCATGGATACTGAAAAGTATTAGGAGGCCATAGATTATCTCAGTTTGGGGGTCTTGTGAGGTGGGCTCTGAGATGGCTGGCTGGGGAGTGTCTTCAGGATCCACACCACTGGGGTGAACAGGCAGTGGGAGTGGGGGAAAGGGGTCTTGGATGTGATGAAGCCGTACCAAGGCCTCGGCCATTTCCATAGTGGGGGGCGTGCTATAGTGCAGACATGGCTCTTCAGAGTCATTCTGAGCTGGGGCCATGGGGCTGGGTATTTTTTTAAAAAAGATTTTATTTATTTATTCATGAGAGACACAGAGACAGAAAGAGAGAGGCAGAGACACAGGCAGAGGGAGAAGGAGGCTCCATGCAGGGATCCCTGGACTCCAGGATCACGCCCTGAGCTGAAGGCAGATGCTAAACTGCTGAGCCACCCGGGCATCCTGGGGCTGGGTATTTGCACCCCAAATTGGTCACTGAATGTGGGCTGGCTTCAGGGAGGGGCACGATCTCGTTGGTCTTTAGTAATCCTGGGATAGGCCAGGCAGAGGGATGGTGGTGGGGGTTGGTTGTGGCCTTCAGCCACTGGGAGAGAGGTGGGGTCATGAGGCCAGGGTCCTGAGTGGAGTCCCATGGGTCCTCTAGGTCCATACATCATAGAACCATGTGAGATTGCCCCTGGTGGGCCATGGGTTTGGAGCTGGGTGCTGTGAGAAGAGGATGTGGCACTGGATTTCGAAGGAAGAAGACAATGTCACATAGCCCAGGACAAAGCCTAAGCAACTGCCACAAGTGCCACACCTGCGTTTGTGTAGCTATGTCCAAGAACAGCCTTTTCTTTGCAACTCTTAGACTCTGTGTCATCCTATCGCCCAGACACAGGTGACTGTGCCTTAACGCAGGCTTTCTCTGCCTCAACGCAGATGGCCATCAAGGCGATGTGCCAGGCTCGACACTATTTCAAATGCCTCTGCCCAGTGCCTCTTCGGGAGTCGGTGCCCCTTAAAACACGCAGCTCGAGGCGGCACATCAGTTGGATGAACTTGAATAAATTGGGGTTTGATAACTTATTTTTACACAATAAATTTTATTAAACATAAATGGGAATCATTAGCTGAAACATTTAATTAAAACCATGGCCAAATTAGATAAATGCTAAGGAGAGTTCTCCAGATTTATTGCCGGATGATCTATAGGCTTGCTCAGTAATATACTCCCGGAAACCTCCTTAATGAAGCTATTAAGTGCATAAATATCATATGTGCCAAATGGCGAAATTTAGTGATGATCTAACCCAACTGACTTGCTAAGTAAATAAACCACGTTGAAAGAAACCAACAATTGATGCTGAGGACCACCACCGGCCGAAAATCCTTACCTGAAAATCCTTAAAAGGTCTGAAAACAGGCCTTTTAAAAGAAGTAATTTATTTTACCTGGAGGCTAGGGAATAAGGAGCTTCTCACCACCAGTAAGCTCTTGCTCCGTGTCCTGAACTTGCCTTCTTGCAAATGCAGAGCATGCACCGCCCTGTGGGCCACGGGCGCAGCGGCCTCTGGTCAGCTGTGCCACCTGCCGCGCAGTCTGGTCGCAGCTCCTCCCCAGGATGCTCCTCGCTACAGAGCTGCGTGGGCACCCGGCTCACATGGCACCTGGACTGGCTGTGGTCCGGGAAGCCCAGGGGGCCTGCAGGTGGGTGCAGTGTGTGGAGGTGTGGCCTTGAGAGCACCCAGCCCGCCTCTTCCCCGCCAGCCTTAGAACCTGGCTGCTTTGAGTTGCCAAACCGTCACACCGGCAGGTGGACGGGGCTCGTGCTCCTCGTTCAGGAGCTCAGCTAAGGAGGCGGGAGTGTCATGACCCATGACTGTGGGCACGGTGGGTGCCTCGGGAACCGGCCCTCGTTGCCTTGTGGGGCTCACGGGACCTCACCTACTGCTTTCACTTTTGCCCAGTACTCTGTCTAGTCTAGTGGCGCCTTGACCCCTGCCTTTCCCACACCTGGAGTGTCCCCCTGCCGCCCGCTGGCCCCCAGTAACCACGTGGCTACTCACCCCCCTCACTGATGCCTGCTTACCTCCTCTCCTCACTACCTCCAAATAGGACTCCCAGGCCCGTCATCCTTCACCCTGCCGGGCTTTGTCTTGTGTCCTGGTGCTTGTCGCCAGTGGATATATTTTATATTTATACTTTTATAGTCTGTCTCCCTTCCCAGGACTGTAAATGCCATTGGAGCCAGGGGAGGGAGTAGCGACTGTTTTTGTTCACTATGAATCCCCAGCTAATTCAGTGCCTGCCACGTGGGCGGTACTCGTCACACTTTTTTAAAAAATAGATAAATGAATGAATGCATAATAAGCAGCAGCCATGTAGACCTCTTTCCAGAGGTTTGACTGTTGGGTCCTATAGCAGTAAATCCCCACTTGCCAGGGAGAATCTGAAGCTCAGTGTTGCTCCAGTAGATCCAGGCCCGCATGCTGCCTTCAAAGAGTGGATTGTGGTCATTCTGATAGTGCGTCCCGAGTACAGATGTGTTTGGGAGATGCTTTGCGGTGGCCCAGAGATGCAGCACCAAGTGATGCTCGCTGCATGGTACGTCGTGAGTCCTGGCCTTTCCAACTGTCAGTCCTGAGCAGAAAAAGCAGGAAGACTTCTACAAGTATTACCCTGTCTTGGGTGCCTCTCACCCGCCTGCCAATCTTCCTTTCTCACAAAGGACAGAAGAAGCCTTTGTAGGCGGCAGCATCTGTGGATGTGTTACATGCCTGCGCTCTTTGACCCAATCTCGAAGATCATCTTCACTGCAGGCAAGGGAGGTTTGTTTTTGTTTAAGGTGGTGATGGCAAGTTTCTCCTAAAAATGCATTAATTAAAAAAGAGGGTCAACTGGGGGAAAAGAAAAAGAGAGTTGATTACTTAGGTGATGTTAACTAACAGGTAGCCTGGAGAGAGAGGGGGCCAGGCCAGGGAGGTGGGGCAGGGTGGGACACCAGGGCCACAGCATGCTACAAAGAGGACCTGGGTTCCAGAGAAGGAGTGTTCGCGACAGTGAGTACAGAGTCTATTTACCAACCTATTGGGTCAAAGTGTCCTCTCACCCATTGCCCCCCACCCCCTTTCATGCCTCCTGGGAACCTCAGAATGTGACCTCACCTGGAAATAGGGTCTTTGCAGATGTAATTAGCTAAGATGAGATTGTACTGGATGGATTAGGGTGAATCTTAATCCAATGATGGGTGTCTCGTACAAGGGAAATCTGGACACAGAGACAGACCTTCAGAAGGCAGAGAACGTGGTAAGGCAGCTGCTAGCCATGCCCCGAGGCTGGAAGAGGCAGAAAGGATCCTCCCCGAGACGTTTGGAGGAAGCACGGAGTGACCGCCAGCACCTTGATTCCAGACTTCCAGCCTCCAGATCCGCAAGAGACTCAATGTCTGTTGTTTTAGGCCTCCCCAGTTTGTGGTGCTTTGTTACAGCAGCCCCAGAACACCTATCAATTTCTGAAAACTGATCAATAGGTGATGAATTAGTGATTTAGAAAAATGGCTTTATATGGTATATTGATGAGCATGTTGATATCCATGATATTTCTTCCTTGCAGTTGTTCTCCTGGGTGAATCCTTCTGAAGTCATATATGGAGAAAACACAAAATTCTGACCCAAATCACAGGGTCTTCATACTGTTAAGCGAATTTTATCTTAAAAACGAAAAGAAAACCACCACTGACCTTGTATGAAAAATAGATTTTTGCCAATTTGTGCTTTTATTTCCTATAAATATGATGAAATTGGGCAGTAGGACAGGTGGCCTGGCTTGGAATAATGATCCTTCTGGATATATCCTTGTCTTGTTCTCATTTACAGCCTTAGAGGCATAAAAGCATATTTTCATAAAACCAACCCTTCTATATGAAAGCAGATTTATCATTCAGATCCATCATTAATTTCCCAATGACATTCTTGCTGGCCATAAAAAAGACTTAGAGCTCTTTATGAAAATTTTATTCCAGAGAAAATGGTCTTGGAACATGGTTCACACCGACCTCTTTTAACCTCTGGTTCTCTGTGTTATTATTATTAAGTAATAATGTCGCTTCCTGCCGACATCACTCTTCCCTCCTTGTAGTTCAGGAAACCAGCGGTGCCTTTTGGAGTGGAGGGCAAGTCAGCACTTAGTCACTGCCTCGTGCTCCTGGCTGGTCCCCATGCGCCTGCTTAGATGGCGGTCTTACATCATCTTTTATGAGTACATCAACTTATTTGCAATTAAGTTTAGATTGTCTAATAAAATCTGGTGACATTTTAGCTTACAGTTTATGTCCCAGTAAAAGTCTCCAAATGTTATTGCCACAAGAAGCCATGTGACAACTCAACATAAACCTTTTATTTTGGGCTGGACAGCTGACTGTGCATTTAGAAATGGCAGGGCAGGGAGACGGAGGGGCCGAGGGTCGTGACTGTTGGCGATTCCTGAGGCTTGGTTTCCACGGCCAAGTTCTCCATCTAGAGCTCAGACACGCCAGCTCTTCCCTCCTTCTTTCCATCCCATCTCTTATCTACTTACTTTGCACTGTGGTAAGGAACTTAACGTGCGCTCTACCCTCCAGTGCACAGCAGCCAACTAGGGGCGCCATTTATAGCACAGTTGGATCTCTGGGATGCATTCATCCAGCATGACTGGGACATTCCACCTGCTGAGCAGTGACTCCCCTCCTCCCTCTCCCTCTCGCCCAAGGCAGCCGCCATTCTACGAGCCTGACCATGTTCGAGTCCTCATGTCAGCGGAATTGCACAGGATTTGTCCTCTCACTGGCTTACTCCACTCAGCGTAATGTCTTCCGGGTCCATACGGCAGGACTTCTTTCTCTTTAAAGGCTGAGGGATATTCCGCTGAATGTACATACCACATTTTCTGTATCCATCCTTCCACTGGAAGACACTTGGGTTGTTCCACATCTTGACTACTGTGAATAGGCTGCAGCGGACGTGAAGTGCGGCCTGGGTTTACTTCTTTCAGATGGACACCCAGAAGGGGGACTACTGGATGGAAATGGGTTGAGAAGTCATTGGACATGAGCTTCGGATTTGGGTGGTAAGTGTGAGGGCTGAAGAAATCTCAGAGGGCATCAGACTTGCTAGTAGGATTGTTTCTGGTCCCCAGAATGAGACCCCCTTGCTCAGCTCGGGGAAGGTTACTTTCCTTATAGTCATATAGGTGTCAAACGTCCAGCTCAGGGGTTCGCTGCTGGGAACGATCCCCTTGCCTGGGGACGTCTGTCTGCAGACATGTTCTGGTTGTCACACCTCAAAGGACGACTGCAGGCACCTTGTGGGCAGGAGCCAGGGATGCTGCTACATGTCCCACCGTGCACAGGACAGCTCCGCCACGGGGATGGTCCTGCCCTACGGTTGAGAAATGCTGGTGTGACTGAATCCTTGACTTTTCACAGTGGCTGCCTCAGGGTCCGTCCCGTCGTTCCTCCTCGAATCACGATCTCGCCTACGTGAAAGAGATAAGGCTGCTCTACATGAAAACACTGGGCAAGGCTAGGGGGGTGGCCAGCCAGCCTCCAGCCCCTGAGGAAGCATGTGGGGATTTTAGGAGAGTGGAGATAAAAGAATAGAATTTGCAGCCAGTCTGGGGAAAGAGGGGAAAAAAAAACTAACCCATCATCTGCTTTGGTTTTCTGTCGAGAGAGAGGCACCTTCGAAGCAGTGACTTCATTTTCAAATAAGAGGCACATCCTCTGAGGAAAAATCATCCAGTGCATTTGGATGTAGCATTCCAGAAGCCCTCAGGATTTATGACCCCAAACTATGCTAATAGGTGCTCCGGATGAACCTCTAGGCATAACGTGGACAGAGTGTGGAATATTCCATGACTCTTATGTCTTAAAAGCTTACAGATTCCAGAAATGAAGCCAGTTCATGCATAAAATATCCGCTCCCAGAGCACGGTCATTTTCATGCTTGCCCTTGTGTGGGGATCTGGGTTATAAAGTATTGTGGTTAGACCCAAAAATCCTCTGCTGCACGCAAAGCGGCCCCTCTATTTATAGCTCTCCTCGTGGTGACTTACAGCGTATGCATTAATCTCCATCCGAATTCTGAGCCCCCAAACGCCTAAGGATATATGCTAAACCCTTCTCCCCATGGCATTCTTCCAGACAGAATTTAAGAGACACTAGAGGATGGCACACTTATCCTGAGTTTGCAGTTTCCTAAACATGAAGAAGATGAACGGCTCTCAGTTAAGGAACACGGGTCAGATAGGAGCTTGAAATTGAATATTTGAGCTGACACAGGAGAGAAATACTGAGAGTAGCTCCATGAAGTTTCTTGCATCTCTAAGCTTCATGAGACCCCTGATTAGAAAGAGATTGAGGTCACAGGGCACGGTCCTATTTGAATTAATGTAAAAGCGAAATTGCCCAGTGTGCTGGTTTCGGTGCCACGTGTACGTCCGACTGCTGCGTTTGGAGGGGCTTTGGTGACCTCCTTTGCAGGTGGAGGCAGCAGCTGCCCCGTCCTTGCCTCCCCTCTTCTGCCTGTTTGCTAATTTGAGATTTCACATAGAATCTGGTGGAGAAGAACGCAAAATGACTCCTATTAATTCAAAGAGGGACGGACTGGTAGTGAGACGTTGAAATGAACTATTTAAAAAAGAGAAGATCACCTTGTTTACTCCTGGATGCTGAGGAAGCCTGCAGAGTGCAAAGTAGTTGGACTTGGCCAGATCTGTGCCTGTTCAGCAGCCTGTGACCTTTGCCCTGTAGGGCTCGCCGAGGCCGCTGCGATGATGCACACATAGGATCAGGTCATGGGTGGACAGTGAACGCAGGTCTTGGGTTCCTGTTGACCTTCTGGCCTTGAATCATTTGAAGTGCTTTGGTAGCAAGTGACAGAGAGCAGCCAGGGCTATTTTAAGCCATGAAGAGATTTACCGGAAGGCTGTAGGGTGGCTGGTACGTGGAGTGGACGGAGGTGCTGAAGACTTAGGCCCAGGAGCAGGAGAGAAACCAGGGAAGCCACCTTTCAAGGGCAGAGTTGACCTTTAGTGGGCATCACCGCTGGAGTCAGGCTGATGGCATTAGTGGGTTTTTTTCTTTTCTTTTCTTTTTTTGTGACCCAAGTCTCTCCAGTATTGGTTCACCAACCTGTTCCTTACAGGAGGGTAAAGCACCTCTCTAAACCCTAACCCCACCTTTTGGGGGGTCCCTAAGCCTTAGCAAGGGGAGGATGGTGACATCCTCAGGTAAAGGCAGATGCCAGCAGCCAAAATGCTAAATGTTTGCTGCCCGCCCCACAGGGCCCGTGCATCCTGCACACCCTGCGTGCCCAATGCTGTCCCCCTCTCAGGGCTTCTGTCAGCTGGATAAGAAGGCATTGTCAGTTCCAAGTCAGCTGCCCCAGCTTGTTTATCTGAAGTCGGGATTTTGCAGAGGCATCGGCTGCCACCGCAAATATTCCTGTCACCAGGCAGGCAGGCAGCAAGTGGCATATGCTCCTGTCTTAGGGAGTTTGAGAGTCTTTCTAATGATGCACTCCAAAACTTGGTCTTAGATCTCAAAAGTTTCCAAGTTAACTAATAACCAGAGTCCCCAGAAACAATGTGACCAAACGTTCATTCCCAGTGCCCTTCACAGCTTGCGTGCTCCGTGCCAGGGTTTGAATGAACGCTGAATAAATTATCAGCATGTGCTACCTCATGCAA
The DNA here is from genome assembly GCF_905146905.1 of Nyctereutes procyonoides. NCBI lineage: Eukaryota > Metazoa > Chordata > Mammalia > Carnivora > Canidae > Nyctereutes > Nyctereutes procyonoides. Next base: position 3,068,204 of record NW_026575024.1, on the reverse strand, counting down.
ATGCCCAGCTCCCCGTTTGTTCCCCTGTGCAATGAGATCTTTAGTATTCTGTGGGAAAACTCCATAGATTTGTTTCAAAAGTATCTTATTATGCAAGATGATATGAAGAAATCTAGGAGAAAAGAAAAGAAAAAATCAGGCGAATTGGCTAATTAAAAAAAAACAACCCTTCAAAACTAAGAGAGACAAACAGCCTCTGAATTTCAGGCTTATGAAATATTTATTCAGTGGCAAAGAAGACACTGAAGTCGGAAATGAACTTTGCAAAGTAATTACTTTTGATCCCAGCAAAATGCATTCAGAGGCCTTCAGGTAAACATCACCCTTGATAGGCAGGAGGTGAATTGTAAAGCAACATTATGCTTTTAAAGGAAACAAGGAATGAATGAAAGTAAGCAGCTTGAAGGCCCTGCCGAAAAGCGTTCTGCGTGAAATGTTTTCGATGATGGTTTCTGAAAGGACAGCGGAGATGGGAATTCAAGAGGGTAAGATATGACCAAACGGTAAATGAGAAAAGCCATAGGCAGCAAGCCCAGAAAGGAGCTTCCACCGTCTGAAAGAAACTTTAAATAATGCAGTGTTTAAAATTAGAGCATGTGCCACTAATTTTGATAAAGATCTTTTAAAGTGACATTAAAATGGAAATCCGCTCACACTAGGCATCTCCTGGGAAAATGTCACTAGTTATGTTACACTTGTTTTCCGTTTTGCTCCAGTGCTCTTATGAAAATAGCTTTATCTGCAATGCTCCCAGAGTAGAAGGAGGAAGTTTCAGGGAGAAAGGAGCCTTTTTTTTTTTTTTTGGTTTTAAATAAATTCTCAAGGGAGACTTGCACAAGCTTTTCCAAGCTGTTTACCCGGGTGCTGTTTGTAGGCATGTGTGCTTGCCTCTATTCTTTTAGCTTTAGATTTTTAAGCCTGTGTGAGAGCAGGCCAGGGTCCGCTCCCAAGCTCACTGAGTGTTCAGAAGTAACACCACTGACCAAAGAATCTGGAAAAAATGACCACAGTTCCAAGTTAATACACAGATGGCTGGTGCCCCATGGGGCTGGATGCTCCTGGGTCCCCACAGACCCAGCTGGAGATGATTTCCTGGCTTCAGAGACAGAAAGCTTGTCGGAGGGCTATTCTCATCCGGCTGCAGGCAACCAGCACTTTAGGAAGGCAGGCACACCCGCCCTTCCCCGGAGATGTCACCGTCAGGCCTGGTGCAAACAGATTCCCCTCTTGGAAAGTTGTTATGAGAAGTATTTATAAATTCCTCATATGGAAACAAAAAGAGTAGAAAAATTTGAATGTGTCTCTTTGCTTTCATAAAAACCCTTAAACAGTTTCTTGTAACTCAACTGTCATTTCTGAAATGCTGTTCCTGGAACCCTTCCCTTGAGATCTTGGGACAGTATTTGAAAAGAAACAAAAAAACTCCCTTCCCCTTCCTAGCTCATAAGAAGTAAAATTCTACCACACGTTTGAAAGAAAAGCCTGAAATAGGTCTATCTTTTTTCCCTGCTGGATTGCAGAGCGGCAGAGAAGGTGAGCAAAGATTCAGAATAGCAATAAAGGTCAAGTCATCCCCCAAAGAGGGCTCACAACTAATCTCAGCCTTTGTAATTGGAAAAATTGTGCATTTTGAAGATGTGCTTTGGAAGATCTGGAAAACAAGCCAGGGATGTTATCTTTGGGGTTATCCAGTGGGGCTGATCCTCGCTGCCCATCGGAAGCGGGAGGGGCGACGGCGGGTGTTGCAAGCATGCAACAAATGCTTACGGAATGCCAATGTGAACCAGTCCTGAGAGCAGGCTTTGTGCACAGGTGAGTTGCTAGGAAGAGCTCCCTGGGAGGGAGTAGGACCACAGGACAGGAAAGATGGGCAGAGGCCCAGCCAGGGTCCCCCCGAGCTGGCTTCAGCAGGGCCCTCCAGGGAAACTAGGACAGGTTTCTAGGACTGGAGCTCGCACACATCCAAGGCTATTAGTCATCGGCCTCAGACTGCCCCGGGTGGCCGAGTGGCCAGGGACTCTGGGGCATCTTGGAGCCAGTGCAGGCGAGGGGCTCCGGGGGCCTCTGGGCCTTCCCTGGGAACAATCACACTAAAAAGGGGCTAGAAATAAAAGCACACAGCAGCCAGAAGGGAGCAGGGACCTTGCTCAGAAATGGCGAAGGGGACAGGAGGGGACAGTAGGACCCCGGGGCGGGGGGGCCCCACTGTGCTTTGCAACAGGCCTTGTAAACTAAAAGCCACGGTGCAGGAGCTGGGCGTGCTGAGAGCTCGCAGTCTTGGTCACAGGTGCATGGCCCGCGAGTCTCAGCCTTCCACAGACGAGCACCCCGAGGCTAGAGAGAGACGATCACTCCCCTAACGGCACTAAGGGCCTCTCGGTGCCCCCGGGCTGGCGCAGGCCACCCACCCTGCTTCCCACCGTCCTGCGTCTCCACTGCAGCCAAACGCCCTTAGATCCACTTTGCTAGGAGAGTCTTTTGGCTAAAACTGTCTCCTCCCTGAGATGAAACAGATCCACGTCGTCAGCCCGCTGCAGTGTATGCCTTGTGGAAACCTGGTTTGTTTGTTTGACTACATTCTTTGCTTTAGCGAGGAAGACAGGCAAAGGCCCCTTTCTCGCCCAGCAGATGTGCGGGCTTTGCTAAGTGACAGGGAGAAGTCATTAGCCCCGAGCCCCACCGCCTGCAGCCTGTTGGCAGCTCGGAAGCGCGTGGAGAAGTGATGCTTGGGCTCCGCGCCCGCAGGTGTGGTGTGAATACGTGCATATGCATAAGGGTGCACTCCCGTGCATGTGTCTGTGTGTGTATTTGAGTGACATGCATGTGTTTGCACGTATGCGTGAGTGCATACATGTGGTGCTTAGGTATGCACACACGTGAAGGTATGTGCGAGTGTGCAGTCTTATGCACATGGAATGTGTGTTCATGTGACAGTGCATGCATGTGTGTGCCTAGTGTAGGCATGCAGGCAGAGAAGGCTGAAAATGTCCTCTCTGTTCACCTGAGTCCACACCTGGAACTCTTATTGGAAGTCTAAACCCACCACGCTCCCTGGAATAACTCACTTCCCTTAATTCACCTTCCTCCAGCCTCACCACAGACTTGGTATATTTGAGACTTTCCTACTCGTATGCCTGGACTGGCAACTTCTTCCACAATTACTGGAAGCCTTGGTGTCCTCTAAGATTCCCCTCCTCTCCCACCACGAGTGACAGACGCTAAGTCACAGGGTCTTTACTCTTTATGTTGTTTATTCTTCTATCTCTCTATCTTCTATCTCTCCATAGAGGGAGGGGAGAGGAGAGGCAGAAGGAAAAGGGAGAGAGAGAGAATCCCAAGCAGACTCCACACCCAGCGCAGAGCTCGACAGCGGGGGCAGGGCAGGGGCTCCATCTCACGACCCTGAGTTCATGACCTGAGCTGAAATCAAGAGTCAGACCCTTAACTGAAGGAGCCACCTGGGCACCTCAGGGAGTCTTTACTCTTTAATGAACTTACTTTGGTTTTTAATTGAAGTATAACATACACGCAGAAAAATAAATCATAAATGTACAGCTTGATAAGTTTTCATAAAGTAAACATACCCATGCAATGACACCCAAGTCAGGAGATAATGCACTGCCATCCCCCTTATGCCCTGTCTTGGTCACTAGTCCCCTCATCCCCAAAGCTAACCCCCATGCAACACTGAATATGCCACATGAGTTTTGCCTTTTCTCAACTGCGTATAAAAGGACCATATAGTAAGTCTGCCTTTGTGTGTGAGATCCATCCTTTCATTGGTTGTAGTAGCATTTCCCCCTTTTAATTGCTGTATAGTACTCCTCAGCATGCATATACCAAATGGATTTATCCATCTTATTATGGGCATTTGGCCTCATTCCACATATTGGCTATTTTGAATAATACGTCTACGTATTAATATCCTTAAAAACCACTTTTGGTGGATGCACGTATGCATTTCCATTGACTGTATGCCCAAGAGTGGAATTTTGAGTTCCTTCTATTCTTTGCTTAGACTCCAGCAGCAGCCTGAAACCAGGTTTGCCTTGATCTACCCCAACCTGTACTCCCATGCTGTGGAGCACATCTGCAGGAAGCCCAGTTCAGGTCCACTCAGCAACTCTCAAAAGGTCCCCGAATTGTGGCACATAATAAGCCATCTGGATGTTTTTTATGTAGTGCGCCACAGAATAGGGCCACATATTCCCCCCACGGAGGTTCATGCCTCTTGGCAATGAGATGCTGCAGACCTCTTGGTCTATCCACTCCCTTGAATATAGCCTGGCCTCCTGCCTTGTTTTGATTCACAGAATGTGGTGGAAGTGACTCCAAACTGAGGTCTCAACCTTGCTGCTTCATTTATCACATCTGGGGACATGAGATGAGATGAAATGAAATGAAATAAGAAATGAAATGAAATGAAATGAAATGAAATGCCTGGTGGAGAGAAGTCAGGGCATCCTGACTAAACCCAGCCCTGGGCAAGTACCCTAATCAGCCCACAGAATCATGAGAAACAGGTGGTTGTTATAAACCTTGAGTTCCGTGTGGCTTGTTAGGCAGCTAGAGGCTAACTGGTAGACCCCCCCCCGCCCTTTGCCTTTACTGTTCCTTTCTGTTGCTGTGATGGCTCTAGCCCTCTCCCCTGCCCTTCAAGTTCTTGCTCTGCCTTCTAGTCTTACTCTAGTGTCCATGACCCCAGTGGATTTTCTCCCGGTTCTCCATCCAGACATCACCTCTTCTTCACTGGAACACTAAATCTTGCTCTTCACTTCTCTCGGGCCACTTGCCTGGCCTGTGAGCCCGCAGGTTGAATGCTCACTTTCCCGGGAGCAGTCTTCTCCAGACCAGAACCTTTGTCATTCACACATCTCCACTGCTCTGTTAACAAAGAGATTCTCTATCTTGGAGCATCTTCTCCTTCTAGGTCTTGTCATGGTGCTTCCTAGACATATCTCATCCACCATAGTCTTCCCTCTGAAGGAGGCTCATCACTTATTGGTGGCCGAGAAGACTGAGGTCACAGGGGCTGACATGAGTCTGAGATGAGGTGGGATTGAGCCCAGGAGTTAGCTTCACGGCTGTGGCACCTCCACTTGTGTCACTCTTCTCTTTGCACGGCGTCCTGCCAGATACACAGGAGACACTCAAAATACCTGCGAGTATAAGTAAGTCTGAGCTACCAGATCCCAAAAGGTTAATGTGCTATCATTTCTAGGCATCTCTGGTAGGAAGTGACTTAAGTCAACAAAGGACAACAAGAACGGGAAACTAAATGATTTCACAGCAAAAACTGCCTGGCATGATGGCATGAAACACACACCGCATTGTTTTCTGGTGAAGCTGGGGGCTCAGAGCACTTCCCTGGGAGGAAGCACTGTGCTGGTGTACCATGATGCACGCTCCCCATTCTTCAGCTCCGTTAATCCATGAGATTCTGCTGGTACCATCATTTCACACATCATGAAACCAAGGCTTGAGTGGTGAAGCCATCCCAGGTCCCACAACTAATAATGGCAGCCCCGGCATTCATCCTAGGTCTCCCTTGGGCTGTTCATTCATTTAACAAATGTTTATCGAGCCAATACGATCTGCTAGCTTCAGAGACAAGGGGGTCAACTCAGTAGGACCACCTCCATCCTCTCTGAGATGGATGCTCACATTCCAGATGTCCTTCAAGCTTGACGTCAGAACATCTCCTGCTAGGCTGGGTTTTTGAGTTCTAAGATCACCCTATCTGAGGGCACGCTGTGGCTGTGTGTTGCAACAAGTGGTTGGCTGCAGGTCATAAGGCTTATTTCTTAGACTCCTGACCTGTCAGTGAGGTTGGTGTAATTTAAAGACGTGCAAACCTATTGTAAAGTTTTGCCTAGATAACAATCGAGCTGTTGTAACATATTCCCAATAGCTTCCTTCTCTGTCTCACCACCTCCAGATAAATCTACTGCCCGAGTTTTCAGCTGTTGTGAGTGGCTGCCTCTTCAGTTTTCAGTATTGTTTAACCACAAGGAGTATACAGTAAATTTTGTCGAAGTAATAATTCATGTATGCTTGTTTTACCATTGGAAGGGTTTTATCTTCTTATTCTTTCTTAGATAAGCATCGATAGAGAAAAATAGGGCAGTAAAACACTTCTCCTTAAGATTTTGCATGGTTGTATAATGGGGGTCACGTTCTCAATGAGCCCAAATAAAATTTCTTCCACTTAATGTTCTTGCTCATTGGTTGTTATTTGGAAGAATAATGATGAGAATTTGAGAAGTCTTTCAGATGGAACTTAAGAACTCACATTTAATATTTATGGCGTAGAAAGGCCTGAGTTGGAATTTCTGAAGTCAGAGCGTGCAGAAGGTAGAAACTGGTTCTGGGCATTGCTCGGCCTGATATAAATCAAACTGGATGCTTTTGTTTAATTGCACATTGCATCAGGATGCAGGTTGAATCCAGAATAATGTGAAAGCTTTACCCCATTTGCTGACTTAAACAATGTATTTCATTTATTTAAAATATTCTAAAATCCAGTGCACAGACTCGGTGCTTATTTATGCTGTGTGTTGTATCACTTACTATGCATTTTCTAGCTCAGCACAAGAAGGCCAAGCTCTGGTGCCACAGGTTCAAACACTAGTTTGGTTCTTTAAAAGCCCTTTATGTTACTGACTTTGGGGTGCATCAGTTTCTTCATTTGTCATGTGGGGATTATAACCATACCGCACTGATGGTGTTGTAAGGACTGGAGGAGCTAATGTATGGGACATGCCTGCATTGTGCCCAGCCTGAAGCACGTCCTGACCCGCATGGCTGTTATCGCTGCTGTTGTGTGCTGGGCAGGAGGCGGGTGATCATTGCATGTGGACAAAAGTATCTGGAGAATTGCTTCCTAGAGAAGAACTCCTCGGGGAATGGGTGGCACGCCTAGTCAAGCAGGGATGGAGATAAACCGTTTCAGGCCGGAGCATGGAGTGGGCAGCAGCAGCGCAGGGGAGGCATCAGCAGATCCGTGTGCATTCCCAGCTGCATTTCCCTCTGGAGGAGGATTGCTGACTTTCCAAATGTGTGTGTTCATACAGTTTCTGGAGTCACGTGGTCCCCACTCTCCCTGCATTTGGAGTATGTCTTTCCATTCATTTATGTTCTAGGCAGAGGGCTCCAGCTCCAGAAAAAGAATATTGTGTACTGGCTGCTCGAGCAGAGCGTGCACAGTGGCCACCATGCACTGGTGTGGGGTGATGGTGCACAGGACAGCTGTGGGTGAAGGAAGAAGGCATGTGCCGTGGATGCACATACGTGAGGGTCTCGTGGAGCAAAGGCAGGGCCCTATCCTGGGGGCGGGGGGTGGAGTTCTGCCTTCAGCACCTGTTTGTTATTCATAGAAGAGAGCAAAATTTTGCAGAAATAAGATAAACGTTCCATGCAATTGCACAAGTTTTCTTGTTAAATTAAAAACATAAATGATGTAGCAGCAGCTTAAATATTTTCTGTTTCTTTGTGTCACCTTCAACAAAATGAAGAAGAAAAAAATGTGGGAGGAGATGAAAGGGAAGGAATGCTGGCACAGGTGAGGCTAGGTTTGTTGGCTTCACAAATCAACAGATTCTGTTCCTGTGCCACGTGGAGGGCTGCCAGGAGAGGTGTGAGAGAGGGTGAGGCCACTTCTGAAAACCGTCTGTCGCAGCTTCTGTGAGCGTTCTGGTGCGCTTGCTTTGTCGCACTGTTAGAGGATGTGAGCCGACCAGCACCTGGCACCAGGCCCGTCCCGAACATCCGCGGCCCAGATCTGTGCAGATGAAACAGAAACAGTGGATCTTGTCCTGAAGCAGATGCAAGCCTTCCCTCCTGCAGGCATCAGCCAGCGACAAGGTATTCCAAGAGGAGGAGATCCTGGAATCTGTCCCTCCCTCTCCACTCAGGCTTGCACATTCGACATGCACCAGTCAAGATATTTCAAGCTGGAAGGATCTGTTGGTGGCATTGAGACATGTGGAAGCCATGGGGTGGGAGAGCTGCCCAGAAATCAGGCAGCTGGAGGAATGTGCTGGAATCTGCTAAGGAAGCTACCACTGCTGCCTGCAGCCAGAAGCAGGAGGCTGAAGGTGGGTGGGAGGGGGTGCTGGAACATTCAGAAAAGCCCCTGCCTCTGCTGCTGCTGCTGGAGGCTGCTTATCTTCTGCCTTCTGCATTTCACGTGAGCACCTCTCAGAGGCAGAAGCCAAACCAGGCTCCTGCTGGAAAAGGATTCTGGAAAATGTAATTCCCAGGCATCTAGCCGCTGAGATGACATGGCCCAGTCGCTTTAGGGAACGGGCAGTGTCAATGCCAACAGCTGGTACAGTCCACCCATGTGGCTACTCAGCAGCCAAATCCACATTCTACCCATGTTTAACCTCCATCAGCAATCATAGAATCATCATCATGGTTCTTCATACGAACTGAGAAATGCTTTCCTCCACCCAGAAAAAAAGAGACCCACGGTCCCATTAGTCACAGTGCGCATCTCTGAGTGGTGGTCATCTTCCTATTCAGTAAAAGTCACCCTTAGACTGTGGCCTGAAGTCTGAGTTGTTAGGTTAGCCATCAATACACGTTGTGTAAGATAGCAGGGGATGGGGAGAGCAGGGGAGGAGACGTTGGCTGATGATATAAAGTCTACATAGAAAAGCAAATAGAAAAATACCTAGAGGTACCAGAGTCCTTGTTTCTGTAACTGGGTACAAGGCCTTTCGGTATTTATAAACTCCTTCTTCACTACCCACCAGCCCATGTTACTGCTGTTCTCAGCCATCTCCCCAGCTACTATGCTTTCACCAAAACCTCATTCCCGAGGGACTGAGCACTCAGTGGTCTGGCCTGTTGTAAGTTTGCTTCTGGAAGTCCGAAGAGGGGCCCCGAGGGCCTGTGCTTCAGATCTCCTGGCCCCACCCAGAAGCATGCCTGGGGACTTGAGCCAGCATAGGAGGCCCCTTCTTTGACTCTAGGGGAAGGAGAAGTCTCAGACTGTTATGCTATAGCCTCAACTTCTGGCATTTCTCCCTTGGGAACCCAAACCTGTAAATCTGCCAGGCCGAAGGTTGCGGGGATGGGCGTTAAACATCCTGCGAGTGGGTTACTGAGTGTGTCATGAGAGAAGCCCCCTGCGTCTCTGCTCCTTAGTTCCCAGACCCATGCATTCTGGCTAGGGGAGGCACAGCAGCATGTGCTGGTCATTGGTCTAGAGCTTAAGGTGCACCTCACCTTGGCAAGGTGCTACCACCCACTGGCCACAACTGACTCTTCACAAAGCCGTTCCTCGGGGCGCCTGGGTGACTTAGTTGGTTAAGCGTCTGCTTTCAGCTCAGGTCATGATCCCAGAGTCCCGAGATCAAGCCCCACGTCAAGCTCCCTGCTCAGTGGGGAGTCTGCTTCTCCTTCTCCCCCTTCTCCTCTCTCTCATTCACTCTCTCACTCTCAAGTAAATAGATAAAATCTTAAAAAAAAAAAAAGCCGTTCCTCATTCTGCCTGATAATGAGACTTATCTATAATGATGCATGATGATGAGACTTAGCTATACTATATAGCTATTCAGCCAGTGTGGCCCTGGGAGGGGGGAGGTGGACAGAGAGATAAATGGAACTAAATAGTTATACCCAAACAAATAATGCCCCACTGATTGTTACAAAGGTGCAAAAGCAATTCAATGGAGGAAGGAGAGCCTTTCAACAAATGGTGATAGATCGATTGGACATTCATATATAAAAACAAATAAACAAAACGAATCTTGACCTAAACCTCTCACCTAATACCAAAATTAAGTCACAATGGATTGTGTATTTAACATAAAACTAAAACCATAAAAATTCTAGAAAAAAACCATAGAACAAAATCTTTGGAGTCTAGGGCGAGGTAAAAAGTTCGTAGACTTGACACTAAAAGCCTGATCTGTAAAGAAAAAAAAAAAAAACATTGACCTCATCAAAATAAACTTTTGCTTTGTGAAAGTCCATGTGAAGAGGATGAAAAGGCAAGGTACAGACTAGGAGAAATATTTACAGATTATGTATCTCAGAAAGGATTAGTACTAGAATATATAAAGAATTCTTAAATCTCACAGTAGAAAAAAAAATAAGCTAAGTAAAAAAAAAAAAAAGACAAAAGATACAAGGAGATATTTCATAGAAAGGACATACAGATGGCAAATAAGCCCACAAAAGATAGTCAACATCATTAACCATACTGAAAATGTAAATTAAAACCACAATGAGATATCACTACATACCTATCAAAATGTCCAAAACTAAAAAAAGAAAACAGTGATAACCCCAAATGCCGGCAAAGATGCAGAGAAACTGGGTCACTCCTGTCACTTGTGGGAATGTGAAATGGTACAGCCATTCTGGAAAGCAGTTTGGCAGTTTCTCATAAAACTCAATATGTAATTACCATACAACTCAACAATTGCTCTCTTGGGCATTTATCCCAGAGAAATGAAAACGTATGTTCACACAAAAACCTATGCGTGAGTGTTTATAGCAGCTTTATTCATAATAATCCCAAGCTAGATACGCCTCCTATGCCCTTTGGTGGGTTAATGGTTAAGCAAGCTGTAGATCACCAAGCCATTGAAATACTACTCAGTAATCAGAAGGAGCAAACCATGGATATACACTTACTTGGATAAATATCAAGGGAATTATGGGTGGAGTAAAGCCAGTTCCCAAAGCTAGATACTTGTATATGTCTGATTCCATTTATATAGCATTTTTGAGATGATGGGATTAAAGAAATGGAGAGCAGATTAGTAGCTGCCAGTGGTTCGCGAGGGGTTGGGGGTGGGAGGTGGATTTGGCTATAAAAGACTAGCCCAAGGATCCTTGGAATGCATCTACTCACTGTCTTGACTGTGGTGTGGATACATGAACCGGCACACTGGATAAAAGTGCATAGGGCTAAACGCACGGGCATGCATGCACCCATGCGTGTGCACATACGCGCTTACACATACACGAGTATAAACCAACAGATAAAATCTGAATGAGATGGTCATTGTGTCAAGGTTGGTTTCCTGGTTGTGATACTGCCCTCCAGTTTCGTTAAGATTTACCACTGGAAGAAATGGATGAAGGCTACAGGGGCCCTGTCTTGCATTATTTCTTACAACTGCACATAAATCCACCTCAAAAAAAAAAAAAAAAGGTGGTGAAGCAGTGGGCAGTGGTAAGGAATAGTAAACCTCCAGAGTAGCTCCAATGACTCACTTCCTCTGCTATGAAATGAGTTCCTTGGGCAGAACCACCGCTTCAGTAGCAATCTGCTGATGGATGAATGGAGGATCACAGCGTGCTCACGCTCACCTCGCCCAGAGTCTGCCAGCATGATGGCTGGTGTGCTTTGCCTTGCCTGCACAGGGATGATACTCATTGTCTGCCTGAGTTTTAAAGTAAATAAAAATGCTTATCTTAATACTCGTACGTGATAATTGTATACCCTGCTACTTAGTGCTCTGTCTTGTTTGATATTGCATAAGAACTTTATCATATTGTATGATAATTTCGTGAACACTGTAGGATAGTTTCACATCCTGCTACCCAAATGCATTACCTTCTTGTTTGCATTTCTTACTTGGAATTTTTTTTTTTAATGAAAAAAAGTTTGCATGAAAATAATAGTGTGGCAGGTGGGAATATAAATTTATGTAGTTTTCTTGGGAGTTAATGTAACAACATAAATCAAAAATGGAATTAGGGGATCCCTGGGTGGCGCAGCGGTTTAGGGCCTGCCTTTGGCCCAGGGCGCTATCCTGGAGACCCGGGATCGAATCCCACGTCGAGCTCCCGGTGCATGGAGCCTGCTTCTCCCTCTGCCTATGTCTCTGCCTCTCTCTCTCTCTCTCTGTGTGTGACTCTCATAAATAAATAAAAATTAAAAAAAAAAAACGGAACTAAAAAAAAAAGAAAGAAAGAAAGAAAACAAAACAACTGTAGTCCGGCATCCAACTTTTATGAATTTATCCTAAGAAAATAACTGGACAAGTGTGAAAAGATGCATGTGTGAAGCTGATAAGTGAAGTATTATTTATAATAGTGAACCACCGGAAACAAGTGAAATGTCCAAAACAAACAGGAAGAGACTGGGTAAACTATCCTGATGTAGCACAACGTGAAATAACTGAAAAAGATATGGCCATTCAGCACGATGCTGTGTTTCTATATTTACTACAGTGAGAAATGGATCCACATACATTAGGCTGACATCACTGGGTTTCACACGAGGACGGCACATCAATCCATGCTTATTTGTAAAATGCCGAGGCTCTGTGTGTGGGTTTATGTAAGCACAGAAATAGGGCATCATCTGGAAGGGAAAAGACCCAAATCTTCACTGAGCTAATCTGTATGGGAGATTTTGGCTAATTATGTTTTTTTTTTAAGTATGCCTTTGGGCATTTGTAATTATTTTCCCTAATGATTACTTCTATATATAAAAATAATAAGTCTCCTGAGTTATCAGATTATGAGAAGTTTTATTCTATATTTTCCATTTTTGATAGATTCGTTGCATGGAAAAATCTGCATAAAAGCAGCATCATTTAAAAAAAAACAGCATCATTTATTTTGTATCTGACTAAGAGAGACAGCTTAGTTCTGAGTATGGAGTGAACCATGAGGCCAATACCTAGCAGGAAGTTTGAGGTGTGGGTATTCAGGAGGGTGACCTTGAAAAGACAGGCTTGAGTTTGGTTGGTCTAACACCTAGATATTTTGTTAGGCCAAGAAAAAGCTTGACTGTGAACTCTTGAGGGGAGGGATGGCTCCCTCATTCACTTCTAGGTCCCCTGTACCTGGCCAGCACCTGGCACTCCGAAACATTTGTTGAGCAAACAAAGTAAACTGATTTTTTGTCTGTCTGCCCTCTGCTGGACGTCGTTCTTTCTGCTGCAGAAGCAGCTTGTGAGCTGGGGAGCCACTGTCCTGGCTTCAGTGGGGGCAAGTGGGAATTAGGAGATCAGCAGCAGAGGCCACATGTGACAAAATGATCAGAGCCATGACACAGAATGTGGGGGCACAGCAGGGAAGGCAGCATTCAACCCCAGCCTGCCATGAATCCTGGCCAGGCCGGGGGTGGCTGGGAGCAGCACAGTCATGGAAGAGCAAATTCCAGGGCCACGGGGCAGAAAGGAGCTTCATGGCTGGAGAGCAGAGGGCCCTGATGGGATGAGGGACGAGGAGATGTGGCCAGATTTGGCAACGTGGGCCTTCATGGCCACGGTGAAGAGCTAGATGTCATTCCAGCGGCTATGGGATGCTATTGGAGGGTTTTTCAGGGAACTTTCTATCTTAGGATAGTTCCAGATTTACAGAAGAGTCCCTTCAGACCCCTTTCCCAGTTTTGCCCATGGTTGACATCCTGCCGTCCTATGGTACACCTGTTGTAACGAAGAAACTGACGTTGGTGTGTCGCTATCGGTCAAATCAAGGACCTTATTCAGATTTCACTACATCTGCATTAATGTCCTTTCCCTGGTCCAGGGTCCCATCCAGGACACCACATCACACTTAGTCATCATGTTGCCTGAAGCTCCTCTGGGCTGTTTTGGTGCCTCAGGCTCCTTGTTTTGAGTGACCTTGACAGTAATGGGGAGTAGTGGCAGGATTTTATAGGATGTCCTTCAGTGCGGATTTGTCTGATGGTTAGATAGAGTTGTGAGTTTTGGAGGAGAAAACAAAGAGATGGTGCCTTTCTGATCCTATCAGGGTGTGTACTATGAACATGATCTATCGCCAATAACGTGAACCGCGAACCTGGGTCACCTGGTCAAAGAATGGAGGAGTTAGGATGGGATAAATGAGTAGGTGACGTGAGTGGAGGAATCACAGGAAGAAAGCTGAGGTGTGCTATTGGCGTGTTGGGCTGGGTGACCAGCTGGACCTGCGGGGCAGATTCAAGCAGAGGCGAGGAGTGAGGCCGTGCATGGTCCCGAGTGCCAGGCTAGGGAGTCTGAGTTTTATCCCAGTAATTTTCAAATGCAGGCATCAGAGTTCTGTGCTCAAACAGAACTTTATGAAAAAAAGCAAAAAAAAAAAAAATCAATATAAAACCGAAAATGAATTCCTAACGATGGAGCAGGAGATACTGAGTGCAGAGTCAGTGGAGACCCCCAAGACCCCTGGGCACTGAGGGCAATCCACTGGTAGAGCACAACTACAGGCAATGTGAGTGAGTGTGAGCCGGGGCACTGGGGCTTGTCACACCTGACACAAGGGAGGGCTCCTCCCCTGTCCAGATGGGAGGCACTTGTAGCTGGATCACGTGGGCAGAGAGGTCTGTGTGCCCACTGAGGGGGACAAGGGGCCTTGGAGGCAAGGAATGAGGAGCCAGCCCAACCTACTTGGGCAGGAGGGCATCAAGGTGCATTTAAAGGCCAAGGTGGGACGACTGTATTCCTGATCTCCACAGGTTGCATTTGCTATTTGCTCTGGGCCTGGTCTCATGGATAATTAGGGAGGACCCCTGAGACCACAGAAGACACATAGTGGATCCAACTTCATTTGGGGTTTGGCCACTTGTGAGCTGTGGTGGCCTTGAACTGGAGCAGCTGTCTCCCAGACCCAGGTTTCTCGTTTGCTTGAGGGTTTTTGCGACGTGGTGGTAGACAGAGCAGGCTAATGACCACAGATGATTGCCCAAGAGGAAATCTTGTTTGATATTTAATATGCAATAACAACTGCTAGCTGTAGTCCTCTTCTCCCCATGGGCTGAGTGGGGATTATTGGTTGGGAACTTCCAATTTAGTAATGAGAACATTAGACTCCTGGCCTCCTTCGAAGGACCCTTCCTCCCAGAGAGAGTCACTTCTCTGGGTCCTCTCCAGCAGGAATCCAGTTCCCAGGACTCCAAAAGGAATGACTTCCCCTGGGCTTCCTCGCTGATTCTCCACCCTGATCTCAGTCCTCTGTGAAAAGCTGTTCCAACCTTCTGGACTTTCATGATGCTTCACTCCACCCCACAAATCAAATGCTAAGCAACTGCTTTGTGCAGTGACAAAATCAGCCATGGGTGACTTCAGCTCATGAGGAGTTCACTGTCTTACCCTGGTCCTCAGATCATCTGGATCAGAAAAAGCTGAGTTGCAGGTGAGCAAGCAGCACATTCTGGGCCTCCAATCAGACATTCTGAATCGGAAACTTTGGGATCTGAGTCTGGCCCTCCCCCTTTAGCCCACAGTGTGACCCATACTGAACTCTTAGCATGTAATTTAACCCTGCTTAAGGAATCTAGAACGTGCCTTCATTTGCATGTGTATTTCCTCTCTCTTTAGATGGCTGTGCCTGGTATGCAGTAGATGCTGGTCTGTTTGCTGAAAGGACGAATGGATGGACAGATGATTAGACTCTCCCAGCCACAGTGGACATCACTCTGGGGTCAGGGGCTAGTGATGCACAGACCCCCGAGCCCACTGCTAGCTAGATGCAGCGTACAGGTGCATGGTCCTGCTCTAGCACACACAGTGGAGTCTGTGTCCACAAGTGGCAGAGGGGACTGGCTCTCAGCAAAGTGATGAAGAATGGTAATGACAACAGTGCCCTGGTGGAGGTCTGCTGTGTGGCGTGCACAGCATCAGGCACCTTACGTGTCTCACTTTCCACTGCCTCACACTCCAGCGGAGCAGACTCTATAGCCCGCTGTACTGCTGTAGAGTGGACACTCAGAGAGATCACAGCAGCAGCTCGGGAGTTCAGGAGAACTGCTAAAGACCCAGGGGCCAGAGGTCTGAGTGTTAGTAAAGGGGTGCTAGCAGCCATGGCAGTTAGCCTCGAGAGAGATGTGGGAGGCAGGCAACCCAGTGCTCACAGTGGGGCGACACCTTCTCCACCGTGTCCAAGGTTGGCCTGGGTGACCCCAGTGCAGTGGCTCCAACCTGCGTCTTGATGGACGGTCGTGGAATTCAACAGCGAGACCACAGCAAATGTAATCTCTCAGACCCTAGACTTTTCCCGGCCTGCGTGACCTTTCTTTGTCCTTGTTCTGCTTTAGGCCAAGTCAACCAAGCTGATTGAGCACCGCCAGTGAGTCATGTCTGTGAAGGAGACGTGGCCATATCCTTGAGGAGCTCGGAGCCCAGGAACTGTCACTTTAACAGGCTTCGCGAGGACAGAGTCATATGTACGTGTCAGACATGGGCTTTGCTCTCATTACGGTAATTGCCCTGCGCTGTACCAGCAATTAGGCCCCTCGGTGTGTGTGGGCACGTGTGCCCCAATTAGTTATGTCCTTTACCTAATACAATGTTAATATTTGATAGCAGCCCTAAAAAATTAAACTTAAATAATTATATAAACTGAATTAAGATAGCATAATATTACCAGTCAGAGTCATGTGGCTCCATAACCCAGTGCCATGTCATATGAATCTACCAATTAGGCAGCGCATGAGAGGCTAAGACCACATCCTTTACTACTTTGCCTTAAATAATTTAAGACTCCCCCTCTCCATGAGGAAACAGCTGTCTCTTGCCTTTAGGAGTGCTCCTCCCAGCCCAGACGGAGCTAAGTAAATGCAGCTGCCCCGTTCGCCTGCAGGCATCTGGTGCCAGGGCAGAAACCCGAGGACAGGGGTGGGGGGAGGCCAGATGTCAGCTGCAGAGTTGATGGTCATGGACATGAGCTTCCTAGTGCTCCGAGGACGGAGAGGCCAGAACTTGCTGCACGCCCTGCTCTATGGGAGACGTTCTAAGGTGACAAGAAAAGATTCTATCCTCCAGAGGGACAGGCCCTGTTACCGCACAGAACAGCCGCAACGGTGTGCCAGGAGGACAGGTGCAAGTAGCTGTGTAACTGAACTCAGATGTCTCCAATCTGTGCTGAGCAGGGAACCAAAAGAGCTAAACGAGGAAAATGAGATTACTATCACCAAGATTCACGTCTTAGGTTTTCTGGTTGAATTTCTATGAATTTTGTTAAGTAATCAAAATGCTAAGCATGAAATTTGGGTATGATGCCACCAGGGGGCAGCATCCACCAATTTAAAAATACTTTGTTCGACACCTACTAGGTGCTGGGCCTTCTGAGCTGAGAGCAGGGACCAAGGCAGAGACAGCCCCCGGCGTCGTGGAGCCCAGACCCTGGCGCTTAGATCTTATAATCTGTGGTGCAAAAACAGTTTAAAATGATGTAGTGGTAGTTAACAGAAAAACTGCTTTATCTATTTCAAAGCTGTAATTTTTTATTACAACAGTTATTGAAATAAATGGAAAATAAGTATTAAATAATTATCAAATGGGAAATAATATTATGTTTAGTTGTAAAATTAAGTAGAGGTTTTCAAATATCTTTAAGCCTTGTGCATCCAAAATTATGTGAGGAAGCAAAAACCACGGGTCCAGAAAATAAAAAGAACTTTTCTGTTTGAAATGGAATCGGGCTGGGAAGCCTTCCCACTCGGGCCGGACGCTGAGGGGCTGGATGGAAAGCAGCTGGGAAAGCAGTCCCAGAACACGCGTTTCCCTGCCGCCCAGCCCAAATGCCACCCCTGAGCCACAGGCGCAGGCTTCTCTTTGGGCTTTGACAGCCTCCTGCTTGCTCATCCACTGTGCACCCCTTCCCTGTCCAAGACCCTCCCCGGCTCACCCCCGGATTAAGGACTTCAATGGGTTTAAGCTGCGGCTGGGTGGGGACAGGCTCTGGAGTTGTGGCTTCGACTTCACAAACTGGTCCCTGTGCTGTTTTATGGCCTTCTGGTGGAGCTGTCCTCCCCGAGACATCGGTTCCCTTGGAGACCACTTTTCGGCAAAAAGAAAGGAAGGAAAATAAAGTCTCACAGTGGCTAATGCTGCTGGTAATCAGAAACTCCCGTGGCTGTTCTCATCCTTTTCAAGCAGAAGGAGGCGGTCTTCCATTCGCATCCTCTCTGAAGGATCTCACTCCTGAAGCACAGGCTTCCCCCCCACCCCCAAGTCCTAAAGGAGGGCGGTCTCTGAAACCCTCTGTAGGCTGATGTGCTGGAAAGCGAAGAAGCCATCACCAGGAATTAATGTGGGGAGATTTTGAGGTTCCCAGACGCCAAAAAATAACCTGTCTTAGGCTTTTCTGCCACTTTAGAACACATCTTGCTAACAAATTCACAAAATGCTTTCGGATGGAGCACAGATGCTTACAGACACAAGTGCGAAGCTCTGGACTGGATGCTGAATGTGGCTCCCGGCGAAGGAGTTGGGGGTGCTGCCTCTGAATGGCTCACTGCAGCAAAACCAATGCTTAAGGATATTTTAGGTTTTCACCTTTTTTTTTTTTTAAAGAAAAAAAATCCTCTTTGGATTTCTTTCAGTTAGTGAAAACAGCTGCTAATGCAGGTCTCTTATAAAAGTGAAGTGGTGCAACGTGAACTCTCAAAAAGCAGGGAGTACGTGTATCACATATAAAAATCTTAGAGCATTTGGAAAGTTGAGCTAATAAAGAATAAAAAGTCACAATCCACCATCTGAATGACAGCATTGTTATTTTACTGTATTTCCTTCCAGAATCTTCCTGCAATGTTTTTTATTTATTAGATATTTGCAATCATACTCAGTAACCTTTTGAGTCATGATTTTTAACTTACTTTAACATATTTTTTTTTTGCAGGTGGCTGAATTTCTTCAGCGAAATTATTTCAATGGCCACTAACTACTGAGTGGTTGGTATCGATTTACAAACCCCTTTTCTGTGTCATCTGTATTGCCTCTGTTTGTTTCAAAATGAATGCAGTGGAGAATATTATTCCCCTTCTATTTAAAACGACATCCATTAGGTCAGATTTCCACATGTCTGATCCCTGGACTCAATGACCAAAAAAAAAAAATTATGATAGCTCTTCATGTGTGTTGAATTGATACTCTCCAAAAGCTTAGTGTTCCCATTTGCTGGTTTATCAGATACTTCCAGAAATATATGAGAATATTAATTTCCTTACACCAATGCCAGCACTAGGTATGTCCACTAAAGGCATTTTAACCCAAGTTTAACATGCAAAAGGGACCTGCTGCCTGCATTAACTCCATGTCTCTGTGTGACAGCCAGGTAGGACATTCCACTCCTCTGGAGAGGGCAGTATGTCTCCAAGGAGACCCCCCCCCCGCCCCCAGCAGCTACTGCTCTAATCCCTAGCTCCTGCCTGAGGCCAGCGCTGATCAATTGGGACGGACTCCCTAGCATCATGGGTGAGCCTCTCTCATGATGTTTGCGCCATACCCCGCACATCACAAGGCTGTCTACAGCAGAGGATGACTTCTGGGGACAGCCTATCACCTAATCCCCCACACTGACCATCGCAGCACTGTGTGTGCACCAGAGGCCCAATCCAACTTTACACCTAAACTAAAATAACTGAACTAATGAATTGAGAAAATACTTCCATCAAGAGACCTCAACGTTTGATAGCTTGTGAGTGGAACCAAGAGATTAAACACTGGGATCCTGGTTCTGGTTTTCGTCTCTCTTTGAATCAGGTATGTAGTGACTCATGGGGCCTTTCGGCCTTGGATCCTGTGAAAGCAGGTGATAGGATCAAAGCCTCTTAACCCTGCACTGGGGGGTCAAACCGATGATCCTCTCTCTCTCTCTCTCTCCCAGGCCCCCAGGGAGGAGATGCCATATAGCGTAGGTTGAAGCAAGATGCCTCTGGACCCCTGCCTTCCTGGTAGGTTAGTAATGTAGAGGAGGAGGCCATGATCCTTGAGGATGCCTGTCCAGGGTCTATCAGATTTACTGGTCCATTCATTCGATAGGAATTTTTGTTGAGAATCTTCCTCTGTACCAGTATTGAGCTGCATCTGAGAATGAAGATAAAGGGTGATCAAAAATGACCAGAATAGGGATGTTTAAAAGTACTGTTGTCAGAACTTTGTGATAGAGCTCTTAGTGATAAGCACGTCAGCTGAGCAGGGTTTCTAGTCTAGGAAGCCCTATTGGGATTTGGCATCGCTGGCAACTCCCAAATCCTGGAAAGCATTGCCTCTCATTCTTTACCTGTAAGACTTGTTAATACAAAGTGCCAGGCTCGCCCCAGAGTTTCTTAATCATTGGTTCTGGGGAGATGGTGGAGGATTTGCAGTTCTCACAAGTTCCCAGGTGACACTGATGCTACTGTCCAGGGACCATAATTTGAGAACCGCTGCTTCTTTATATAGAAAATGCACTATTTGCCAGGTGTTCTGCTAACCATTTGCTTGCATTATCTCAACCTTCAGAGCAACCTTATCAAGGAACTGTGGGTGGTCCCAACTTCTGAGACAAGGCACCTGAGGATAAAGGGGGCTAATAACATGCTTCCACCGACATAGTTGGTGGGTGGCAGGGTCGGGTCTAGCAGGGCTCTTGTCTCTGGCTTGAGAGCTGAGCTCTGAACCATTCTGCCCTACATTCCCGGTTCATCCACTCTGGACACCAAGCTGCTCTACTTAGCAGGAACCCCGTGCCAAGTCCATCTTGACCCACCACCCTACCTCTCTACACGGTGGAAGTGCCTTCCTTCAGCGTTCCCAATCTCTGCTTCTGTCCACTCTTAATGTTACTGCATGAAATACTTGACTTTTCACAGATCAGTAAGAAAAATAAAAGACTTTATTCTTCCTTCGACGATGCCTTCTTGAAGTTCTTCCTTTCTTTGTGTGATCCATGTTTCTGACCTCTTCCATTTTCCTTCTGCCTGAAGAACTTTGAACATTTCTCACAGGGCAGGTCCATTGGTGATGAATTACAGCACTTTTGTTGGTCTGAGACTTTGTTGCTCCTTTATTTCTGGAGGACAATTGTTCTGGATATAGAAAGTGTTTTTCTTTCAACCTTAAATGTTTAATTTCATTCTCTTTGTGCTGGCATGGCTTCTGATAACTTCACTGTGACTCATAATCTTGGTCCTCTGTAGGTAAGATTTTTGGGGGTTTCTGAGTTTTTCCCCTCCTGTACTGTTCTGTCTTGTTCATGATTTTTGTCTTTGTTTTTCTGTTGTTTGAATAGCATATGCCTAGGTGTGTTTTTTAGGGTAATTTTCAGTTCTTTGGATCTTGGGTTTGGCATCTGTCATTAATTTTGGTTAGTTCTTGGCCATTATTATTTCAAATACTCCTGCTCTGTTCTTTCTCCTCATTTTCCAGTAACATGTTAAACCTTTTAACATTGTCTGGCAGCTTTTGGTTGTTCTGTTCTGTGTGTGTGTGATTTTTTTCTTCTTTCATTTCAGTTCAAGAAGTTTCTGTTGACATCTCCTCATGCTCACTGGTTCTCTCCTCAGCTCTATCCAGCCTACTGATGAGCCCAGCCAAGGCACTCTTCCTTTCCTTTATGATGTTTGTGATTTCTAGTATTTTCCTTTCGTTCCTTCTTAAGTGTTTCCATCTCTGTGTTTATATTACCATCTGTTCTTGCATGTGCTCTACTTTTTCTGCTGGGGTCCTTAGCATATTAGGCAGAGTTGTTTTAAACTCCTAGTCTGATGATTCAGGGTAATAGGAACTGGTAGAAGGAACAGAGGTAAATAGGCTTTAGGGTGAAGATATGTGTCATCTGTCTCAGAGTGGGACTGGGCTTGATGTGTGCAAGTAGCTATAGGTGAGCTCCTCAAATTCCTCTTATGTCCTTGTTTTTGTCTGCTCTTTGACCTTGAACTTCCCCCAAATCCTTCTCTTCACAGACAACCAGTGTCTTGGGGCTCTTTCAGCTGTAACTTGGCTGTTACTCTGGAGCCCTACTTGTATGCTGGAGAGGGGTGGGGAGGATGGGGCATGTTCCATTGTCTTCACGTTAAACCTGTGTTTTAGCAGGCCATGTGTCTGGTCTGTGGCCCCTGCAAGTGTTTCTCTCCTGTGGCAGGGCTTTCCAGTCCTCTATTCCTTCTGGCCACAGCCTTCTCAATCTTAATGCATTCCCCATGTTGACTGCTTTTTCTGCCTTAGATGAGACAAGGAAGGCCCTTCCTCCAGGTGGATGGGCTGGCAGTCTTTCTCCTGCAGACTGGCTCTTCCTTAGGAGAAGGCTCTGGGATATTTTGCAAGGATTACTCTTACCCTCCTCTACCAGAGCCAGGAGAGGATCTTTTCCAGGACTTCCACCATGAGAACCTGGGGTGGGAGAGCTTCCCTGATATAAAGTCCACAAAAGGGTGGGGATGCTCCTAATACTGAAGCCCCTAGAAATTTCTCACTCTGAAGGTAGTATGCATTCAGCTTATAGCAATTTGTCAAATTTACTAAGTGTTACCACCAGTTTATGATGTCTGGCAAGCCAAGCTCAGCTGTGTCTATCTGGGTTCATCTGCTTCTCCACACATTGGGCTGGTAGTGTGGCAGAGGAAGAAATGTTCCTCTACCCTCTCAGGGCCCCTGACTGGGTCAGCTCTCCCATGAGCGCTTTAAGACCCCACTTCATAGGGGAAGGGTGAGGGGAAGGTCAGAACGACTTCCTGTTCCTGACATTTTCTCAAATTCCTTCAGCTTGAAATATTTAATCTGCCAAGGTGCCATATTTTTGGGATAGCATATCCTGAACCCCATTAGTGGTTGGTTTACCCTGGGAACTCCGTTCTCCAATGGGTCCAAGGAAAGTCATTGATTTTTAGGGTGCCTGGCTTTTTCTTATTAGAAGTGTTCGAGAGGTGACGTCCAGGCTTTTTATATGTAAAAACTTGAAAGGAGAAGTCCCTTCTTTATAATTGAGGGGCTAATTTCCACTTTCATGAATATCTCAAAATATATTACCCATAATCTCCTTCAGATGATACTTCATGAGCTCAGAGAAACCCAATTTTTAGCATTTCCAAATGAGTTAGAGACTCCTGATTTTCTCCCAGGAAGCACTGCATGCATGTCGATACCTTGCACACTGAATGAGAGAGAGAGAATTAATTCAGAATAGCACTCAGTGGGGGAGAATTAAGGTGCTAAGACCATAGGAAGCCACAGGAGTCACTTCTCTCTGGGTCATATATTTGAAACACTGTAATCAAATGAGCCCCAGATATTTTTATATTATCTGCATGAATTATGTCTAGTCACTAGTTTCCATCTTCCCAGAGATGCTGTATTGAAACATATCAACGCAAACATATTTGAAAACTGGTATACTTTTGCAACTGAGATTAAGATACATTATCAAGAAAGTACTAAAGATTTCCTCCACTCCTTCCTTCCCCTGGTGGCAACCCCACCGTAGGATCTATACCAAGAGCCTTTCTTGCCAATGCTTGCAATCTGCAAATTACATGCAAGTTGTTAAAACGGCGCCTGGAGGCCCTTATCAGCCTGTTAAGGCTTCTACATGTTTTGTTTGGTGGAGAGGAATAAAGCAATTAAAATCAGGATGAGTTCTATCCACACACTACATTTAATGTAACATCTTGGATACTTCTCAATATGAAAGTCTCTGTCCAACACTTGGGAGCAGAAAGGGGCAGAGTCCTTCCCGAAACCTCTGCTCCCAGGGAGGGGTGAGACCTTTAACAAAGTTGGGAAGCTTCCCCTCCTCTCCCCCTAAATCATGTATTCTGTGGGAAGAAGTCTTCAATTGATTTCTCTAAACAACTCTGTGTGGTAGGAAGGCAAAGACAGTGGATTACAGGGTATTAAGGACCTGGGTGTTTGGGGAAGAAAAAGGAGGCAATTTCAGGTGCTGTGGACTTAATAAAATGGACTCAGATAGTGACAGCAGCATTTTCTGATGTGCGATTGGCCACTGGGGACCCTCATGAGGAATTCATTTAGTACCCTGCAACTTCCTAGACAGGAAGGATTTGTTTTGACTAATTGTAATCTCTAATGAAACCCCAAATGCACCTCTGGTAAGCCATATGAGTGTATTACCTTGAAAAAAATCCAGAATCTTGGTGCAGATCATTCCACCTGGTTCCCTAGGGTACACCTGGAGCTAGCTGGTCTGCCTGCAGGTTTGCCAACTTACTCTCCATGTTTCCCCCACACCAAAATGGCTTGTTCTATGCTAGCCAAGTGATTCTGGCAATGATCCAGATAGGGCAGCCATAGAAAGACACAGACATTTTATCTTGGAGATCTTTGACAAATGTGCTTTAGGAAGAAATAAGTGATTTGAATTATTATTGAATTTTCCACTCTTTTATTCAGCGGCTTAACTGATCCATCCATTTAGATGTCACATGAACCTCAAATCTGACATGTCCTAAATAGAAGGTTGGATGCTGATCCTATGACCAATTTCACCAGCATTTTCTGTTTCTCCCTCTGCAGTGGATCTTCCACAGAGTTTCAATGACAGGTTTTCTCTGAATCTACAAAGAGTTTTTTCTTGACCATCTGCTATGGATGGTTGTGTCCAAAGGGAGAATTTGTTCCCTCTGTGTGATCTGGGAGATTGGTCTTCTTTTGCCTTTAGACTCAGACTAAGAATTAAACCATAGACCCCCTGGATTCTCAGGCCTTCAGACTTGGACTAGGACTCTATCACCGGCTTTCCTGGGTCTCCAGCTTACAGACAGCATATGATGGGACATCTCGATCCCCATAATTCCATGAGCCAGTCCCTTTACATAGATTATCTATTTAATATATCCTATGTCTATTCTATATCTGTATCTATTACATATACACACATGCCCTATATACATCTATATGTAGATATAGATCTATGTCTATTCTATCTCTGTATTACATATACACACACTCATACATATATACACATGTACATATATACACATCGAGGATATCTGTCATCCATCTGTCCATCCATCCATCATCAACCTATCTACCTACCTACCTACCTATGTACTGTATTGATCCTGTTTCTCTGGAGAACCCTGACCACTACAGTAATTATGGTTAAATGAAGCCAAAAGGATGGGGACCTATTAGATAGGATTGGTGGCCTTATAAGAATACAGAATCTCTCCTTCTCTCCATATGCAAGAACTGAAGACAGGCCACTTGAGAACACAGGGAGAAGGCAGCCATCTGCAAAGTAGGAAGAGGGACCTTGTCAGACCCTGATCATTCTGGCACCCTGATCCTAGACCTCCAGCCTTCAGAACTATGAGAAAATAAATTTATTTAGTTTAATCCAGCCAATATGCAGTATTTTGTTATGGCAGTCCGAGCCAACAAAGGCCTGATAGGAAGCAGACCCATTCCCTCCTCCATCATGGCACCTGGCATCTGCCTGTATGGCACTGATCACAATCTGTGAGCATTTTGCATGTAGTCTGCCGGGGAGGATAGGAATGAGGGTTCTTTCACACATCACTCATCTCTCAGACTCCTTCCTTACTTCTGGACAGCAGTGCCAGGCAAAACTGGTGAGCAGTACATGTTTATTGAACAAAAATAAGTTGAGGATGTCAATCCTATCCAGATGATATTAATACTTCCTATATTTGCATACAGTTGAACAATATTCAAAATACCTGCATGTTCTGAATAGATCTTTTCAGAAGCTATGAAATGGTAGGCAGGGCATTGGGGTATCCAGAGAGTTATGTCTCATTTCAGAGGGAGAACATTCAAAGCAATTCAAACCCAGTGTTCTGCGTGAAGAGGGAGCTTTGAGGATCTGTTTCATAAATAATAGACAAACAAGTAGAGCAAAACAGGCAAAGATACAAAGAGCAAGAGAAAATAAAAAAAAAGAAGATGTGTAGAAGAAAACAAAGGGAGGTAGAATATATGAATTAAAGACAGAAACCATCAGAGATGCAGAGACTATGGGATGGGGCATGAGGGCATTTGTGGCAGTGGTGTGGGAAGTTCAGAACCTTTGACGGAAGGGAGCAGGGGACTGGCCCCTTCCTGATAGGACGTTTGGGGCATCAGACTAGAACACAACTTCTGACAGTGTGCGTCTGTCTCCACAGCTGTCAACTCTGTGCTGAAACAATGGCCTGAGGACTACGGCCTGAGTCGCATCTTCACCACAGGCTGAATATTTTGTAAGTACTTATTGTCTGTGGAGTGGCTACCTGGTACCATAACCTAGGAACAAAGGAAAAGCTTGGACCGCCCCTTACTTCATGACCACAAAGAGTCTGAATTAAATGGCTCTCTTAGTATGGTGGCCAACTGCAGGGAAGAAGGTACTCTAAATCAGATGGTCTGCTGTATTTGGGAGTTGAGACTGCTTGGGTTTGCTCACCCAGTTTCCTCAGGGACTGAAAACAGACATTCAGAAGATGCATGTGTATGAACTTTGGGACATCCTCACATTTCCATACCCACTTCATTTCTCCATTATTGGGAAATGCTTTCTATCTGGCCTCATCAGACAATGTGATGAATCATGGAGATCAAACAGGTACCCTGAAAGTTTAGTCCTCAGTGGGTGCAGGCGCACACACTCACTGTACACAGACTTCTCTTTGTGGCTACTGAAAACAACTTTTTTTCCCCCTTAGCTCCTCTCTCCAGAGTAATAATCTTGTAAAGCCTACATATCCCAAAAGTAGGGTTTTTTTTGGGGGGGGGATTGTGATGATCTGGATAATTGACACCAAGGTGATCCTTCTGATGTCAATCAGGAGGACATCTGGATTTCTAAACTAGGACAAGCATTTCTTATGAGATCACTGTGTGTTCCCAATCTTTTGCTTTAAAAAATGAAGAGAATTTGATTTCTCTTTCTTTAGGCATATTTGCAAGTTTTCCAAAAACAGGGTATCTCTGCAAATTCTCTGTGCTGCCTATTCTTTGCCACAGTTTGCTCAGGAAATGCGTCTGATGATTGGCTGCCACTTGACATAATGTTAGTGTGGCCAGCAGGAAGGAAAACCAAGCATAAACAGACCCTGTTTGCTGATAGGACTGGAAAGATGCTCCAACTCAGCGGCATCAAGCCATTAAACTTTATTTTTGTTTTTTAAACTAGAGCTTGAATTAAAATGTGAAGTGAATGCAAGAAATCCGCTAAGCCAGATTAGTACTGAACCTCCAGTCAAGATCATCACTTTGTCATTAGATCTGGCTGTGGGTGGTGTGAAAAGTATAAAGTCTGGTTACTCCTCCTTCCACCTACATTAATCTAAATTACCTGATAAGATTAAAAACAATCCTTTCAGTGGTGGTAGAAGTGGACCTAAGGTGAAAGATTTAAGGCAAGAACCATCACAAGGATGTCTTGACAAGGTAGAGCCAAAAGCCCTCGACGTCTTTGTTCTGAGGGTTGAAAGGAACTATCCTTAGAAACCCACACTGGAGGTGGTATGGCTCACCCGAGAGGACCACAGGGGAGGGTCACTGGGACCACAGCAACAGAGGCAACGCAGTGACTGTTGGGCTAATTAATAACAATGACTGTGAAAGGTCATGAGTAAAGAATTGAAGAATGGAGGAAACTAATATTTAAACGCCACACAACGTGTGATGCTTAATTCAGAGAGCAAAGTCCAAGCCTGCAAGCGAAAGATTTCACATTAAATGAAGTGCAATTGGAATAGGACTCAGTGGGTATTTCACTTTGCCTTGGTCTTAGGTTAAGTAATTAAAATCAGCATCAGGTTCTGCCTGGAAGCTAGGGCAGCTGAGCAACAGCTAATTGTTACAGAAGCAAAATTAGCAGATGATCAAAGAAAATTTCAGAATTTCTTGCCAGAATGAATACGCGTGAAATTCTATCCTCTGGTCTAACAAAATACATACAGGATAGAATTAAATTTAGCTAATTAGATTAAGAATGAGTGAACCCATAGTTTTGATTTAGTGGGCTGCACTAACATAGATGGAGCACTTGTCATAAAATGGTAGAAGGTCCGTGTTGTGAGGACCCTGTCAGCTGGTCTAGTTTCACCATTAAGTGCCTCGCTCCCCCTGATTTTAATTCCTTAGACATATCATTGTCTATATCATTGTCTGCTTAAAGCCTCCCAGAGACGGGACCACACCATCCCTACCCCAGACTCTGAAATGGAGGTGGGAAATACCTAGAAGGACAATGATATGCTGTTAAACTCAAGGAAGACCTTGGAAACGGAGAAACTGACCAGGAGAGGGTAATAGGATGAGTGAGATGAGCCAAGAAAACAGCATAGTGCAACAGCAGGTGTGGCCACACGCACAGCAGTGTGGGATGGGAAGGAGCTGGGGATGGGTAGAGCTTGTTATTGGAAGGGTGGCTTTTCCAGCAGGGATTGACTTCCTTTGCTTCCATCAAGGAGGCTGGGCTCATCCCCAAAAGTCTGGACTTATAGAAGCCAGATGTCCTAGAGTTTGTTGCATGATTTGGGCCACTGCATAGACTCCTCCTTCATCAATTCCGCACCTTTCTCTTAAACTGTATCTGTTCATCATGTAGAGGGTAGAAATTTAAAATCTTTTTAATGCACTTGACGGGATGAGCACTGGGTGTTATTCTGTATGTTGGTAAATTGAACACCAATAAAATTAATTTATAAAAAAAATAAAATAAGATCTTTTTAATGATCAAGGATTACTTAATAAATAAGAACATGCAGAAGGCTTAAGAGTTTAGTTCAACAGATTTTGTCCGTTGTATGCACTCGTGTAATCATCAGCAAAACAAGATGGGGGACACTTTATCATCCCCTAACACTTCCCAAGTCCTCTTTCCAGCTGATCCCCTTGAAAAGGCAAGCACTTTTGATTTCTGTCACTATAGTTAGCTTTATCCTTAGATCTCATATCAATGGAATCATATAGAACACATTCTTCAGTATCTTTTTTTATAATCTATCCATGGGTTATTGCATTTTAACAATTGTTCTCTCCTTCTCAGCGACAGGTAGCATTTCATTTTATGAACATACCTCAATTTGTTCATCCAATCACCTGTTGATAGACATTTGGATGGTTCCCAGTTCTGGGCTATCAAAATGAAGATCATTATGAGCCTTCTTGTACAAGTCTTTCCGCAGACACAAATTTTCATTTTTCTTCAGTAAATTCCTAGGGGTAGAATTGCTGGGTTATAGAGGAGTTGTTTATTTAACTTTATACAAAACTGCCAAGAAGCTATTTGAAGTACTATTCTACACACCTACCCAGCAGTGTGCGAGGGTTCCAGCTGCTCCACATCCTCGCCAGCACTGAGCACTGTCAGGAATTTTGACTTCAGTCATACCAATGCCTGTGAAGTGGTATTTAGTTCTAAGAGGCATTTCTCTGGTAAGGGTTGGTGTGAAACATCTTTCCGT
The DNA here is from genome assembly GCF_905146905.1 of Nyctereutes procyonoides. Classification (NCBI taxonomy): domain Eukaryota; kingdom Metazoa; phylum Chordata; class Mammalia; order Carnivora; family Canidae; genus Nyctereutes; species Nyctereutes procyonoides. Next base: position 3,039,091 of record NW_026575024.1, on the reverse strand, counting down.
GTGCTTATAGTGTCTGTTCAAGTCTTTTCCCCACTATTTTAATTGGGGTATTTGTCTTATTAGTTATTGGAGCTATTTAAACATTTTGGAGCCAAGTCCTTTGTTAGATAAAATTGTGAAAATTTTCTCCATTTTTGTGGCTGTGTATTTATTTCCCTAATGGCGTCTTTCAAAGAACACATTTAAAAAATGAATCCCATTTAACCTTTATTTTCCCTTTTCTTGGTACATTTTGTTTTATCTAAAAAATCTTGGCCCACCTTAAGGTTGTGAAAATAGTGTTTTCTTCTAGAACATACATGGTTCTAGGTTTTACATTTAGGTCTAGAATCCATCATGATCATTATCTGGTATGGAGCAATGTGGGTAAAAAATTCATTCTTTCTCCTCATGCAGGTATGTAGTTGTTTCACATTTACTGAACACATTTTCCTTTCCACATTGAAGTGACTTGGTGCCTTTCTCAACAATCAATGTAGTGGTCTATTTCTGGACCTTTTATTCTGCTCCTTTGATGTGTGTTCTAGTCACATAATTTTAATATTTGTTTTCCTTGTTATTCAGTTGATCTACTTTCTATTTTTCCTTGTGATATACTCTTTGACACATCATTTGGTTGTATTTTGCTTAATTTCCAGCCATTTTGAGATTTTTTTAGATGTCATTGTTTTATGCACACTATTTTGGTCAGAGGCATCTTCTGTATATTTTGAGTCTCTTGATATTTACAGAGATTTGTTTTTATAACCTGTCATTTTACTTTATCTTGGTGATTGCTCAATGTGTATTTGAATACTCAAGTTTATTGGTAGTGCTAAGCAAATGTTTTATGTCCTCATACATTTGTATTTTAGTTGTTCTAGTAATTACTAAGAGAGAAATGTTAAAATCTCCAACTAAGACTCTGGATTCATCTGTTTCTCTGATCTCTGCCAATTTTTACTTACATTTTCTCAATCTCTTGTTATTTGTAGGACATTCAGGATTGTTACATCTTCTTCATGAATTGACCTTGAATAATTATGAAACAGCCCTCTTTGTCTCTAGTAATGCTACTTGTCTTATTTTTTGATATTAATGTAATTTTCTTATGCTTATTTTTGGCCTGACACATCTTTCCCACCCATTTACTTTCAACTTTTATGTCTACATTTAGATTTCTAGTAAATAACAACATACAGTTGGGGCTTCATTTTTTTCCCTGCTAAAATTTGACAATCTCTCTCTTCCAATGCAATATTTCGTCTTCTAACTTTTCACGTAGTTGTTAGTATGGTTGGGTTTAAGTCTGCCATTTTGTCTTTTTTTTTTCTCTATTTGTTCCACATACTCTTTATTGTTCTCTTCTGTTTGCTGGGTTAACTGGATAATTTTGCAGTGTTCTTCCTCCAGCCTTTGTTAGTTGTATCTTTTGTATTTTAGTGGTTGCTCTAGATGTTACAATAGTCATCTTTAAGTCATTACAGTTTTATTTTTTATTATTTTTTAAAAGATTTTATTTATCCATGAGAGACACAGAGAGAGAGACAGAGACATACAGAGGGAGAAGCAGGGTCCTTGCAGGGAGCCCGATGTGGGACTCAATCCCAGGACAGGATCACGCCCTGAGCCAAAGGCAGATGCTCAACCACTGAGCCACCCATGCATCCCTAAATCATTACAGTTTTAAATAATATCTTACCACTTCATGAACCACATAAATATAACCTTGGAATTCCATCCAACCCCATAACATTCTGTGCTTTGTCATATATTTTACTTCTGCATATGTTAACAACCTTTCAATACTGTATTACCTGTGTTTTGAACACTCAAGAGTCTAGTATCATTTCCCATAACACTAAACAATGTCCTTTCGCCTACTTTTGGAAACGTATATCTATTGGATATGAAGTATTTCAGCTTTTACCTAAAATATCTTCCACATTTCTTAATTTTGAGATGTGGCCCTCCATAGCTTCTGTTGAGATGTTAGCTTCCACTCTTCTCAGTGTTTCACTGTATATATCTTCTCCCCCATGAACACTTGTAAGACTCTTTACATTTGATTTTGGAAGTTGGATTAAGATGTGCCAGGATATGGTTTTCTTCCTATTCACACACTGCTCAGGATTAGCAGAGACTCTTGGATATCCAGGCTGATGTCCTTCATCATTTTAGTAATTGCCAACTATGATTTCAAATACTTTTCTATTAGACTATTTGGTATTCAATCATAGTTCTAGGACATCCTCCTCCATTATAAAAATGTTCTTCTTTCCATTTTGTGCTTCAGTGTGAACAGTTTATTTCATCCTTTCTTCACTGATCCTTTCTTCTGCTGTGTCCTCTTTTTAAGCCTGTCAAATGAACTATTAATATTTTGTATGGTGTTTTCAGTTATTGCATTTCTAATTGTTATTTAAGGTATTCATATTTCTGCAAAAATCTCCTATCTATTCACATGTTGTCCATTTTATGCCAGATTAAAAAAATTTATTTTTAGGTAATCTCTTTGCCCAAGGTGGGGCTCAAACTCATGACCCTGAGTTCAAGAGTCCCATGTTGCACCAACTGACCCTGAGATCAAGAGTCCCACACTCTACCAACTGAGCTAGCCAGGCATCTCCATTTTACACTGGATTTTTGAGCACATTTTTCAGAGTTGTATCAAAAGGTTCTTGTCTGCTATGCAACAGTAGGCTATCTATGGCTTTGTTCTAATGACTGTTTTCTTTTGTTAATGGGTCACCTTCTCCTCCGTTTCCTAGGCCTCACAGTTTTTAATTATGCTCCAGTTTTTGTACATAAAAGAATAGTTGACATTGTATAAACAGCATTTGTCTCTGAAATCTTCCTTTGTCTGGATGCTGGTGTGGGGGCAGGGTAGTCTAATCTGTGGTGGGCCTGGGCCAGGTCTTTGAGAGCATTCATCTCATTAAGCATGTTCATTCGGTTAGGTTTCATTTGTTCTCACCTCTCTCATGGATCTTTAAGAATTGTGACACTGTGGCACATTGATCTTGCTCTCATCATTTATATGGTATCAATAGTCTCTGGTGATTTTCTACATATGTATGCCAGTAGATTTCTATTATCTTTGTATTATTATACTGACAATTTTATCAATCACAACAGTGTTTTGCATCAATGTTAAGGAATTAAGCTGTAACATAAATGCATGGAGAGGCTGCATTTTCCAGGAAAATAAGGATGGGGATTGGAACCTGTGAGTTATGTGGAATACTGTGTCGATTGTTTTACTGAACAAGGTAACAATTTATGGCAGGCACTGTTGGATGCCAGCTGGTTTCCATATCTATTTAAAAATTTACACTCAATACAAGGAATCCATATTTATCAATCTGTTCTCAACCTGAGTAATCTGAGGCCAGCTGTGAGTCACATAGTAAGATCCAAACAACAATCCAGTGAGGCTTTAGTGAGCCCAGGCTCTGGGGAAAAGAGCTGGGGCTTGGATGAGGGCACCGTTAGGGGCTGATGGCAACTCCATGATTGTGGGGATTAAATAGGAAGCCAGAGTCACATGCAGGACATATGCATTTCAGGGGTATAGGACAATAGGCTGGGGGTAATAGAGGTGGCTATGAGAATCAGGCTTTTTCTCAGAGTATCTAAGGGGCAAAATCCATTCAAAAGGCATTTACTGAGAATTTATTACATTTCAGACTATGGGTTAGAACAAACTAATATTAGGTATGTTTATGTACCACCAGTGGTTTCTTCAGGAACTCTGCTAAATGTGGTATGTATATTATCTCAATGGATCTTCAACACAACCCCATGAGATAGGGGCTGCCCTTATGCCTCTGCTTTAAAGGCTTATAGAGACTTGCACAGGGTAAGTAACTCTCTGAAGTTTACAAAGCTAGCAACATGCAGTGGAGCTAGGGTTTGACTCTTAGCCAAATTCAGAATAATTCTAATTTACAGATGAAGAAATTGAGACACTGTGGCAGGTGCTATGCAACAGACCATGCATTTCATATGAGCAAAGATGGCATTTATTCAGTTTTACCTCTTTGTATCCCATGCTTAATATAATGTCTGGCACACTGTAGACTCTCAAAAAACTATGAAATAAGAATTAATTGATCAATGAATACTAGGAATACTAGAATGAGTCCTTACACTTCTGTCCACCCCTGCCCCCTGTATCGTAAGGGAGATGAACAAGAATATCACAAGGACCTCCCAGGATGTGAGAGAAATCTAGGTAGAGTGTACTGTTGTTGTCACATCCTGTTCCTTTTGCTGTCTCTCCCATGAAACTCAACTTCCTGATGGTGAGTCTGCATGTATTCATTTTTTATTCTCATCTGACACAGAGCAAGCAGCTCAATAGATGGCTGAGCATAAGTGTCAAATGGAAGAAGCAGGTAGTGATGTCTGAGCAGAGTTTGTTTTAGGATAAATTGGACAGGATTTTGCCTACTGGTAAAGAGAAAGAGCTTTTGCCTAGACTGAGGAATTGGATATTGCTGAGATCACAAGAACTAAAGACCACATAGTCTTAGACTAAGTAAATTCAAGAGAAGACAAGAAGGGAGATGGTGGGGAGGAAGAAAGAAGAAGAGGAAGGGAGAGAAGGGAAGGATGAAGGTGAAGGCATGGAGGAAGAGTGAGCAACTTGTTAACCAAACCCCTACACCAACCATGTCTGAACACCAACACCCTTGGGCTTCCCTGTTACAAGTTCATGAATTCCCTATTTTGTTATCTCTAGTTTCAGTTTGGTTCCCATTTAACAACTGAAAGAATTCTAACTAAATTGATAAGGTTCTGTTCAGTGACTGTGTTAACCTATTTTTTTTTGCATCTGTTTAAAGCAACAGTTGGCAAACTGAAACCAGTGTGCCAAATCTGGATCACCGTTTTTGTCCGGCCCAAGAGCTAAGAATAAGAATGGTGATTGCATTTTTAAATGGTTGGAAAATAAAAAGAATATTTCATGATATAAAAATTGTATGAAATTCAGATTTCAGTGACCTAAATAAAGTTCTATTGGAACACAACCAAACCCATCCATTTCTGTATTGTCTGTGGCAACTTTATGCTCCAATGAGGCAGAGTTGAGAAGTTTGACACCAAATGGCCCACAAAGTGTAAAATATTTACTGTCTGGCCCTTTACAGAAAATGCTGGCTGACCCAGGCCTAGAGCATCTAAAGCAGAAAACACTGACAAATAAGGGTCACTAAGGATATGACCTGCACTGGGGGAGGAGAGGGGATGGAAGGCCCCATGGTTATTCCAGGATGGCACCTCTAACCCCTCAGGGATTAACCTCAAAGTTTCTCTGTCCTTCATCTTCTTTTGCTTCTTCTCATTTTGATGCTAGTGTGTTCCAAGCTCTTTGGGGGCACTTATGACTGGAATGAGTACTTGACTGAGGATCCAAAAACCATGTGACCCTAGGCTACCACCCCACCTCCTTGATCTCCAGTCATCTCATTAGTGAAGTGGGTTATTGCATAAAGCCTATTTCATAGGTTGATTCTGATGATTAAATGAAATCAGGGTACACATATGGTCTACAGAAATGGTCACAAGTGCTTTCTTCACTCTTATGGTGAGAAATGAGTGAAATACACTTTGGAAAGGCATTGAGACAGCTGAAGGAAAGTAACTTTTATTTATTTTTTAAAAGATTTTATTCATTTATTCATGAGAGAGAGAGAGAGAGAGAGAGAGAGAGGCAGAGACACAGGCAGAGGGAGAAGCAGGCTCCATGCAGGGAGCCTGATCTGGGACTCGATCCCGGGACTCCAGGATCACACCCTGGGCTGAAGGCAGGCACTAAACCGCTGAGCCACCTAGGGATCTCCCAGGAAAATAAATTTTAATGTTGTAATAATGACCACATGTTCAGTTAGACACCAAATGACTCTGGATTCATTACATCCCTCCATTTTGGATTAACTAGTTGTATATGGCAAGCTTAATCTAGTCCCTTTGAAAAATTTAGAATAGTACAAACATCAACAGTGAAAACTAACGCTCCTTTGGGTCCTCCTTACACATTCTACCCAAAGGCAGACATAGTTACCATTTTATCAACTTCAGACAGGGTCACTGCATGTCACCAGTGCATATATGTTGTGTGTATGAACCTACTACACACAGTCCCTTTTATCCACATCCCCCATACTGATGTGAATGTCCCTTAACACTCTGATCTGTACCTGGCTACGTTTACTTTAAAAACACGTATTTTCACATTCACCAGAGATGAATGTTCAAGAATATTTAAAGCAGCACTATTTGTAATAGCAAAAAATTGGAAAGTACCCAGATATCCATCAGCAGGAGAATGAGTAAATAAATTGTGGTGTATTTATACAACAGAATATTTTCCATTAATAAGCATCCACAAACTACAGCTGTAAGTAACAATGTAGACAAATCTCATAGACATTCCCCTGATAGAAAGAATTCAGACATGAAAGAGTAGATGGTTCCAACACTAATCCCTGACGTCACCAGTTAGGATGGTGGTCCCCCTGGGTATGAGGGAGGTAGAGCCGAAGGGGGCTCTAGGGGAATACTATAGAGTGTACTGTTGTTGTCACATCCTGTTCCTTACCCATGTGTGTTGGGTGTTGGATACCCATGTGTGTGCACTTGGTGAAAACTCATCATCCCTTATGGCTTTGTAAGTATGATTTTCTTAAATAAAATTCGTACTAGAAATTTAAAAGAGCACATATCTTAGAAATTGAATTCAGACCATATGGGTTTACTTCCTTCTCTTTCCTAGCTGTGGAGACCTGTACTGTACAGATGGCCGGCACTTCCCTCTCATCACTGCCCTTCTGATGCACTGTGAGGTGGTTTCCGGCTATTTGCTGCCGGATGCTATTTTCCAAGACATTTTCTAATCACCCGTCTGAACGGAAACAGGCTGTCTTGAGCACAGAATGAATTCTGCCCTAGAGATACCAGGAGGCAGGTGGGCCTGTTTCAGACCACCGCGCAGGTGGGTAGGGCCCTGACCCGTCCTGAAGCTGCACAGGCATCCTGTGGGCAAACATACCGCCTGCACATTCGCGTCGTTGCTAATGGGTATTCCCAAGGCAGGGTGCTGTTATTTGCATTTTCTCGTTGTCATGAATGCCCAAGTGCTCTGAATATTAATGAAACCATTCATAGCCTCCTTTGCAGGCTTAAAATATTCAGCATCAAACATACTGTTTTGTTCCCATTTCAACCAAGTTTAATTTCTCTTAACCAGCTTTGTTTTTGTAAAGCCAAATTAATGTATAATTTCAGTGTTTAAATCTCAATTCTCAGCAATTCACGACAGATTGCAAGTGACTATGATTTGTCCGTTAACACCTAATGGGTTGAAATAATTTATTGCACAAACATTTCCAGGAAAACGACGCCGCTTGAGCAAAAGCAAATCAGGAAATGTTACTTGTTTATCTAATAAACTACCCTGGGGTGAGCGAGTACATTAGCATTGCACAAACTTTGTGACTTATTCATCATCACTATTTATTATTAAAACTTTATCTGTTTCAACTTAGTGAATGGCTGCCTTGGGATACACTGCTTGCAGCAACAACAAGAAAATAAAGTTTATGCAATTTGCATAATACTGTACAAAGAATATTAGCTTAGAACAATATGAATCCCTGGATCATTTGCAGCCCTTTGGTGTTTAATGTTGGTAAATATTTAAATAACAGCGCGCCTGTATAATTATAAAGATTTCTCTTTCTAATCTGCTTGTGATGCACAGCTGCTGTAAATCACCTGGATCCCATGGTTTGGCTGGGAGAACGTTAGGGGTGATGAAGAGGCACTTGTTGCTTTGGTTGGTGAGGAAGATGGCGACCTGAAGGCACAGGAGTGGGGGGGGGGCGGTTGAGACAGGAGCTCAAGGTGCTCTTTCTTCTTCTTTACCCTTTATAGGGGCATCTCTGTTTCATACAAATTGGGTCCTGCTTAGAATAGGCCTGGATTCTCTCTCATGATGAGCTCTTTGCATATACAGAAAAGATAGAATTGTACCTCAGGATCTTTGCACATGCTGCTTTCTCTTTGAAGGGGTGGTTCTCCCTTCAAATCACCTGCTTGTCCCTAATTATACCTTACGCATTGTTCTAGCCTCAGGATAAACCTCCATATCCTTCCTGACCCCCACTACCCTGCCTGGCTTGGTCTTCCTACCATGCAATTTCATGATGCCTTGCATTTCTCCTTCCAATCTTCCTTATTCAAATGTCTTTTTTCTCCTCTGGACTCTAGGCCAGAGGAGGCGAAGAATGTGTCTGTGTTGGATAGTGCTGTGGCCAGGGCGTGGCAGATGGTAAAAGCTGAATTACATTTTTGTTGTAAAGTGAACAGATGAATACCTACAGTCATCCATTTAAAGAAATGTCTACATAATCAATAATCATATGCTTTATTACCTTTCAAATTAGACAAATTAAAAAATAAATTACAACCCCTAGCATTGGTGAGAATTTAGGGACTTGAGAACTCTCAAACACTTTAGGAGAATGATTCCACAGCATGAAGCAAAAGTCCAAAAGTGATTATTTTATTTTTTGGCTCGGTGAATGCATTCATGGGAATTTATACTAAAGCAGTAATTTGGGAATGTGTGAACACATTTGGTTCCAGAGATATTCATCACATTGTTGTTTAAATTTGTGAAAAATTGTAAACCTCGTAAATGGTCAACAACAGAGGATTAGCGGAGAGAGCTACAATTCACCTAAATGATGGGACAGTAGGAAGGAGCTAAAACAGTAATTCAGAAATATTTTCATGACATGGGAAGAGGTTTACAATCTATTCTGGAGGGAATAAAGTAAATACAAAGCCTTATGCAACCATGATTCCATTTTTGTAATAACATTCATATACAGAAATTACAAGAATCATGTATGTTAAAATGTTAAAGAAATTAATTACCTGTGGTGTGGTGAAATTTTGCTTTTTTTAAAAAGATTTATTTATTTATTCATAAGAGACACAGACTGAAAGAGAGGCAGAGACACAGGCAGAGGGAGAAGCAGGCTCCCAGGGAGCCTGATGTGGGACTCGATCCCACCCGGGATCACACCTGAGCCGAAGGCAGGCACCCAACCGGTGAGCCACCCAGGGGTCCCGAAATTTTGCTTTTAATGTATCCTTTCCGCAAAATCAAAAGCGAAATGAAAGAAATGAACCTATGCGCTAAACCACTGTGTGGCTTAAGACACACAGAGGAATTAATTTAAGTGAATATACAAAACAGTCATTTGGCTGGATGGACATCTTAGCGGAATATATGCTAAGGACAAAAAGAACATCAAATAAATCTTCTTTCCTTTCCAGTAATTATATTGTTAATTATTATATTGCTATTTCTATTTGGAAGCTACTTAAGTAAATTATAGGAAGACACAGAAATTATGTTAATGTCATCAGTAAATAAGATATTCAGCTTAAGAGAACAAGTGAAAAATAGAAAAGAATTTGAATAATGTTTAGCAATGCTAAATTTGAATTGGAAATAGAAGTATAGCTTCCTGATGCATGTTCTCTTAAAACACACATTTCCTACCTCTGTCCTCTGAATAAGCCCAGAAACCAGAAGCTATCCAGTAGCAATGATGCTCCTAGCACCTATACTGTGATCACTCAACAAGGTTTTCCACTGAAGCCAGAGCACCTTAGAGAAATGGCTGATTCCAGAAATGGAGCAGGAAATGTACAAGAAGGTACTGATCATCTTATCTCACCAAAAGAAATGAGAAGAAAAGGCTCCTGGGTCATGTCAGAGGGCCTGATGGCCTGCTTAAAGAGACTCCCCAGTCAGGGAGGGCTCACTTGGATCATAAGAATAATGACAACAGTGGATTGAAACACATCCGCTCTATTAAAACCATGCACAGAAGATGTAACAACAGCAATTGGTTTCTTCTGAAGGATGGAAGGGGACCAGCTCACTAATCTGAAAACCAGCAAATAAAGGGAAAGAATCCAGCATTTTCCTGCCTTTATTTTATACTGTACCTCAGAGTAACCAACTGGTTTATTTGAGAATTCTCTTTATATGGAAGAGTTCCCTCTCAATAATGATGACAGAAGGATAGAATCAGAGTGTCCCAATTTTTCAACCTCAAATGCAATCACTGAACCATGCAGTCACCCCCAATGACTACTGGCACCACAAAAAGAGAAACCACCAGACACCTTATACCTCCTGATGGAAATAGATGACACCACTTATAGAGTTTTCTTGCCAACATACTGAACCTGAAGAGATACACATTAAATGGCACCTCAGGGAAGGGATGTGCAAAATTTAGAATATAGGAGACTCTGACATCGCCAACTAAGAAACGGCAAAGAAATTAAAGAGAAGATGGACAACCTATAGACAAAGAAGTTTAAGAGGTATTAGCTAACTGCAAGGGGTGGGTTTGTTTGGATCCTAATTTGAGAATGAGAGTAAGGCAACATAAAAAAGGAAGAAAAAGAGGCCATCTGGGAAATTTTAATACTCATTGGATATTTAAAGCTATTAAGAAGCTATTGTTATCCATTATATGTGATGATGGTATTGTGACTGTTTTTAAAAATGTTTATCTTTTGGAGATATGTGCTAAATTATTTCTGGCAAGAATGAGCTCACCAGAATTCATAACAGATGCAGGCTCTTCTGCACTTTCACTAATTTTGTTTAGGTCCTTGGGACCCTTTCATCTTGAAGACTCAACATGAGACTTTTATTTTAAATGCTTAGAAATGGTCTATTATTTTATTGATTCTTGCCACATCTCCATTTATTCTGTTTTTGAACTCCATAATTCCCTTAGGTTTACAAGGTAACCTAGCCTGAGTCTATGTTTCTCTTTTCTTCCCTAAATTCATCATTCCGGAATAATTTTATTACTTTGAATTAAGTGATGTTGATCCGAAGCAACTCTATCTAATGTGGGGATTTGCCAGCAACTAGACAGTACATCAGCTACATAATTTTACAATCGAAAACACTCTTTATATGTGAAAAAATATATTTTATGCTATAGAGAAATAGCCTGAGCAAGGAGCTTCAGAATCACTAGGAATAATATTAAGTATTTGAATCAATTACACAAAGGCAGCAAAGAATAATTCTATTTTCTTGGGTAAACTACTAATTGTGCTGAAATGTTCTCAATACTTTCATCTGCCATTGCTGGGAAATACTAATGGAATGCTTTAGAATGGGAATTTGGGAGAACTATTGGTTAATGTAGACAAAACTCTCCATGTGCACCTAAATGTAGAAGATAGGACCATGCTAATTTTAGAGTAAAGACGGTGGTTTCAGAACCCTACAGATAAGTACCTACAGATAAGTACCTCCATAGTGTCCGTAACTGTAAAACAGATTAAATTGAGTTTGTTAAAAAGGATTGCACTGAAACAGCCCAAACCACATCCCTGATCTAATTAACTTGTTTACAAAGCTTAATTGATTTATTTTCCTTAAAAGATCTTTCTGTGGACTTCCCTACAGAAACTGTTCTTCTTTAAAGTCTTCCAGGTAGCTGTTACTGAAATCCAACCCCCAAAATAGACTTTTTTTTTTTTTTTAAGATTTATTTTTTCATGAGAGATACAGAGAGAGAGGCAGAGACACAGGCAGAGAGAGAAGCAGGCTCCCTGCAGGGAACCCAATGTGGGATTTGATCCTGGAACTCCAGGATCATACCCTGCGCTAAAGGCAGATGCTCAACCGCTGAGCCACCCAGGCATCCCTCATTTTCCTTTTAAAAGGGAATATGTTTTCTCACTGGATGGAAAAACCAGAGGCCAGCTTCTTCGGCATGGTTGACCAGATGCAGTGATATCTTCGAGAATCTGTCCCTCTAGTCTCTTGCCTGTTTTGTGTGCCAGCCTCATTCCCTGGCAAACTCCTTTTACCTGGTGGCACAGGAGGTCACCAGTAGCTTCAGCCACATCCTACACATCTTGTCTATGGAAAGAGCACTAGCTTTCTCTTTGTCTTACTTCTGTCATGTTTGTACCCTTAAATACATCACTTGGTGAGGAGTATGTTGTCCCTTTGTCAAACTTGGGTCCTCTGCATATCTCTGGAGCCATTTATGGGTTCAACCCATAAACAGTGGAGGGTTACCTGGTGGCACAGGAGGTCACCAGTAGCTTCAGCCACATCCTACACATCTTGCCTATGGAAAGAGCACTAGCTTTTTCTTTGACTTACTTCTGTCATGTTTGTACCCTTAAATACATCACTTGGTGAGGAGTATGTTGTCCCTTTGTCAAACTTGGGTCCTCTGCATATCTCTGGAGCCATTTATGGGTTCAACCCATAAACAGTGGAGGGTAGTTCTTTGATAGGACCACATCCCTTGCTACTTGGAAAGGGGAAATGCATGCCGGGCAGGCAAATGGCACATCAGACATCTACTGCAGAATTTTAAGTAATTTTGTGCATACAACATCACTCTGTGGTATGGCCCATCTTGGTCACTTGCAGGTGAAGGGATTGGTAGCAGGGCTTACTCTGGAAGCTTATGGAAGCTTTATTATTTTGTATTTAGGGGTAGGAGGAGGAAGGGTTTGATGAGAATGCAGGTACCAAACTCTTGATCTGGTTGGTTTCTTTCTAGGATGATGCAAAGGCAGTCTGTCAGATATGCCTTTTCTGGCAGGCAGATCTTTAGTTTTTCTAAAGGCTTATAAAAAAGAAACCTTTTGTTCTTTGAGATTTTAGGAATGGTAAAGCAAATCCCCACTAGATATCTTCCCTGAGGGGAAGCACTTAACAGCTGCTTATTTATTCCTGCTTTAGCACTGTCAAAGGTTAGTGTGATGGAATGGCTTTGCTGGAGAACACGAGAAATGATGCCCTAGAACTTTCTACTTGGTCAAACAAAGTCTGACACATCCATAAAGATGTGGTCAGCTACCTGGGAAAGGCGGTATCTGAGTGATATTTGCAAGTAAGGTGTTCAATGAAGTGTTCATACAGATGGGTAGTTTTAAGTCTAGTAAAACTAACTCCCGTGTATTGAGCACTGACTGTATGCTAGATGATTCGCTGTGCACAGGGGATACAGATAGAAATAATATGAATGCCCATTGGTGCAATAGAGTGATTTATAATTATAAATATATATTTGGTCTTTGTTCCCTTTTCTAGCCCAGAGTTCCCAAAACCCTTGGAATTTCTGAGAGTTTTAGATGTCTTTTGTTATGTTAATGAAGAGACTTTGCACCTAAGAAGGGGGAGTGCTGGTTGTCAGGAGAACCAACCTTGTGATTAGAGGCTTGTAAAGTTGTCTCACCCTCTGATCTCAGGGGAGGGAAGTGTGGAGGCTGAATCAATCACCATTGGCCAAAGAGTTAATGAATCATGCCTATGAGTGAAGCCTTCATAAAAAAACCCAAAGGACAGGCTTGGAGATCTGGGTTGGCAACACTTGGAGCTAGGGAGAGTGGTGTGCTGACAGCATGGAAGCTCCACGCCCTTTCCCACATACCTTGCCCTAGGCAGCTCATCATTTTGGCTGTTCATTCATATCCTCTAATCCTTTTGCAATAAACCAGTAATTTAGTAGGTAAAATGTTCCTGAGTTTTATGAGCTGCTGTAGCAAATCACTTGAGCCCAAGGAGGGTGTTGCTGGAACCTCCAGTCGGTAGCCCACCCAACTGGTCAAGTTTAACAACTTGGGCTTGTGACTGGCATCTGAAGTGGGGGAGGGGAGGGCGTCACACAAGACTGAGTCCCTCACCTGGGGAACCTGATGCTGTCTCCTAGTAGATACTGTCAGAATTCAGTTGGATGATAGCTGGTGTCCTGAAGGATTGCTTAGGGATGTTTTGGGTGGAACTCTCCAACACTGACACTGAAAATGGGTCCCAGAACACCCAAATAATTGGGGATACAAATATATGGCTCCCAATGTCTAATAGATTATGACATGCTTATAATAGGTAGGCCAGGATAATTCAAATAAACAACGGGGGACTTGATATGTTTAAACAGTCCTATTCCTAGATCAACTGATAACAGTGAACTGGATAAAAATATTTGATTTTAAGACTTTTGTCCCAAAGCACTTTAGTTCTAGGAAGCATAGGTATAAATCTCTGAAATGGGTGAGTTTATTTCACCTGACGTTATGTAGCATCAGGATAGGCTCTAAATGTTGGCTATTTCTGCTTGACTAGAGATCAAGGTTTGCTGATGTTTCTGCATATCTAATATGATTTCCATTTGGTATTTGGCTTGCTTATGTACGGAATACATAATCAATTGGGTTGAGAAAGACCAGACCATGGTTGTTCAAAACCCTGGGGATGTGGCTTATGCTTATTAGCATTTAGCTGCCTCTGGTTCCTATATGCCAAGCTTACTGTCAACCTTCAACATAAAAAATCAGCATGAAAATATTTACATGGGACATAAAAATCAGCATGAAAATATTTACATGGGTGTAAAGACCATTGTCTTAACATCTACGGATGATGTAGGGAAATCACTCCTGTAATGGATCAGAAGACCTGGGCCAATTTAAAATTCTTTATAAATGCCATTTTAATGAGCATTCCAACCACCGTGGATAACAAATTAAAGTAAATATGGTCTTCCTTCTTTTTACTTACTCCCTTAAATCTCAGTGGGAGGTTTTAGAATTGGTCCCTGTTGCTATCACATCAAGTACACAGATTTCTTTATGTGTGGGGTGGAGATGGGGATCTAATGCAGGGGCATTTAAGCCCATCTTGACTAATGCAGGTTTCTAAATGTGTGTTTACCAAAACTAAGACAAGCTGCACTCCAGGAAGAGAGTTTTCAAGTGGTTTCAGGACTAATGTTCGGCTGCATCAGTACCACAGGATGACTCTGTGATCAAGGAAGTCTAGGGTCTTACCCAGTTCTGGAGGCCCCAAAATATTGAAAAATAAGGGAAACTTGATTCAAGATTATAAAAATTGGGATATATATGGGCTATATATATATATATATATATATATATATATATATACATATATTTTATTTTGTGTTTGCTTTTATTTTTTTTATAAATTTATTTTTAATTGGAGTTCAATTTGTCAACATATAGATTAACACCCAGTGCTCATCCCGTCAAGTGCCCCCCTCAGTGCCTGTCACCCAGTCTCCCCCACCCCCCACCCACTTCCCCTTCCACCACCCTTAGTTCGTTTCCCAGAGTTAGGAGTCTTTCATGTTCTGTCTCCCTCCCTGATATTTCCCACTCATTTTTTCTCCTTTCCCCTTTATTCCCTTTCACTATTTTTTATATTCCCCAAATGAATGAGACCATATAATGTTTGTCCTTCTCCGACTGACTTATTTCATTCAGCATAATACCCTCCAGTTCCATCCACGTCGAAGCAAATGGTGGGTATTTGTCGTTTCTAATGGCTGAGGAATATTCCATTGTATACATAGACCACATCTTCTTTATTCATCATCTTTCGATGGACACCGAGGCTCCTTCCACAGTTTGGCTATTGTGGACATTGCTGCTGTGAACATCGGGGTGCAGGTGTCCCGGTGTTTCATTGCATCTGTATCTTTGGGGTAAATCCCCAGCAGTGCAATTGCTGGGTAGTAGGGCAGGTCTATTTTTAACTCTTTGAGGAACCTCCACACAGTTTTCCAGAGTGGCTGCACCAGTTCACATTCCCACCAACAGTGCAGGAGGGTTCCCCTTTCTCCACATCCTCTCCAACATTTGTGGTTTCCTGCTGTGTTAATTTTCCCCATTCTCACTGGTGTGAGGTGGTGTCTCATTGTGGTTTTGATTTGTATTTAAAAATTGGGATATATTTTAAATATTTGCATTGAACTTGGCTTTTTTTCATAGCAAAGTGCAATGGCTACACGTGATCTTCCTTGATCATGTATCCAGCAATTACTGGCTTGGACATTTGTCAATGTGAGGCTGATACCATGAGAAGCAGAAGCACAGAGAGAGAAGAGCTGGGTGCTTGAGTCCCTAACAGAGCCACTGAGTCACACCTCCCTTGAAATCTGGTAGATACCCTGCTGCCAAATCTTTACAGTTGAGCCAATAGATTATTTTATATTCTAAGTCAGGGCAAGTTGGGTGTTGGCTTGCAGCTGAAATTATCCTCACCAATACAGACCTGAGTCTGCCCACTGCCCCTACCCTTTATCACTCAGCTCACACAGAATGGTAAGCCTGTCTTTATTTAATTGAGAAATTAATTATAGGTGGAGGTCTGTTGCATAGTACATGATTATTTTGTTCTCTGTAACCGTAAACACATTTGACAAGTCCTCTTACTGACTTGACTGAAGGGATGGATTGCTGATATGACATAATTCTAGCTATTAGCTGTCAATCCTTTCATCCTTAAAGAGACTGTTTTCTCTCTTCTTTATGTTGACTTGACAATTTATACAGCTTGAAATGTTTTCACATGCATTATCTCATCTCATCATAAAGCCATGCTTAGGGCTTATAGAATAGGCATTTCCTGCTTTTTCAGAGAAGGAAGCTGAGACAGGAACCTGCCCTAGGCCAGTGTGAGAATAGGGTCCCAGGCTCCCCCAGGAAGCCTGTGTGCTCTCCCTGGCTCCTTATGGGTTGACCAATCCAATTAGTATCTATGCATTGAACTGTAAGTAACAGAACACAGTGACTCAGGCCAACCTAAACAAGGACATTTATGATGCTGTGCATTTGAAATCCAGAGACAAAATGGGACCTGAGCACAGGCACCAGGAGGCTTTATCTGCATCTCTGAGCTACCTTCCTCTCTGGGTGTATGCTTCATCCTCAACTGGACAGTGGCATGGCTATAGCTGCTCAGGCATCACACCCAGATACAACAATGTCTGAAAGAAAAGGGGCATTCTCCTGCCCTCTTTCTTGGGATTGTGGAAAGCTCTCCTACATAATACCACCAGCAAACATTTCCATTTTGTCCAGCACTGGGTCCACGCCCACTCTTCATCCAGCCATTGGAAGGGGAAGGGGTGTCCATGATTGCTTAGAACAATCAGCAGACCACAACTGAATGTTAAATAGTGAGCCACAGTAACTACCACTGCATTGATTTAAAATAAAATGATTCAGGGGGCCCTGGGTGGCTCAGTCAGTCAAGAGGCCAGCTCTTGATTTCTGTTCAGGTCATGATCTCAGGGTGGTGAGATCGAGCTCCACATCAGGCTGTGTTCAGTGCAGAGTCTGCTTGAGATTCCTTCTCCCTCTACACTCCCCACCCCATATGCTCCCTCTCAAATAAATATATAAAATCTTTAAAAAAGTAAAATGATTTAAAGCATATAGTAGTTCAAGAGAATTGGCCTGGGGTCTGGTGGGTTGTTGTTATCATGTTCTCCATTTGCTCATGCCTCCCTGTATCCATGCAGGTGGGTAGTCCCCTTCCACACCAACTCATAGCTTGGTTACAGGGCTCATTCGAATCAATGAGGAAACAGTGCATATTACACAAGGGGCTTGGCTTCTGGTTGCTCTTAGGACCTGTGTGACAGAGTAAACTTTCTTGTCCCCAAATTCATAGGTTGAAGCCCTAGTCTCCAATGTGACTGTACTTGGGGATAGGGCCTTTAAGAAATCACTTACAGTTAAATAAGGTCTTAAGGGTGGGGTCCTGATCCAATAGGGCTGGTGTGTTTAGAAGAAGAGAAGGTGCCAGAAGGAATACATTCTCTGTGTGCAGGAGGACACAGCAAGAAGGCAGCCATCTCCAAGCCAGAACTCAGGGTCTCACCAGAAAGCAACCTTGCCAGAAGCCTGATCTTGGGACTTCCAGCCTTCAGAACACGAGAGAACGTTTCTATTGCTGAAGTCACCCAGTTTGTGGTATTCTGAATAGGAGCCCCCTAACAGTCATGACAAGAACAAGCCAGACCTAGTCTTCTGGATGAAGAAAGACACAGCAGGCAGGTGAGTTTGGCCACTGACCACCAGGTGACCCCAGATGCATGAATGAGTCCAGCAGGTGAGACCAGTACAAGAGCTACATAGCTGAGTCCAACCCAAATTGCTGACCCACAGAATCCAAAGCCAAACAAATGGCTGTTTTAAGCCACTGAGTTTTGGGGAGATTTTGTTACACAGCAATAGAGAACTGGTCCATGTGGGAAATATGGAGTTCTTGGTCACACACTTTTATGCTCCATGGGAGGACTTGATTACACATGCTCCTGCTAGTCTGATTTGGAATACAATTTACTTACCTCACAGGTCAGAGCCTATTTACAGGGATCAGGCAAAGCAAATGAGCAAGGCAGGCTGTGATAAAAAAAAAATCATAAAGCTTGAGTTTTATTTTTCATCTTTGGATAAAGACATAGATGCAGAAATACTCTCATATAAGAGAAGAATGTAGGTGGGATGCTTAATGACAACTGCATGCACATTCTCAGGGACAGGAACTCTCTAGGGAATGGCAGGGACTGGGGACTTGGAGTAGGCATATCTTACTAAGAATGTCAGTGATCCTTCAGCTCTGGCCTTTTGTCATGCGGGGATGTGGGCTCAGGATTTTGTTACTGGAACTTCCAAGTTTTCAGAAGAAACCAGAAATCTGGATTTTTTTTAAAAGATTTTATTTATTTATTCATGATAGTCAGAGAGAGAGAGAGAGAGAGGCAGAGACACAGGCAGAGGGAGAAGTAGGCTCCATGCAGGGAGCCCGACGTGGGACTCGATCCCGGGTCTCCAGGATCACGCCCTGGGCCAAAGGCAGGCGCTAAACTGCTGCGCCACCCAGGGATCCCGAAATCTGGATTTTTATATAAAATCTCCTAATTTTAAAACATTGATTCAATTAAAACACTTTACAACTGAAATAAAGCTCATTTTAGCCTGGAATGTCTCTTTAGGCTAATCTACACACACTAGTTAACGCAAAAATTATAAATCAGTAAAACACACGGATGTCACAAAATTGTTTGACAAAACTTTTTTCCCCATTGACTGGGACTGGCATGGGTGCAGCAGACACGTACAAATGGAACAGTTTGCAGAAAGGGTGGTCCTGAATGCAAGATATAATAGAAAATGAAACAATGAGAAAGTTACAGTCTGTGATTGCAGGTCTTTCTGCTCCCAAGCTCAGAGAAAACAAACAAAACCCAAAAACCTAACATGGGTAAAGCCAGTACAGAAAGAATTTCAAATTCAGAAAACAAATAAATGAGGGTTTGATCCTCTGCATTTCAAAATATTTCTCAGCCAGATGGTGAATTTTTTAAAAATATGGGGCCTGACTCTATTTATTTTTGTTATCCTTGGAAACTGGAAGCACCTAATCCAGCCTAGGCCAACAAAGGCATGACTGGTCCACCTGGGTTCACAGGTGATTAACATAAGGAATGTGTCATCGGGAAGTGGCCTACTGTGGATTATGAGCACGCAGTTAGTGAACGGGGCTTTTTTTCCTACTTGCTTTTTCATTTTTGAAAAGGCAGTTATCTAACTTCTGTTTCTCCATTCCTCATGTGTAAAATGAGGATAATAAAAAGTACCTACCTCATGGTGTTATGGAGATAAGATGAAAAGCTGCTTGTAAACTGCACAGCACAGCCTGAAGTACAACACAGGTTCCCTGGATGTTGTCACCGACCTTGATGGCCTAGTTAGTTTTAAACAGCAGATAACCAGGTGAGTTGATAGGAGGAAAGGTAGCATATTTAACGCCTCAGGGACACAACTTTTGAATAAGGCAGTATGAATTTGTACTGGATTAAGTAAAAACGTTCTTTATATGGACTCAGAGAATCAGCTTAGGTCACATCTTGGGCAGAGGCCTAAGGAATCTGGAAGGAAACCTTCCAATGCTTCCAATGCTATTTCCGAAGCATTTCCTACAGCACAGAGGCCCAGATGCTTCCCCGGGGAATGATTCTCTGCTACAGAATTGGCCATTTTCAGCAGCACACACTGATGTTGTAATGAGGGGGATAAAGCATGTGAGTCCACAGCGGCAGTTTGTGGAGTGCTCCGTATATTCTGGTTGTTCTTGAACGAGCAAAGAGAAATTGCATTCCCTACGCTGGGAGAAGCTTGTGGCTTTTCATTCTCTGCCTCTTCTTGGGTATTGTTGCTTTCCTTTTCACTTTGCCCTAATAAGGAATGTTCTCTCTCTTGAGCAAAATAGACACCAATCTTAAGCATTTCTGAAGGAAGAACTATTGTCGTTGGAAATTACTAAATAATTCTGAGTATTATGTTGCTGTTATTACTAGGCTTTTACTATTATGTTCCTGATGTTGGTTGGGACCTCCTGGTCCTCTGAGATGCAGGCAAGGTCAGGGCTGGCCCCCATCGCATTCTCTGCAAAAGAAAGTAACTCTCCTGTCCTGCAGCAGGTGGACAGAGCGGTGAGTGGGTGGGTCCGCAGTGGGCATGCACCTGTGTGTGGGGTTATCCTGCTGTCTGTCTCCTTGGCAAACTCTTTTAGTGAATGTGGGCTATTCTGCTCCACGTGGATCCAGATGAAAAAACAAACTTCTTCACCAGTTCCATTAATTCATGTACAGTTCACTTGGATACAGCAAACTACTTAAAAAAAAATTTTTTTTTTTTTTTGGTGGGGGGCAGCCCGGGTGGCTCAGCGGTTTGGCACCTGCCTTCAGCCCAGGGCATCATCCTGGAGACCTAGGATTGAGTCCCATGACAGGCTCCCTGTGTGGAGCCAACTTCTCCCTCTGCCTGTGTCTCTGATGAAATAAATAAATAAAATCTTTAAAAAAAAATTTTTTTTAAAATACTAGAGTTGAGAGTGAGAAAGATGGGGAAGACGTTTGCACTGGAATCAGGTGAAGAATTAAAAATAACTTCCAGGGGAATAGACAGATGGTCATCGCTATTGGAACGCGCGCTGAAGGCCCCACGGGTCACGGGGTGGGGGGGGGATTGGGGTGAGGTTTCCCTCGGGGGTGGGGGCAGGAACGTCCGGGGTGACCTGTATTATGCCCCCCCACCCCCGCCGCCCAGACCCTTCTGGCCGGACAGACACACCACCAGACCGCCCCATGTGCCCGCTCATGCGCCCAGCCCTCACGGTTCCACCCAGCCGGCGCCCCCTGCACAGCCAACACCTGTGCAGCATCCCTGGCTAACCAACTTGATGCCGTCGAGCACTCCAAACCCACCGGCCCAAGAGAGCCCCACCTGGACTGTCACCCGGGGCCACAGAATTGACCGACATAGCTTACCTCTGACTGGTCTTCAGAATCCAGGAGAGGATCCACCAGCAGCGCGCCTCGCTCGGATCGGCAGGTGCCAGGACCCAGGGACGAGCCCGAGGCTCCCTGCCTGCCCACCAGCTGGCCCATTCCGATGGAAGCACCAGGTGCAGGCGCAGAGGAGCACGCTGGAGGAGCTGCGTCACATGTCCAGAGACGGGCTGAACTCTGGCTCCTCCGTGCTCCCTCCTGGAGCTGGGGGTGGAGCTGGTGGGCACGTGACTTCAGAAGATCTCCCGGGAAATTGCAAAAATTGCACGTGGAGGGCGGGGAAGAGCCCCATGCCAAGGGGCTTCCTTGCGAGGCCTGGCTTGGGTGGCGGGGGGACGAGGAGGTCCCGGCCCTGCCCGCGGAACCCCGAGTTTACAGGGAGACCTCAGCTGGCCTCGGTCTCAGGGCTGCACATTCTGTCCAGGAGGAGGCCCTGCAAAGGCTCCCAAGTGGGCAGAGCACCCTCCCAGGGTGGGCAGCCTCCGATGCGCTGGGTGGGCAGGGTGGGCAGAGCGCCCTCCCAGGGAATGGGGACGGTAGGAGCCTCCATCCCATGTGGGCAGAGCGCCCTCCCAGGGACAGGAGCAGCTGAGGAGCCTCCGATGCCCCCGGCTGGTGCGGGGGCAGCCGGCAGGTGATGCCTCTTGGTGAGCTTCTCTAGGACTGTGGGTGAGGTCCAGGCCCCACAAGGACCTAGGGTCCTGCAGGGTAAGGTGTTGGGGAGGTGGCAGCCCAGCCCCACCGGCCGGCTGCACAGGCTCCAGCCTGGATCTCACCCCCAGATTGACCTCTGAGCTTTGTTTTGGTTACCCATCCTCCTCCTCTAGACGCTTGGAGGTGCTAATTGCCCGTCATCAAGGTGCTATGACCACTCTGCCAAGAACATTTGTTAATTCAGATAAATTTTTTCTTTTAAAGCGTCTGTGTTGTCATTGTTCTCTGTATATATTCTTCACAGTTCTCGACTCATCTGTGTCTTGGTATGTGAATGCTTCCAGATGAGACTGTGTTTTCCAAAATCGCAGTTATCTACTTTATAAAATCCTGCATCATTTGCAAGATTTTCACGTTTCCTTCGAAACCAATTTATCTTATCCTTTTAGATGCTGCCAACATCTGCCTGGCAAGGAAGGAACTGGCTGATAAAGACTCGTGCAGTGGGCAAGGGCAGGAGATGGAAGTAAGTGGGCTGGGATGCTGAAAGGGGCTAATATTCTCCCAGTCGCTTGTCGGCGAATGTTTTTATGTGACACTGACTCTCCCCCAGACAACCTTGTAACTGGGGATTGGGTTAATGTATACTCAGCTAACAAGATCCTCTTGTATTCGGTTTGAAGTCTATTGCTGTGGAGAATCCCTAAAGTTGCCACTGGAGGATCATCTTCCTACCCTTTAGCCCCATGCTGTGTCTTTGATTAGTGGTGTACATATGTGTGAAGGGGACAGTTGTCGCTGAAATTACAGACAGCTGAATGGCGATTTGAATTGCATGAGCATTAAGGTCTTCCTTGAGAGCGATATGCAAAACCCGTGGTTAGAATGATTTTATTCAAGCATGGGGAAGTATAGATAAATCCCCCTGACATCAACACAGCAGGGGACACTCCAAGAACCTAATTCTAATGAATATACATTTTGGCTTTTCGACTACAAGGAAAGTAGGGCAGAGGATTTATTTAGATCTTCTTAATTAATAGCCTAGTATATTAGTTAGGGCCATTACAGTGCTATTCTGTTTCTCCAGAGAAAAAGAACCAACAGGAGATGTAGATGTATACGTGAACACACACACCCATACACCCAATGTATATTTACATGTATCTTTATGTGTCTATGTCTATATTTGTGCATACACATACACACACATGTACATGCACACAAAAGATTCATTTTAGGAATTCACTCAAGTGGTTAAAACGTCCCACAATCAGGGCACCTGGGTGGCTCAGTGGTTGAGCATCTGCCTTCAGCTCAAGGCATGATCCCAGGGTCCCGGGATCGAGTCCCACATCGGGATCCCCACAGGGAGCCTGCTTCTCCCTCTGCTTGTGTCTCTGCCTCTCTCTCTGTCTCCCATAAATAGATAAGTAAAATATTAAAAAAAAAAGTCCCACAATCTGCTATCAGCAAGGTGGACAGCCAGGGAAATGGTGCAGCTGGGTCCGAGTCAGAAGACCTGAGAACCAGGAGCACCAATGTCCAAAGACAGGGGAAGATGAATGTCTTGCTTCAAGCAGACAGACTGAATTTACCCCTCTTCTGCCTCTGCATTCTGTTAGGCCCCGGGTAGATTGGCCGACGCCCAGCTGCACTGGTGAAGGCATCCTCTTTACTCTGCCTCCCGATTCCCGTGCTCATCGCTTCACACACACAGACAGATACACTCACGATTTTATAATCATGAAGAGGGAGGTAGAAATGGTTGCCTTTCTACTCCATGATAAGAATGCCTTCTCGTGGTAAGCCCGGCACAGAAGCACATCGTGGCGGGGGCGCTGGGATTGCCCGTGTTCGGGGTGGAGTGGCCCCCAGAGGCTCTGCAGATGCAGTCAGAGTCCTGTCTGTAATGAAATGGGACATTTCTCTCTACTCAGTTCATTATCTTTGGGCAGCCTCTGATTATTTGGATGATCACTCCGCTGATGTATTGAGGGATGTCTATAGGGAATACAGGGAGGAGAGGGGGTCTGTCTCAATCCCACTGGCCATTTGTGCAGATAGCTGAGGTGTTTCCAACAGGAGGCCTCCAAAGGATTGTCGTGGCAAAGGTGGTTGGCTAAGGAGATGCCGCGGAGCTCTCTGCTGACCTGAGAACGTGCTTAGTGATATCAGAACCCTACGAAGCCACCATTGTAGGTGGGTTTGTGGGTCAAAAAGAGGGTTGGACCAGCACTTTCATAAAATTCAACCAATACTTTGTGGAACATGTAATGAGCCCACACTCATTCCCGGCGTCCCACACCGCGTCTCCCATGTGCTGGCTGGCGGGGCGGTGGCACCCGTGTGTGCTCATGTTTATCATTGAGGTGTTATCCCTCTGTGGTATAGACCGGATTTGTGTACACAAGTGCAGACACGTGAGAAATGTCATCTTTACATTTTCTTTAAGCAGAGTTAGACGGGAGTCTGAGGCAGTGATGTTCTGGTGGGCTTGAGAGAAGTCCGATCACAGACATTTTGGGACCCCTTTGTCTCCTTTTGGGGCACAAAACCTGTGGAGGGTTAGGAGAAATCAGAAGCTGCCCTTTCTCTTTAGTTTGTGGTGTTCGTTGTGACATTCTTGTGCACGGCCGCATGTTATTTTTGGGAAACAAAACCAGAAAAGTGCAGGTTTCTCGCAGCTCCTGTTGCGTCTCCTTTCACAAGCTGTGATCGCCAGGGAGCGAGTGTGCTTTCACGAGTGGTTTTGTGTGACCATTTCCCACTGTGCCCCCACAGCCCTCCCTGGTGCCTAGTAAATAAGTTTGCAGGTGTGATCCTTGTCTGGGTCGTGAGCTCCTTGAGAGTGGAGGGCCTGTCTTACTCACTGCTTCACCCTC
Source organism: Nyctereutes procyonoides (assembly GCF_905146905.1). Classification (NCBI taxonomy): domain Eukaryota; kingdom Metazoa; phylum Chordata; class Mammalia; order Carnivora; family Canidae; genus Nyctereutes; species Nyctereutes procyonoides. The sequence continues at coordinate 3,014,328 of NW_026575024.1, read as the reverse complement.
AGAGCCCAGAAGAGTGCCTGGTGCATAGTAGGTGCTTGCTGAATATCTGCTGGATGAATGATCATGGGAAAAGCCCCAGGGCTGACTCCATCCAGGGGGTCTGGGGTTTTAGGAATAATCTGGATGCAGGTCCTTCTGGAGTGGCTGGTAGGTAGTTTAGGTGGAGAAAACATGTCTGAGACCCAGTTACCCTTGTCAGTGGAAAGTGGCTCAAGGGCTAATGAAATACCAGAAACATCCTATAAAGAATTAGCAGTAAACCTGCTGCACGCAGTACACTCGTATACATTGTCACTGAATATAGAAGAATAAGATCCCTTTTTAAAAATGCGTGTCATCACGCTGTAACACACAGAGGCACATGAATCACACTCGTAGGGTGAGTGAACCTTTACCTTCCCAATGCCCTCAGGAGCACCTCTCCCACCCCCCTGCCCCCGTTACTACCTCACATGGCAACCACCCTCAGAAGTGCCATCACTAGGGTTCGTTCTGATTGTTTGGAGCTTTATGTAAATGTAATCAAGGAGTATGCTTTCTTTGTGCCCGACTCCTTTTACTCCTCGTTACGTCTGGGGGAGGCACATGTTGTGTGTGGTTGTGGTGGGTGTTGCACCGTGAGAAGAACCCGTGGTTTATCCATTATGCTGTTGATGGACAGCTGGGCTGCCTGTCACCATGCGCTGCTGTGAACGCGCTGGCTCAGGCCTGCGGTGCGCCTCTGCGGGCGGGCGCTGCTGCTGAGCGCCTTGGGCCGAGGAGCAGGGGGGCTGCTGACTGCCTTGGTCACAGCGCCCAGAAGTGGAACCTGGGAGTGAGTTGCTGTGCTGGTGATTTCCGGGAAGATTGTCCTCTGGAGGAACCTGTGAGGAAGTGCCGGAGGAGGAGGGCCACGGGAAGAAGCGAGCCAGCCTGCAGATGGGGCTGGAGCCCGCCTCAGCCTGACTCCATGGGAGGCCCTGGAGCCTGAGTGGCGCTGCTGAGTCACCTCTGGAGGACCTGGGACTTGTAACTAGCTGGGCACCAGCTGTGGACCCTCCCCGAGGGGTGGGCATCACACTGCGTGCTTATCCGGATGAGACAGCTCTGTGGGAGAGAGGTGTGAGCCTTCATCAGTCAACAGACAGGGAAGCTGGGGGATTGGTACCCTGGCCTGTGGAGTGATCCGTGTGGGCCACCGGGAGCAAGCCCTGTCCCAGATGGGGGGGCAGGGGGGCAGCGGGGGAAAGGGTCTGGTCAGATTTAGTGGGCGTTGCCAATATACACATCCACTAGCATCTTAGGAGTGTTTCAGTTCCAAATCCTCTGCAGCGCTAGGCATCATCTGACTTTTTCTATCTTAGCCTAATTTTAACAGAATGGCAGTAGTATCTCATTGTAATTTTATTTTTATTTATTTATTTATTTTTTAAGTTATTTTTTTTATTGGAGTTCAACTTGCCAACATACAGCATATCACCCAGTGCTCATCCCATCAAGTGCCCCCCTCAGTGCCCATCACCCAGTCACCTCACCGCCCGCCCACCTCCCCTTCCACCACCCCTTGTTCGTTTCCCAGAGTTAGGAGTCTCTCATGTCCTGTCTCCCCATGATATTTCCCACTCATTTTCTTGCATTTCCGTGAGGACTAAGGAGGCTGAGCCCCTTTCTTAGGTTTCTTGCCATGGGGATATTCTCTTTAGAGATGTGTCTAAAGTCTTTGGCCAGTTTTTCTGTTGGGCTGTCTGCCTTTATTTGCTGTGTGAATTCTTTATTCTGGCTAGAGGTTCTTGTCAGATATTTACAGAAATATCTTCTCCAGCACAGTGGTTTGGCTTTTTACCCCATAACATGCCATCTGCTAAATAGAAGCTCTTACTTTTAATGAAGTCCTGTATGGCAGGTTTCTGCTCCGCGGTGTGTGCTATCATGTGTCGTATTTAAGAAACCTTTGGCCCAAGGCTGTGAAGGTACTCTCTTATGTTGTCATCCGGAAACTTTGTTTTAATTTCCACCTTTAAGAGTTAGATCTATAAATCGTTTGGAATTGAGTTTTGTCTATAGTGTGAGGCATTATCGCTTTTGGCATGAATCATGGAACCATCATATGTGTGGTCTGTTTCTTATTTTCCATGTAGTTTTATGGGCTCTATTTGTCTATTCCAGTAGTTCCTACCTGGGGGTAATTTTGCTTCCCCCCCCACCCGAACATTTTTCAATTTCTGGAGACATTTTTTTTTGTTGTCGTGACTCTGTGTATGTGTGTGTGTGTGTGTGTGTGTGTGTGTGTGTGTGTGTGTACTGCAGGCATCTAATGGGTAGACACCGTGATGGTGCCGAACACCCTGCAGCACATGGGAGAGCCCTATGAGGGAGTCCTCCGTCTCCAATGTCACCCCTCCCGATGTGGGGAGACCTGGACTATCCCTGCCTTAACTTCTGTCTTGACTTCTTAGCTTCACAATGTCACTACTTTTGGTTCTGTGAACCTACAATTTTCTGCATCTTTCCAACTCTACCGTGGCCCTTCTTTTGCTTTTGTTTTTCCACACACATTTTTGAACTAGCTTGTCAGTTTAAAAACAACAACAAAAAGCTGCTTGGATTTTAATGAGATTGGATAGAACCCCAAACCTACACATCACTTTGGGAAAATTGACATCTTTGCAAAACAAGTCTTATAACAGAAGGTTATATGATACAACCTTCTGTTAATCTAGCTCTTTTAAATTTTTTGTGTTTTTCTTGATAGGTGTCTTGCAAAGCTCTTGTTAGATTTATTCCTAGACATTCGATATTTATACTGATATTGTAAATATTATAAATTCTTTCCATTTTAATTTCTAGTTATTCATCACTAGCATAGATACTGCAGTTGCTTTTGTAGATTGACATGCATGTGGCAGTGTCACTAGATTCTCTTAGTGATTCTATTAGCTTGTGTATTTTGGGGGGATTTTCTTTATTAGTATTAAACACAAGAGCTTTACTTTTTCCCTTCTAATTGTTTTATTGTATTTATTTATCTGTTGCTGGGTTAGGACCTCCAGTACACTTTTGAATAGGGACTGTCATTGGCTTGTTTCCAGTCTCGGCAGAAAGTCTTCAGGGTTTTGCCATTAAGTTATCCCTGATGACTTTTCTTGCTTTAAAATCTGCTATGTCTGAAATTCATACAGGTACTCTTGCTTTGTTTTGATTAGTATTAGCAGGATATGTTTTTTTCCATTTATTTACTTTTAATTTTAATCTGTATATGTCTTTATTTTTAAGGTGGCACTCTTTAGACGACATAGAATCAAGTCTCATTTTTTGATCCACTCTGACAATCTGCCTCCTTAATTGGTGTATTCAGGCCATTGGTGTCAAATTGGTGGTTGATATAGTTGGATTAATATCTATCATATTTGTTACTGTTTTCTGTTTATTACTTATGTTCCTTGTTCCCATATTTTTCTTTCACTATTTTTTTTGCCTCTTTTGTTTTTACCTGAGTATTTTATATGATTCTGTTTTCTCCCCTTTTTAAAAATGTTAGTTATACTTTGTTTTTTACTTTGGTCGGTGGTTGCACAAGAATTTACAATAAACATTTATGGTGAATTCAAGTCCACTTTCCAGTAACAGTATATCATGGATAGTGCAAATGCCCTGTAATTATGAAATAATCTCTTCTTCTCCCTGTCCCCTACATCACTGCTGTGATTTATTCCACTCATGCATAACAGCACATAAGCAAGTGTACTATAATGCATGATATATATGTAAGCATATGTAATAGAGTACATTGCTACTATTATTTTGAACAAACTGTTATCTGTTAGATCAATTAAAAATAAGAAAAATAAAAGTTCTTATTTTACTTTCACTTATTCCTTCTTAATTGCTCTTCCTTACTTTCTGCACATCTAATTTTCTGACCTATGTTATTTTCCTTCTGTCTAAAGAGCTTCTTTTCACATTTCTTGAAGGCAGGTCTGCTGGCAATAAGTTCCCTCAATTTTGTTTGCCTTAGTCTTTATTTCTCCTTCCCTTTTGAAGGATAATTTCACAGAGTGAAGAATTCTAGGTTGGTGTGTTTTTTTTTCTCTAAACATTTAAAAATTTTACTCCATTCTCTTGTTAGCATGGTTTCAGAGGAAAAATTGGATGTAGTTCTTTTTCAAAAATATGTTTTTATTTATTTGAGAGGTAGGAAGGACGGGGGGGGGGGAAGCAGACTCCTCGCTGAGCAGGGAGCCCAACATGGGGCTTGATCCCAGGGCCCCAGGATCATGACCTGAGCTAAAGGTAGACGCTCAACTGCTGAGCCACCCAGACACCCTCTATTGGCTTCTTTTAGGATTTTTTCTGCATCTTTTATTTTCTGTAGTTTGAAAATGACATCCCTATGTATAGTTGCTTATTTGTTTGTTTTGGCAGTGTATACTACTCAGTGGTTTCTGAGCTGCTTGGATGCATGATTTTGTGTCTGCCACAAAATTTGGGGAAATTCTCAATCATTGCTATTTCTAATATTTCCTTTGTTCCTTTCTTCTTCTGGAATTCCCAGTACAAGTATGTTATACCTTTTATAGTTATCTCTCAGTCTTTGGATATTATGTTCTTTTTTCCCCCCAGTTTTTGTTTTCTTTGCTTTTCAGATTTGGAGGCTTCTATTGAGATGTCTTCAAGCTCAGAGATTCTTTCCTCAGCTGTGCCCACTCTACTAATCAGCTCATCAATGCATTCTTCCTTTCTGTTAATTTTTTTTTCTCTAGCATTTCTTTTTTGTTCTTTCTTAGGATTTCCGTCTCTGCTCATGATGCCCATTTGTCCTTGCATGCTGTCTGCTTTATCCATTAGTGTCTTTAGCATGCTAATCAGACTTGTTTTAATTCCCAGTCTGATGATCCCAACATCCCTGCCATGTCTGGCTCTATGCTTGCTTTGTCTCTAAGATCACATTGTGATTTTCACCTTCTAGTATGCCTTGTAATTTTTTTCTTGATAGCGGGACATGAAAGGAGAAGGGGGCTGCTGTAAGTAGGCTGTTAGTAACATGGTGGGGAGAAGGGGAAGTGTTCCATGTGCCTTTGATTATGCTCCAGTGTCTCCATGAGCCTGTGCATCTGGGCTGCAAACTTCACAAGAGTTTCTCAGGTTTTTTCTCCCGTCTTAGGCTGGAGGTGCTGAAGTTGGTTATTTTCTTTCCCACAGGTCAGTTAGCTCTTATTACCCCTGAACAGGGTAGGCTCTGGTTCCCTGGTCTCCTCTGAGGGCAGACCTTATGGAAGAGCAGAGAGGCTTCCTTCAGAATGCAGGAATGCACCTATATTTACAGTGAGAACCTGGTTGAGCTCCTGCGGTAAAAGTTGTGCAGAGCCCACCATGACTGGGTGTTCCTGTCCCTGTCATTGGGCTTTTGTCCACAGGAAACCTTCAGCAATTCCCTACTTACAGCAATTCCTTATTTACTTTTTGACTCCAGGGCTGGCTCCCACAATGCTCATGAGTCTCTGCTCTGGAAGCCAAGTCCCTGTAGTCAGTCACCTGTCTGTCTCTGATCTTGGGGGCAGCAGTTTGCCCTCGTGTCTTCCCTTTCATTAAGATCTGAGAGGAGTTGTTAATGTTTCAATCTGATCAGCTTTTTACTACTTGTCAGAATGGAGTGGTGACCTCCAAGCTCTTTGAACATGGAATCAGAAATCATTGGTTCTTTTCTAGGTCATGACTGTTGTTGAATTTCACCAAATATACATTGAGACAAATATATGATATTTGCCCCCTTCATTCTGCTAATGGGGTTGAGTAGTGAAGAATTACCCTGGCCCAAAGAGAGGTTTGACCTCGATTTTGGGGAGGTGATCTGGCCCCAGGAATATGCTTGTTTGCTGAGGGCTTTGGCCACTGGACAGTCCAGCAGTGTGATTTATGATGGGACTTTTAGGACACCTCATGTCAGTTCTGATCTAGGGGATCTGGAGGCCAAACGTGTTAGCCTGAGCCTATGGACAGAACTGAGACTAGGTGTCAGCCAAGTAACCAGTGTTAGGACTCTGGACACAAAAGCTGGGGTGAGCTTCCCAGATTGGCAGTACTCTGCAGCGTTGCCCACATGGAAGCTTGAAGGGCACAGCACTGTCTAGGATGCCACACAGAGAAGATTAGGTCTTTACATTTAGACTCTTCCAGGCTCCACTTGATGTGTCCTTCCTTTTGCCTGGTTCTAATTTGTCTACTTTGGCTATAATAAAAGTATAATTGTAAATGCAGCATTTCCCTGAGTTGTGCAAGTCATTCTAGAGAATGACTGATTTAAGCTGAGGGAACTCCTGCAGAAGTGACGGGATCCCAGGGTGCGTTGCACATGCAGCCATTGTCTGAGTGAGGGGGCCTGGGGGTGAAGTGTGGCCCACCTCTGAGCACTTTGTACCAGAAGTCATTGCAGGACGAATTATATAGATTTGTTTCTAATGTTAAACCAATTTTGCATTTCTAGAATAAATTCAACTTGGCCACAGTGCATTATTTTTGTTATCCTTTTTGTATGTTACTGAGAAGATTTATTGATATGTGATAAGGATTGTATATCTGTGTTCCCAAGACAGATTGGCCTGAATTTTCCTTTAATAATGTCCATATTAGGTTTTGGTATTAAAGTTTTTCTGGCCTTATGTGAAAGTCTTAGGAAATATTCTTTTTCTCATTCTCTAGAAGAGTTTGTGTAAGATTGACATTTTCTTCCCTAAGCATTTGGAACACTTTTACTAATAAAACTTTCTGAACCTAAAGTCTTCTTTAAGAGATATGAGCTACTCATATTTGTTTCTTCTTCTTTAAGAGATATGAGCTACTCATATTTGTTTTTTATTCTGTCAGTTTTGGAGAGTTTTGGCTTTTAAGAAAATTATCAATTTCATGTAAATTTCCATACTTAAAGGGTAAAGTTTTTCATAATCTCTGATTAATTTTTTACTATCTGCAGGTTCTCTAAAGGTATCTCTTACATTATTGATATTGGTAATTTATTTCTTCTTTATGTTTTTTTAGATTAATCTTTGTGGGAATTTAGCCATTTTGTTAGTCTTGAGAGATGCTAACCTTTGGCTTTGTTGGTTTCCCCTGCTTATACATTTGTTTTCTGTTTGATTATGTTCTGTTTTCCTTTATATTCCTTTCCTTCTGCTGGGCTTTTCTGGTTTTTCACATATAATTTCTTGAGATTGATGATCAGACCATTGATATTTTAGTGTTTTTCTTTCTTACATATACATTTAAGACCATAAACTTTCTGTTACACATGGCTTAGCTGCATGCCTCATATTTTCATTTTGACCTATGAACATGTAAAATGTCTCATATATATTTGAAATATATGCAGCTTCTGCAATTGTTGGGTGCAGTGTTCGTGTAAATTAGGTCAAGTTTGTTCATCATGGTGCAAAGAGCGTCTGTATCCTTTTTGGCATTTTGTCTGCTTGTTCTGTTATTTCCTGAGAGAGACATGTTATAAACCTATCAAAGCAATTGCAGATTTCTTGCTGTACATATTTTGAATATATGTTAATTAGGCGCATGCCTATTTCACATTGTCGCATCTTCCCCATAGATTCTTTTACCGCTATGAGACCCCTGTGCGTTTTTGGTAATGCTTCTTTCTTTGACATGACTTTGCGCGGTATTAGTATAGTATCTCATCATTCTTTCAACTAGCGTGTATGTTTGTATCTTTTTCCGTGCTTTGATGTTCAGCTTGCCTGCATCCATATGCAGAAAGCGGGTGTCTTTTACAGCATAAACTGAAAAAACCAATCAGACAGCGTTGTCTTTAACTGCAGTATTTAGTCCATTTATAGTTTATGTAAGTATTGATATGTTTGAGTAATATAGTTACAGCTTTTACTATTTGTTTTCTCTGCTGTATTTTGCCTTTCCGTGTTCCATTTTCTTTCCTTTCTTGCTTTTATGTTAATCAATATATTTTTGTTATTTTATATTCTCCCTTTTTAGCTTATTATGTGTTCTGCTGCTGTTACTTTAATGGTCCGACTAGGTATTATAACCTGTATCCTGAATCATTGCAGTGTATCTGACTTAATTAGCACTTTTACCATTTCCTAGATGACTTAATTACCTTACAACACTTTGCCTGTTTGGCCTCTCTCACCTTCTGTGTAACTTGTATATTTTGTATCTGTATTTAGAACGATGACGGTGATGATATAGAGGTGATCTAAATGACTCTTGACGTTGACCCATGTAGTCACACACGTACTCCTATTTCTCACTCCTTCCTGCACTTCTCTATGGGATCACTTTTATCCTGCCTGTAGATACCTCTTTCAAATTTTAATAGTTTGCTGTTTTTTTTGTTTCTTTGGAAAAGTATGTGGTCCTCGCCTTCAAATGCCAGTTTCACTGGGCATAGAATTCTGAGTTGGGTATTTGTCTTTTAACCCCTCTGAAAGGGTCCTTCCTTGTTCTGCTGGACCCTACTGTGCCTGACGTCACCTGTCACTTGTCCTGTTTGCTGCTGTGAAGGTAACACTTCTGAGTTCCTGCAGCCTTGCTCTTTGTTTTAAGAGCCATGGCTTTCTGTTGATTTATCCTCCTTGTCATCTTAGTGTTACTTCTGTGAAAGAAGGTGCTTTGTTCTGTCTGGTTGCTTTTAAGTTTTTCTCTCTGTTCTAGATTTTCTTCCTTCTTTCCTTCCTTTCTTCTTTCCTCCTTCTCTTCCTCCCTCCCTCCCTCCCTCCTGTAGGCTCCATGCCCCCAACTGTGGGGCTCAAACTCATGACCAGGAGATCATGACCTGAGCCAAGATCAAGAGGCAGACACTTAACCAACTGAGCCACCTGGGCGCCATGGTCTTAGATTTTCAGTACTTTCATTAAGATGTCCTTAGCTGTGACTTTTAAAAATGTACATTCTGGGCAGCCCTGGTGGCGCAGCGGTTTAGCGCCGCCTGCAGCCGAGGGTGTGATCCTGGAGACCCTGGATCAAGTCCCACATCAGGCTCTCTGTATGATGCCTGCTTCTCCCTCTGCCTGTGTCTCTGCCTCTCTCTCTCTCTCTCTCTCTGACTCTATGAATAAATAAATAAAATCTAAAGAAAAAAATAAAATAAAAAAATAAAAAAATAAAAATTTAAATTCTTAGGGTTCATAAAATTTTTGACATATGACTTTATATTTTGCATCAGTTTCAGATTATTTTTGTCATTACTTCTTCAAATTGGGGTTTGTCTCCCATTCTTTGCCTCATCCCTCTGAGACTCTAGTTAGTTGACACTTAATCTTACAATCGTGTGTACTTTCTGCGTGTGTACCCTTTTTCACTTCAGCCTGGGCATGTTCTGTGCCATCCCAGCTACTTACTCTCTTTCTCACCTGTCATGAGTCTGCAACCAGACTCATCTATTTAAAATGTGACTTCAGTGACTGCATTTCTGAGTTCTAGAAGGGCCATTTTCAGGTACTTTATAGATTCCAGTTCTCCACTAGAATTTTTTATTTTATTATTTTCTTGACTGTATTGTAGTCGTTTTCAAATTCACAAGTTATGACTGCAACACATAGATCTTTTATGGCTCTGTTTCCTATTGTCCGTGTGTTCTCTGTGTCTTATACAAACTGTGTATGCTGTTTTTAGAAAGTTTCTGATGGAATGATGGAGTAGAGCCTCTGTATGTTGTCTTACCCCTCCAGAAAGGAATATTACTTTTATTTTAGCTTGCAGCAGGCAGTTGTGTCAGGGGAAGAGCACCTCGGGCCAGCCAGAATTTCTTTTACCATTTCAGGACAGGGCCTTCCCGTCCCATTTGCCCCGGAATCTCCAGGATGAGTCTGTGCTCTTCTCAGCACCCCAGGGCAGGTGGCTGGAAGCGGTGCTGTTTTTCTGACATTAGGAACAGTTTTCTGCTTGTCTTCTTAGGTGTTTGTGATCCTCACTTACCAGTCAACAGATGTCTCCAGGGAAGACTCAGAACAGAATGTTGTACTATGTCTGTGCTTCCCTCATCTCTATGTCCTGAGAGCCCTGGCATCCTGTGACGCCAGCTGGACTCCAGCCCCGTCACTCAGCACAGAGCTCCCCCCAACTCCCAGTTCCTCCTGGCTTTCTGCCCACGTTCTCAGCCTCCTGACCACACTCCCAGCAGATCACTGGGAACCTCGAGGTGATAGCACTGTAGAATATTGGCCTTCTCTACACGTGTTTTCCTTTTCCCTGGGACCTTGGGTCATAATCTTTGCTAATTTTTTCTGTAATCTTGTAAAACAAAGCTAATTATGTAAAGTTCAGCTTTTTTGTATGTGTATTTTGTATACATATTTATATCCTGCATTCTCTGTAAAAGGTTTTTCTTGCTGCCGATTAGTCACTTACACCTTTAACCAGATGACAAAATTTATCATCTTAGTCACTTGATTCCTTCTTATAAAATAATATCCTATATATCAGTCAAAAACATGTATTTTTTTTTGTAGTAAGAAACATAAACTGACCCTGGTTAACTTAAGGAAATCAAAACAAAAACTACCCTCTGGGATTGGCACTGCCATCACCTTCCTTGTGTACCTGAAGGTCTGGGGTTCCTGAAGGTAAGTAACAGATGGTATGTCACAGAGCAGCCATTCAGACCAAGGTTCCCCGGCTCTGAAATACAGTGAAACACCACTGTGTGCTGCCATTCCCTAGTAATTATGTAGATTCCTCTGCAGTTGTCAAAATAGTACAGAGAAATCCTTACCCTTCATTCAGCTTCCCCAGTGGTAACATCTTAAAAAGCTATGTAGTATAACCTGGAGCCAAGGAAACTGATGTTGATGCAGTCAACCAGCTTTATTCCTACATAAGCCAGTTGTGTGTGTGCATGTCCTCCTGTGTCATTTTATCCCATGTGTCCATTCCTGTGACCCCAGCACAGACAGGATAGAGAATGTTCAGCACAAGGACCCCTCATGCCACTCTGTCATCACCACCACAGACACCTCTCACCACACCCCCCACCAGCCCCTGGCCACCACTAACCTGTTTTCTGTCTCTGTACTCTCTATAATCTTGTCATTTCAAGAATGTTCTGTGAATGGAATCGTACACTGTACAATCTTCTGAAATCGAATATCACTCAGCATAAAGTTGTCTGTCTTGCTCATTGATTTAAGATTGAATAAGATGTGGGGCACTTGGGGGGCTCAGTTGGTTAAGGGTCCGGCTCTTGATTTCAGCTCAGGTCATGATCCTAAGGTCATGGGATCGAGCCCTGTGTTGGGCTCTGTGCTGGGTGCAGAGTCTGCTTGAGATTCTCTCTCTCTCTCTCTCTCCCGCTCCCCCTCGTTCCCCCTCCACCCCTGACCCTGCTCTCTCTCTCTCTCTCAAACAAAGAAACAAAAAGATTGAATAAGATATCATATGTAAACTACTTACCACAATGACATAGCAGGACACCCCGTAGTAGAAGCTGGTACTGTTTCTCTGTGCAGAAACACGATGTAACGATTAACAATGGAGTTCAGTTCCACAAGCAGCTTTAGAAGTTGAAGTGATCCAAGCACACTTACACTGTCCTAAGTGTTCAGCTGTGAACAGTGTTTGGAGGCCAGATTGAGGCACCCTTCTCATCCCCCAGAATTTAGCAATACCGGCATAAGTTGGCCTCAGAAATAGAACAGCACCACAGCCAGCTGAGGAGGCAGGCAGGAGACTGGCTCAGCTGGGGCCTGATTGAATCTATTATCATATCTAAGGCGAGTTTGTGCTTTTCAAATAAGGTTTGCTCTGTCAGAGAAGCAGAGCTAAGCAGGAATCCTACTGGCAAACCCTGGAAGTTTCCTTCAGAGTCTCTGTGGGGAGTGGAGAGAGCTTAGCCTTTGGAACCACTTCTGTCTGGAGTGGCAAAGCCTGTCATGTGAGGCTGATGCATCTTCTTAGCCTGATGACATTAAGTATTCAGAACCCCTAGCCTTTCCAGGATCCCCAGGTACTGCTGATTATAGCTGATGGTCCCCACTGGTCTGTCTATAGAGAGAGAATGCAGAAGTCATGGGGACTGTACGCCTTCTCTTCTCGGTCAGGGTTACTTTTCATTGTAAAATTGAATAAGTGATATTCTGAATATGATTTGGCTTCTCATTTCTGTGACGAGAGAAGCCTTGGTCATGCAGAGGCAAAATTTTCCAGTTACCATGATGATTATTGGACATTTGCTGCCATTTATTCGACACTTAATAGGTGCTGGGCTCCCCGAGAAACCTTTCGTTTGCGTTATCCAGTGCTGATCCTTACTTCAACCCCACGAGTGGCGATGACCCAGATTTGAGAATCCAGGGCACATTTAGAGAAGTTGTGTCACCCCTTCCGTCCACAGCTGCCAACTGGCAGAGCTGGGATTTGAACCTGTGTGGTTTGACTTCAAGTCTGGGTTCTTAACCACAGAACTGAATTACCAAAGCGAAAATGTTGGCGTTCGGTCTTGCACTTCAGCTGTAAAAGCTTGGCTTTTTGAGTCTCTCTGTGTGAGAGAGATCAGCTCTCAAAGAGCTAGCGGAATCAGCTTTGATCTGTAAACCAAAGGCCACAGCCTGAACCAGAGAGAACGTGCAGGCTGGAGGGGACAGCAGGAGTGATGATAGTGTTAACAACAGCAAGAGGAGTAAGAATAAAGTCACTGACGCTTATGGACGGAGTATTGGGCCAGCACTGCACTCTCTGCTCTATGCCTATTAAGTCATTAATCCTTTTTTAATAGATTTATTTTTTATTGGTGTTCAATTTGCCAACATATAGAATAGCACCCAGTGCTCATCCCGTCAAGTGCCCCCCTCAGTGCCCGTCACCCAGTCTCCTCCACCCCCTGCCCACTTCCCCTTCTACCACCCTTAGGTCGTTTCCCAGAGTTAGGAGTCTTTCATGTCTGTCTCCCTTTCTGATATTTCCCACTCATTTTTTCTCCTTTCCCCTTTATTCCCTTTCACTATTTTTTATATTCCCCAAATGAATGAGACCATATAATGTTTGTCCTTCTCCGATTGACTTATTTCACTCAGCATAATACCCTCCAGTTCTATCCTTAAACAAGCCTTTGAGAGGGGCTCCTGGGTGGCTCAGTCAAGTGAGTGTCCAACTCTTGATTTCGGCTCAGGTCGCGATCTCAGGGTCTGAGCTCCGTGCTTAGCCTGGAGTCTGCTTGAGGTTCTCTCTCTCCCTCTCCCTCTGCCCTTCCCCCTACCCCGCCCTCTGAAATAAATTAATCTTAAAATAAGCCTGAGAGATAAAATAAGATCACTAGCTGTGTTTTACAGAGGAGGAAACTGAGGCACACAGGGTTAGGTAGCTCACCCGAGGTCACATGGCGGTCACAGAGCTGGGGTTCAAACTGGACTGCCTTGCCCAGAGCACACACACTTCCCACTTGAGTTGTGCCATCGTGTCCACAGCCAGGGCAGCACAGGGGCATCTCTGCCTGCCCTGGGGTGGGGGCTCATCTGGGTATCCTGCAAGGTGGGACCACAGCCTCTTGTGGCAGTGGTGGTTGGGGGATGAGATGCCATGAGGGGTCCTAGAGGACTTCCAGCTGCCTTTTCCCAGGTGAGAGGGAATCATTTAATCAGGGCACAAAGTCCGATTCTGCAGGAGAGGGATCTAGTGAGAAGTCAGTGGGGAGGCTGGAGAACCAGGCTGGGGCAGGGGCACCATCCAGGGCAGAGCTGGGGTCCGGGGCACGGGAACCCCCACTCATGCCACTTGGCTCAGTGTACCTGGTGTGAATCAGATCAGCCTTTCTCCCTTCTTGAGTCATTCTGATTATCAGTCAAAATAAAGTGTCTGGAGAGAGAGCGCGAGAGAGCGAGCACGAGCCAGCGTGAGCACTCACTGAGATTGTCTCAGCTGGAGTTCACATCCCCCCACCCTCACCCCACTAAGCAGTGGTGGGGCATCCTGACTTAATGCCCTCTTTGGAGAGACCTAACTGCTCCAGTCCTCAGAGAAGGGGAGTCGAGAGTGGGGATCCTCCGTCTCCTGGTTGTGGGTGTCCTGTAGCCACCATAGTCAAGAAAACACTGGAGGCGAACAGGTGGGGTGGTGGCTGCAGGAGAGGAAATAGCCCGTGTTGTTGCTGCCCATCCCTCTGGTAAAAGTTCACAGGCTCTTGGTGAGAAACCTCATGGCCCTTAGGAGAACTCAATTTTCTAAACATGTGGGAACAATGAAAACATTTTACCAAACCTCGGGTATATTAATTTGATTTTCTTCAAAATGAAAAAAAAATCCCAAATCATTTGTTTCCTCTTCCATTACTTTTAATTTCCATGCCACCATTTGTTTTCAAACCAAGTAAGAGATCTATCAAGGAAGTCCATGAAAGGGAGTGGTCCTTACCGCATGTGTCACATCAGACAAAGTCCCTTAAAATTGCCTTAAAAATTACCCAAGAGTTTACTCTGAGAATTGGGATGTCTCTGAAAGTTTAAGAAGGAACAGGTTTATCAAAAAGAAAGGCAAAAGGAGATGAAACACTTCAAAGGTACTTCAAAGGGAAAGCGCTTCAGATGAGAAGTATCCAAATGATTCCTTTGAGTCGGAAGAAAAGGCTGTATGTGGGGAACGGTCTGCGGGAGGTGCTTGCCCCTTGGCTCCACTGGGTTGAGGTGAAATGTTCATACTTAAGGAGAGATGAGGTCATTGTGCATATTTGTCCCCACCAAAGACAAGACAGGATATTTTATTGGGAGCAGCTACTTTTAATTTTTATAATGGCTTTGAAATCATCAAAAATGGGATGCTTTTCTTCAACATGAAATGTTGTAGAGAGATTTGTAGAGAAGATCTGCTCAAAGTAAAGTTCGAAAGAGGATGAGCTGGGGACCCTCTGTCTGCCACACTCCACCCCCGCACCTCTGCCGGGAATTCCAGCAGGCTTGTTGGGGAGGTGGGAGATTGTACCTAACACTAACCCTAACCCAGTACGGGTAGGAGTCGTGAGACGTAAGACTTTGAGAAAGTCTTGTAAAAAGAATTTTTAGTCCATTGGCTTCCAGAAAACAACAACAACAACAACAACAACAACAACAACAACAACAACCACCCAGTCCTGCACCATATTTTATTAAAAACGAGCTGTTCTGTGGTTGGATAAGGGAATCCATGTCACCTCTGTGTAGAATTGTGCGCATTATTAGCACGTTGAGGTCTCTTTGAGACCCTGCACAAAAGACACTTGATCAACTTTCTGAAACCCAGTGTTTTTCAAACTTGTTAGACACACATTCCCTTTATTCCCAGGACTGGATGTTCTGGAGGTGCTTTTTCCTGGGTTTTGAATCACCAGTTGGCCCCCCCCCCCATCTAGAGAACAGAGTGCTGATGTCTGTGGAAGAAGACGTTATGAATCAGATTTTTCTTCTTTAAGTTGCCATCTTCTTAAAGCCAGGGAAGGGGAGAGGCTCCACCACTTTGTAGAAAGGAAGTATTTCCCCAATGTTCCTTCAAGTTTTCTGAAGACAGAGCGTTGGCGAGCTCATTCAGTTTCAAGCAGGATGGTATCATGTGGCAGAACAAGGGTCACTGTAACTCCCTTGCTTCGGTTTTGACAGTACCATCAAAGTGAGTGCATTTGGCGGGACTTGTTAGGCAAAACAAATAAAATCCAGCTCAAACAGGATTAGGTGAAGTCAAGGAGAAGTAATTGTCTACAGTCCTGGCCAACCCGGGCTTCATCATGCTTTTCTGTCTCTACCATGAAGCTAGTCTCATTTCCAGGGTGCTTCCGACTCAGGGGATCTCTCCAAGTCGTAGCAGAGGTGCTACCAGCAGCTCTAGGCTCACATCCTACCAGCCCAGCACTAGAAGGAGAGCATAAATCTAGCAAACCCTTAGAGAAGGATGATGTTATGTGACTGGAATTAGTTACGTGTCCACCTCTGAACTAATTTCTGTAACTGGATATGGGACAGGGGACCTGTTCCTGGAAACAAGATAGGGTCAGGTCTGAGAATGGGGAATAGGTGGGACCTTAATACAAAATGAGGGCACAGCCAGAAGAAGGGAACACTTACTTGGCCATGGGCAGAGACATCTGCCCACTACATTAACGCTGGGAAATGGAGGATGAACACGTGTCCAGGTGGCAAGAGACACAGGGATCAAGATTAACTTCTCCCTACTGCTGTCCACTTGGGGCGTCCCTGGGCTGATGCTTCATGAGACTTTGTGAAATATAGGAGATGCAGGAGTGACTCTAGGGACACTGACGGCAAACTGTGGTCCCTCTAGCAAGGTGCACAGATGTTGACCACCTTCCACCTCACTGTTTGAAATCAGATGTTTTGAGCTCCTTGGAGAGACAAGGTGCCAGAGTCTGGCCAGAGTAGGTACAGTCCCACAGGATCTGCCACAGTCCAACGCCGGAACCCCAGGCTGATCCAGCCTCTGCTTTCTGAATGCTTGTGGCCCTGCTGGGGGGAGGAAGGGCCCCTGTGTCACCATGGCTCTTGTGGGCCACACAGAGCCCCAACAGAGGAGGAGATGGCACCATTCACAGGAGCGTCTTGCCAAGGCTTACAGTTGTTCTGGGCAGAAGGTCTGGGCAGATAACTGCCATCCTAACCACGTTGTGTTGCCCTAGAGCTTTTCCACAGCCAGGGCCTTGGCTGCTGCAGTGACCTCACTTGCTGGGGATACACAAAGCATTTTTTTTAAGTGACTTAGGACAAGCAGGTTCTGGGTCTCCCAGACTCTGCTTTTCACCTGTGGGTTGCTGTTCCCATGGGTCCCTTCTCCATCACAGTGCTTCCACTTAAATGATTCTGCAGACCTGAATCCTCAGCTTCAGGAACTCGCCATCCAGCCTCTGATCTTCCAGGTCTGTACTTGCTTAAATAGTGACTGGATATGGCTCAGAACAGATGGAGGCTAGGGCCCCAGATCACTGACAAATGCATCCACACCAGAGCTTTGTTTGATGCCAACTGTGTGTCTTCAGGACAGAAAGACTTAATTTTTTTTTTATTTTTATTTTTTGGCAAACTTTTATTGTAGAATAGTTTTGATTTATAAACCGCTAAGATAGTATGAAGATTTCTCATCTACCCCAAATCCAGTTTCCCCTATTATTAGCATCTTATATCAGTGTGATACATTTGTTACAGTTAATGACTCAGTACTGATACATTATTAATTAAAGTCCATACTCCATTCAGACTTTACCAATTTTTTTCCTCAGGTCCTTTTTCTGGTCCAGGATCCCAGCCAGGACACCACATGACATTGTATTCATCATGTCTCCTTAGGCTTCTCTGGGCTGCGACAGTTTCTTAGACTTTCCTTGTTTTGGGGGACTGTGGCAACTGGGGAGAACTGGCTAGGGCTTTTGTAGTCTGTTCTTCAGCTGGGATTTGTCTGATGTCTTTCAGACAAATGATTATACTTTCATTTTTCAACCTTGATTTCTTTTCTAATTGGCTGATGTTTAGGGAACATTTGCGAAGAGCTAGCACAGAGCAAATCCAGCTCCTCACCTGGATTATCTCATGTAATCCTCTCAAAACCTAACATCAGGTAGATACCACTGTTAAACCCATTTGATGGATGTGGAAAGTGAAGCAGAGCAAGGACAGTAACTTAGCCAAGGTTGACGGATGGATGGATGTGCAGTTAGGTGCCAGGTTCTCCTAGAATCCCTGCTATGATGGAGAATTGACCCTAATACTATACAACTGTTCTCTAGACCTGCAAGGTATATGAGCTCTAGATTGAATTATGCCAGCCTCTAAGGTTCATAAACGACAGTTTACTCCAGGTCTGGAGCTTCACTTGGTGGCCTGAGCAGTCTACAGCAAGTAGGCGGCCATCCTAGGTGAGAGAGCCAAGAATTTTGTTGGCAAGATGGTGTACATACCATGGACCTAGAACAGTGCTGGGCTAGGGGGCCCCAGCTCCAAGTGCAGAAGGAACCTGTGGAAGAGCTGGAATGACAAGATGTGCCATGAAGATGTTAGGGATTCATGTTGGAGCAGGTGTGTCTAGTGGGCTGGAGGTGGGGGCGCGGAAGGACCATTTCATTCAAAGAGCAGTCAGTATAGGCCAACTGGGCTCCTTGCCCACCGTCCATACATGGCTTTGTCATGCCGTGGGGCTCCATGAGCTCCATTTCTCCTCTGTCAGCTGGCTTTCTTGAGGTCCCAATAACAGGAAACTGCAAAACTGGGGGAGAAAGGGACACACTCCTTCCTACTCCTGTTCCAGCCCCCACCACCACGACACCGAGTCTCCTCCTTCCTGTGCTCCAGAATCAGCCTCTGGCTGGCTGACCGGCCTAGAATCCAGCACTGGCAGGGCAGGGCCCCCTCTCCTCTCTCCCGGCTTCTGGATTCTGATGGCGAATAAGGAATATTCACTTAGTGTAGTGTGGCCCCAAATCCAGTCATTTGCGGACTTTCTCTAAATCCTATACCACCATGTCCTTCAATAACCATTCTAAATTTCAATGTATTTATTTTAAAGGAACGTTTCATATTGTTACCTTCATTGCTATAATTCATTTTAAAAAATGTATGACAAATGAACGTTTGTCCTTGTGACACCTAGAATCCCACTTCTTCGTGGATGGTGGGTAGCAGTCTTGGGGACAACCCTGGGGTAGTCAGTCAAATAGTATTTATTGTGTGCTTATGGATGCAAATGCTTTTGTAATTGCTCTGAGGAGGTTTTACAAAGGTGGCCTGGTCCCAGAGCAGCATGAAATCAGGCTTTCAAACCTCCATCCCCTACCTCCTCTCCACCCACGATGACCACACACAGGTTTGGCATCCTTTGAAATGCCCCTGGCAGGTAGCTTCTGTCCCTAATGAGCATGGCTGGTATGAAGAACCAGGAACCCCCAGTGAGAGTAGAGAGCTGAACTTGAATTACTCACATCACACATTAGTTGAAAACCCCCCAGAAGTTTAAAAGGACATTATTTATTGTAATTTATGGAAATATATTAGAGAATTTCCTGATGTAACTGGAAAGGTCTGAATTATATTCAAAGGAGAATATTTAACGACATGTTAGAAGGTACTATATTGAAAGCTATTTGTTAAAGTGCTCCCAATTTTGACAAACATTTGTAGAAGTGATTTTATTTTTTATCTTGAGGGAACAGAAGTAATATATGGATAAAAACTTCGAGTAATATTCACAAATGACATTGGGAAAAATAATTCAGCATCTGATGTGTTTTCTCTTGCTTGCATAATAAATCAGTCATCCCTGGCTTATGTACATAATTATCAGCTCATTTTTATAAAACTAATAACTAATGTTAAATCAGGAATTTTTTTATAAAGATTTTAACATAAGCAGATGGTAAAAGAGTCTTACTGGTGCTGATTCATCTAATAAAAATCTCAGGGTAACTTCATCTAATTTCATAAGATCAAGGCAAATAGAATAACTGCTCTGTGTATGTGCACGCACAAACCTGTTTATTACACGTACATGAGCAGAGTACGTCACACCAGGTGCGTTCACAGCAGTGCGCGACCATCATCACCTCCATCCCCAGAACTTCTCATCCTCCCACACTGGAGTTCTATACCTGTTGAATGGTAAAAGCCATTCCCTCCTGTCCCTGAAGTCCCCTGAAACCTTACTGTTCCTTCTGCATGTGGAGCTGACTACCCCACACACCTCAAATCAGAGGGACTGTGCGGTGTCTTTGTGTGTCTCTTATTCTGCTTGGGGTGTCTTCAGGGTCCATCCCTGTCGCACCATGTTCATAATTTCATCCTTTCCTTAGGGCTAAATAATCCAGTGTATGTGTGGACCATATTTGGCTTATTCATCTGTTGATGGACGTTGGAGCTGTTTCCACCTCTCAGCCATCATCACTCAAGCAGCCATACATGTTGGTGTGCAAGTGTCTGTCTGAGCCCCATCTTCAGTTCCTCAGGGTCGACATGCAGGAGTGGACCTCTTGGGCCATATGGTGATTCTGTGTTTAGCTTCTCAAGGAATGCTTTTGCCATGTTTTATTGCCAGATGAATTACCTGGAATCTCTGTTTGAGAGATAGGCAGATTTCATTAGGCAGCAGTGTTCTTTCCTTCCTTCACTCACTCATTTTCATGGGGCGCGTCCTGATTGCTAGCAAGGTTCTAGACAGGGCCTATAGCAGAGAGCAAAATGTGGTCCTTGTTCTCCTGGAACATATATTCTGACGTAGAGACAGGAAGCAGGCAGAGAAGTCGATGAGATCAGAGGGTAAGAAAGCCCTGTGAGGACACACGGAGCAGAAAGGGAGCCGGAGAGTGCAGGGAGCTCCTGTGGACACTGTGGGGTGCTTGGGAGGACCCCTGTGCTGGTGACTTTTGAGTAGAAACCTCCATGGTTGTGAAGCAGTCATATGGGTGAAGCGGCAGGAAAAGGTGAAGGAGGTGACTCCGGGAGGGTGTCTGAGGAGTATCAGGAAGGCCAGTGTGGCCGCAGCCATGTGCAGGTAAGACGGGGTGGGTGCTGGAGGAGAGCAGGGGCTGGGTCACAGAGGGCCTTGTTAACCACGTTGGCAACTTTGGATATCTTAAAGATGTTGGGAGACCATCAACAGGTTGCGGGTCGGGAGTGGCGAGATCTGGCGCATGTTTTGAGAGGGTCTTTCTTCTTGTTGCGTGGAGAATGGCCACAAGAGAACCGAGAGTGGAAACAAGGAATTTGAGTTACAATCTGTATCTCAGTACCTGTGAAAGGCATTTCTTTCAGGCTTCCAGTGAATGCCTCAAACGCATGTTGGAAATGGAACTTTGATTTGACACTGAGGTTGCTTTCAAAGAAATTACACTCTCCCAGTGTCAGTATTAGAATGGCTGTTTGGACCGTTCACCTTGCATTTTCAATTGCTTGTCAGGATCATTGCCCAGTGTATTCCCGAGATTATGTACAAATGACCAGATAAAAGCAAATGGCATCATCGTCGTCTTTATCATCTCAACAGCTGATGTCTGCTCCTTGCCCAAAGACACTGAAGATGGAAGGCTAGGTCAGAATGCTCCTTCCTAAGCTATGACCCAGGAAAAACAGCCTGTGAAATGAATGCTTTCTTCTCCTTTTTTTTTTTTTTTTTAAATAATGCTTCCTTTCTGTAAGCTTCTCTTGTGCTGTCTGGAGAACACTGAATGTGAATAAAGAATTCAGTGAGAAATCTAAAAGACTCACCCTGCAGAACTCTCTGGCATGGCAACCAAACCCAACTTTTAGGTGTAACATGAAGATTACCTTGGGTTGTAATAAAGAAAAAACTTAGGCTTTTAAATATTTTATTTAGCAAGGTTTTATAAACTTTGGGTCCAACTGTTCTTTAACTACAATTTATTGCTAACGAAAGGGAAGAGAAAAAAAGGAAAAAGATTAATTGGTTCATTTTGAGTATATGTTTCTTCTGACAAGTTTAGAGTTATTGTTAAATTTGATATAAAATAAGTTGTTATGATCTGACATTTATCGTTTGGATTTATTTAGAGTAACTTCTCCAAACCCAATAATGCTAGGAAGCAGAACTAAGCTAGGTGACTCCATGAAATGCCCTTTAACCCCACTGGGGGATATGCCGACCACGGATTCCACACTCGGAGGGCGGTGATGATGACCTTGTGCATTTTCGTACCGTCTTCTCATTGAGGAAGGTGAAGAACCACAGGGATTTTTATTATTATTATTATTATTATTATTATTATTATTATTATTATTTTACATATTAAACCACATCTTATATGGAAAGCCCAAAAAGATATTTTGAAAAATCCAAACAAGATAAAGAGACAGCAAAGGGCCAGAAAGTCTTAATAGTTAGAGAGCAAATGGAATCAGACTTCCACTGAAACAAGACTGGAGCCTGCACAGAGGAGGGAGCTGGGAAGGGAAGAAATGAACTGAAGGACCCGGAGATGCAGGGGCAGGGGTTGTTCCTGGGATTGACGGAGGGTCTTTAATTAATAAATTAGATGGGGTGGCTCTTCCCTTCCCCAGTGTGTTAAGTAGAAGTGGGCATTCCCTGAGCCAGGGCAGTTGGTGAGGGCTCAAGGCCAGGGAGCTCCAGGCCTGGGGAGGGCCAGGGAACCCCACGCCCAGGCAACGAGATCTTCAGTCTGCCCAGCAGGAGCCCGGCATCAATAAATGGAACAGGCAACAAAGCAGGGATCGACAGAAAGGTCAGCAGATCCGCATCAGCAGACACCTGAAAGCCAACGCTAGGCACGTGTGGGCTCCAAAGGCAACAGGTGGAAAAGCTAAAACTAAAAGCAGAGGTCACACAGCGGCGTGAACCCCAGAATGGGCCCAGCTAGACGCACAGAGGGGTTCACAGGGGTGCGGCGTCTCCGACGTGAATGCCGACCAGAGCTCCAAGAAGCTCTGAGTGGGGATCTGAACTGGGAAGCTCGGGGGGGGGGGGGGGGCTGAAGAGCCGCAGGAATCCCAGCACACGGCAGAGCTGTAGGACCCATGGCGGGGGCAAGCTGGGCATCCAGAGAGTTCACAAGGACAGAAGAGGGGCAGTATGGGGGCTGTAAGGGAAAAGGACAAGAAATCCACAGAGATCCCTGCGGGGAGAGCACAGGGAGCAGGAGAAAGCCTGGACGGCCCCCCGGGACGTGTGCGGGAACTTCAGAAAACCAGGGAGGAGCAGCGTGTGCCCAAACCCCAGACCGAAAACCGATGTTTCCTGCAAAGGAGAAGGTTCAGAGCCGCATTCAACATCTCGTTGCCGAAGTGATGCCCGAGAGACGGGAGGAGCGGCCCCGACGTGGAGCACGGGGAGGGCAGAGCGGGGGCATTTCAGGGCCGCGAGGATGGAGGAGGTTTGCCTTCCAGAGACGCCGAGGACCCCGTGGGCACGGCCTCGAGCGGCACCTGCAGTAACTCCCCGGGGAACCCACGTCAGCGACACTATTCGAATAAGGACGGAGACCCTGCCGTCGGGGCCCAAACACAGGTCCTTAGGAAAGGCTGCGTCGGGGGGACATCGCAGAGTCGCTTCTGTGACGTGCCATGCTGCCCTGGAAGTCTGCCCCTTCCTCACCCGCA
Organism: Nyctereutes procyonoides; assembly: GCF_905146905.1. Lineage (NCBI taxonomy): Eukaryota > Metazoa > Chordata > Mammalia > Carnivora > Canidae > Nyctereutes > Nyctereutes procyonoides. Next base: position 2,991,310 of record NW_026575024.1, on the reverse strand, counting down.
CGCTCCATGCTCTGGTCGGGGCTCCGCGCCCGGGCCGGCCCTGGTGCACCTGCGCAGCCCGTCACTAGGCTTTAGGTGGCTTTTGTATCTCCCCATGAAGGAGTACTGCGGTGAACATCCCGTGGGCTCTTGAGCTAATGGCCCCAGGGTGCACCCCTACAGTCAGAGCCCTTGCTGGAGCACGGGAGTGCGCACAGTCCAGCCGTCCGCTGGCCCCCGGCTCTCCCCGCAGCACCATCCTCACCCTGTGTCCTGCGGGGCACCGAGCCCTGCCTTTGCTCTTCCAGCAGGGAGCTGGGGGGTGGGGGCTGCTGCTTGCAGCTGCTCCGGGCTGCCCCTCCTGCCCGCCTGGCCTCCTGCCCCTCCTGCCCCTCCTGTCCCTCCTGCCCCTCCTACCCTCCTGCCCCTCCTGCCCCTCCTGCCCGCCTGGCCTCCTGCCCCTCCTGCCTCTCCTGCCTCTCCTGCCCCTCCTACCCTCCTTCCCCTCCTGCCCCTCCTGCCCGCCTGGCCTCCTGCCCCTCCTGCCTCTCCTGCCTCTCCTGCCCCTCCTACCCTCCTTCCCCTCCTGCCCCTCCTGCCCGCCTGGCCTCCTGCCCCTCCTGCCTCTCCTGCCTCTCCTGCCCCTCCTACCCTCCTTCCCCTCCTGCCCGCCTGGCCTCCTGCCCCTCCTGCCTCTCCTGCCTCTCCTGCCCCTCCTACCCTCCTTCCCCTCCTGCCCGCCTGGCCTCCTGCCCTTCCTGCCTCTCCTGCCTCTCCTGCCCCTCCTACCCTCCTTCCCCTCCTGCCCCTCCTGCCCCTCCTGCCCCTCCTACCCTCCTGGCCCTCCTATCCTCCTGCCCCTCCTGCCCCTCCTACCCTCCTGCCCCTCCTGCCCCTCCTGCCCGCGGGAAGCATCGTAATTATAAAACAAAAGGAAATTAAACTGCTCATACAGGCGGGCAGAGGCGTTTTTAATGTTTATACCGAGACAGCCCAGATCGACGTTCCCTTACCTTCCCGGCTGTAAAACTCAGATAACTTTGTGATCCACTATTCTTCAGAAGAAAAAAGAAAAGATTATATTTGACCATCTTTTTTGAAATCTTTAGAATTTCATCCTTTGAAAATAAGTCTTTGAGAATTTCCAACAATGTGCATCCAGTCCGTGTACTTCAGGAGAGAAGAAATAATTTAGGTTTCAGCTTAGTTTTTTTTTTTTCCCCATCTCTTTCTTCGAAAAAAAAAAAAAAAGAAGAGAAAAAAACACTCTTGATCCAAAGAGAACAAATGGGGAATTATATGATAATTTTGTACAATTAAGCATCCCGGATGGCATTGGCCTCTGTGGTCCTGTGCACACTGGTGCTTCATCTCCAGGGTCAAAGCCAAGTGGTGCCCGTGTGGGGTTTTCAGTGTGGGGGAAGGGAGGGGGTGTCCCTCCTGGGCTTCTGGGTGTGTCTCCCCCAGGGTGTGTCTCCCCCAGGGGGCCAGATCCAGGGTGGTAGGGAATCCGAGTGCTCTCCCCAGGCCTTAACCGGGGCGGGGCTGCGGGGTAAAGTGGGTGGGTTTGCACAGTCCGGCTTCCAGACCTGGGAAGGGCCCCAGTGTGCTTGGCGGGAGCAGGAGCGGCCCACACAAAGCAAAGGAGATCAGCAGGAGGAGGCCCGACAGGGCTGCGCCCCGCCCCGGGTTGAGCCCCCTGCCAGCTTGAAGCAAAGCACGGGGCCCTGAGGCAAGAGCACTGGTCAGGCTGGACTTGCTCTGGAAGGGGAGAGAAGACCGGCAGGGAGCCATCAGCAGATGATGCTTGGCCCTTAGAGATTTTTATTTCATGCCTCCTTTATTATTTTATTTTATTTTATTTTATTTTATTTTATTTTATTTTATTTTATTTTATTTTATTTATTTTATTATTTTATTTTTTATTTCATGCCTCCTTTTAGAGGCGAAGTGCACTCACACATTCCTCAGCACAGAAGGTGCTGGGAGGCGGCAACCTTGATGAATCCCACTGAAGATGCTGAGGTGTTCAGGGGTGATGAAGCCCAGTGGGGAGCAAGCCCCCGTCAGGCTGCCCCCCTCCCTGGTGTCTCTAACCGGTGCCTCGGGCCTCAGCCTCTTCCCGGCGAGGGCCGGTGCGTGGGTCGGTGGCCGTACATCAGCCGAGAGCGCGGTTCTGCTCTGTCCACGTTATTAAGTTGACTTACTTCTTTGTGTAGACGCTGATTCCACGGAAGAGGAGGTTCCTGGTGCTTACTGTAGCCTTAACAGAGGCCCGGGGAGGGGAGCGCTCTGGGCTCCCTGAAAACCTGATGCTTGGTACTTGCTTGATACTTCTGCATTTCCTGAACAGAAACCTTTCAGAAAATCGCTGGGCCTTTCCAGGGTGGGCGTTCCCAGAACTGCCAGGGGCCGCAGGGGGCCGCAGGGGGCCGCAGGGGGCCGCGCAGTCCCGGTGCATGTGTCCAGGCTGCGACCACCAAGGTTGTGGGCGGAGGCGGGCTGGTCTCAGCATCACCTGGAATGTGAGGTGCAGGAAGCGGGGCTGCCCCACCGAGGACCCTGGGCTGGTTCAGGGAGTGGACACCCTGCGGTCGTGCCTGAGGGCGGCCGGGGGTCAGGAGCCCAGGGTTCAAGGCCCAGGACTGCCTCTCACTGTTGAACCCCAGCCCGAAGCAGACTCAGGTTTGGGAGGCAGGAGGTGAGCAAAGCAGGAAGGTGGGGGACGTAGCGGGTGGGGGGACCCTGGGGGCAGCCTGGAGACAAGGCCGGAGGATGATGCCACAGCACCCCGCCGTTCGCAGGCCACGGGGCCTGGGGCATCCCTCAGCACGTCACACGGTGTCCTTGTCGCGGCTCCGGCACTGGCCACGTCTGAGCTCAGTGCTGGGGAGTTGGACAGCTGTGACGGGGGTTCACAGCCAGGCCGGAGCTGGACCCCGGGTGCCCCGACTCCAGAGCCGTGCCCGAGTGGTACTCACTGTGGCCGAGGTGGTGCTGCGGGGAGTTGGTGGGACCGGACTCCATCTGGTCCGCCAGACTCCACGGGACCCCAGCTCCCAGCCGTGGCCGTGCTGCTCTGCCTCTAAGGCTGGCATCCGCAGGGTGTCCTCCTCGGAGCTCCCAGCCCCGCTTTAGGGCTTTCCTGACTCCTGAGTCCCCAGCTACAGGCACACCTGATGCTTCCCCTTCCTCCCCCAGAGGGCCCCGCTGGCCTCGCCTCGCCCCTGTGGAGTCCACAGCTCTCGGGGTGCTCTGGCTGCCTGGAGCTGCTGTCCGCTGCCCTCCCCGTCCTCCCTCTCCCTGCCTTCCCCTCCCCTCCTTGCTCTCATCCATCCTCTCCAGTGACACCAGAGTTTCCAGAGCAGTGACAGAAGCTAAGTGCTCCTCTGCTGAGAAGCAGCAGTGACTTCCCCTGTGCCCCAACCTACCCTGTGGCCTTTGCTCCCTGTCCTCGTTCCAGCTCTGGTAGAGGAGGCTGCTGGGCGCCCTTCTGGGGGAACCCCGGGCTGGGTCAGAGCTCCCCGGGGTCAGGCCGTGGTTGACTGGTTATACCTGCCAGGGATGCAGAAACGGCGAGGGGCGTAGGCCCGTCTATCCTTGCCTCTCCCGGACTACCTGTGGTCCCGTGAACAGGCTGTGTGCTCTTGTAAAGTTTTGCAAATGATCCTTTCATTTCACAGGTTGCTCTTTCCCCAGTGGATATCCTTGCAAACTCTTAATCGCCCTTCAAGACTCTGTTCTGCAAAGTCACTCCTTTGAGGCTTCAACTAACCGCACTAAATGTTTTATCCCCGGTTGCTGCCATAGGCCTTTGCATGTCTATCTCTGGGCCCTCCCTTCACTGTCTTAGAACAGTCCCCCACTCTCCCCATAGTTTCTGGGAGTCTCGGAGAGCAGAGGGTTTTAGAAATTGCATATCCCCAGTACCTGGCACATAATCAATATTTAAAAATGAGGGTTGAATTTTAGAAATCTACGTCCTTTATATCTGCCTTTAAAATGAGCACAGGATGGCCCGATTACATGGAGTTCATGCTGCACGGCCTAATTGGACCTTTTACCTGGCTCAGCTCTCAGGAAAGCGTAAGGGGAAAGAAGTTAAAAGGAAAGGAGAGCAGGAATATGACTAAGGAGAAGAAGTGAACCCTCACGTAGATCCTGCACGTCCCTTTACTTCAGCTCATCGGAGGTTAGCAAGCGCCTACTGCGCGCCCGCTCTGCGATGGCTTCCCCTGTTCTTCCGTGAGACTGTGTGTCTTGGGCGACGAGAACCGATGCCTTGACGTGTCCTGGTCTCAGGATTCCAGGGAGATGCGGGGCCAAGGCAGTGTGGTGCTGGGGGAACACGAGTGACAGGTGTCACCCCCAGGTGACAGGGTGTGAGCGCGGGCTTCCGCGTAAACAGGTGGCGCCTGCTCGTGCACAGAGTGAAGCAGGCAGTGCAGTCCTGGCTAATATAGATTGGGCGCTCACTGTTTTCACCCGTATCTGGGGGTTTGCCCATTTACTCCTCAGCGTGGCTCCCCCAGGGAGGCATATTCCTGACCCCGTTTTACAGGTGCTGACGGAGGCTCGGGTTGCTGGGCTGCTCCGTCTCCCTGAAATGCAGCAGGTGGAATGGTTTGGCAGCCGCCAGGAGGTCGCCGTCATTCATTCATTCCCCAGCTGCTTTCCTTGATGGGGGGTGGGGCGCACAGGTGTCAGAGTCCCGGGGAGACCAGTGCTCAGAAGCGGTCCCAGCAGTGGGCGGTTTCTCCGACCCGCGCTCTCCTACCCTGTGTATGTTTGCTCCGGGGTTTCCCCCCTTCTGCCTAACCTCACGCTGCGCACATCTGTCCTTATCCTGGGGGAGAAGGGTCTCTGAAAGCCAGGACCACGTGCTTTCCCTCTGTCTCCGTGCCTGGCGTGGTGCAGAATGGACCACATGCAATTTCAGAATCGGGTGACAAATTTAACTCTTCTCGCCGCAGCTGTGATTCTGAGGTGTCCTCGGGGGAATAGCAGGAATGAAATCAGGAGCATGTACATTTGGTGAGCGCCTGCTGTGGGCTGGAGCCTGGGGGTACACAAGGAGGCGACTGACCCATCATCCCTGCCCCTCAGAAGGTCACAGGCTCGAAAGGAAAGCAGGTGCTGCTTTCCAGTCTGTGTTGAAGGATCGCTGTTTCTGAGGTGTTGGCTGAACCCGCATCCCCGGCATCCAGGCGGAAGCTTCCACTGATTCTTCACATAGTGTGAATCCACAGCTGGATCCTGGTCAGTAAATTCTGTAGCTGCGAAGGGGAGGCTGGAGGAGGGCGCAGGGGTGGGCAGGTGATGCAGGAGATACAGGCCCATGCTTGTATATGCTCAGACTGTTTCTGGAAGGATCCACATGGGACTGTCACAAACAGGCCCACAGAAAGGGAATGGGAGCTGCGACTGGGACTGCAGGGGCTGCTCTGACAACTTTATAACCAAAGAGCTCATCTAAACACAGGTGCTTGGGCCCCGTTTCTAGAATTCTGACCCTGTAGTTTTTTTTTTCTTTTCTTTTTTAAGATTTTATTTATTCGTGAGAGACACACAGAGAGAGAGAGAGAGAGGCAGAGGCAGAGACACAGGCAGAGGGAGAAGCAGGCTCCCTACTTGGGAGCCCCATGCGGGACTCCATCCGGGGACCCCAGGATCACGCCCTGAGCTAAAGGCAGATGCTCACCCACTGAGCCACCCGGGCTGCCCCGTAACCCTGTAGTTTTCAAGTGGAATCTGGGAATGTGCTTTTTACAAAGTTCCCGAAGCGAAGTCTGTGACCCGCCGGACTCTGGAGCCCCTGCTTCAGGGGTAAGGGTTGCCCAGAGCGGTTTGGGATCAGTGGCCGCTCTTGTAGGTAGCAGTTTGCAATCTTGTGTTTGCAGAAAGGAAACTGAGGCTGCTGGTTTGACAAACCTGACATCATTCCTGATCCTCTTCTCCCTTCTCTGTGTCTACTTCAGAGGCTGAAAAGCAAATGTCCACATTCTCAGAATGCTGGGCATTTAGGAGTGGCCTTATGTAAACATAAGTGTTTTTGGGCAATTGCCGGAGAACTTTGGTTTTTGGGAGAAAAAGGACTTACTTAGATACCTCCCTTTACTTTTCTCTCTGATCCCGAACCGTGATGTGATGTCTGGAGCTGTGGCAGCCGTTTGGCTCTCAGAAAGGAAGGCTAAGGGATACCGTGGAGACCTCAGCCCTGATACCCTTAGGTCTGTGAAATGGCTTCTTTTTAGACTTCCTGTCATGCAGGTGAAATTAGCCTCTTTTTGTTAAAGTTGAGTAGGTTTTCTGTTATTTCCAGTGGACAGGGATCTAAGATGTGGGCACTGAAGTAGGGAAGCAGTAGACATGGGTCCTCACCCTGGTTATTTTGGATTTGCTGAATGGCCTCAGGTTTCTCCTTCCCTCTTGACCTGTAAAACGTGGCAGTGGGGACTTAGAGACACCACCCATCCTGCATGACTTCTGCTGTTTGAAAAATAACCCGGGGTAGTGCTGCCCTTCTTCGTTTGAGAAGCACCTTCCAGGTCCATTAGGGTCACTTGGTTGCAAACAAGAGAAAGCTGCTTTGCCAGGTTAGGCAGGAAAGTAGCTTATTTGAAGAATGCAGGAACTACACTGAATGAATAGGAGCTGCCGTTGGAGGACTGGGCCAGCGAAGGGTGGACTCAGCACAGACGCGGAGGGCGGCGGGGGGAGGGCAGGGCGGCCTGCTGTGGGTGTTAGTGGGACGGAGCCGCACCCATTCATCCGCGTGGCTCGTGTGCTTCCACAAGGGCAGAGTCCTGATGGAGGCACCCTTGCCGCACGGCCACTCCTCACCGACCCCCCCCCCCCCCCGCCCCTGCCAACCTAGGGGTTGAACCCACCTCCTGAGTCTCAAGGGGAAATGAAAAGGAAGAAGGCGGCAGCCCGGGTGGCTCAGTGGTTTAGCGCCGCCTTCAGCCCAGGGCGTGATCCTGGAGTCCCGGGATCGAGTCCCACGTGGGGCTCCCTGCATGGAGCCTGCTTCTCCCTCTGCCTGTGTCTCTGCCTCTCTCTGTCTCTCTGTCTCTCATGAATAAATAAATAAAATCTAAAAAAAAAAAAAAGAAAAAAAAGAAAAGGAAGAAGGAAGGTCATGCCCTCCCTGGGGTGCCTCCCTGGGGCTCCTGAATGCACCCCATCCATCCAGGCCCCTCTTACCCCTGCTGCTGGTGCTGCTGCTCCCGCTTTGAGGTCACCGTGCCCCCCGCTACTCGAGGATACGTGGCGCGTCATTTTGTTTCCTGCCTCCCGCGTGGAAGTGGCGAGGGCCTGCTGGCCCGTTCCCTTCCCCGTGCACCCCTTGCCCCTGGACCAGGCCTGGCACAGGGCAGGCGGCCAGGCTATATTCGCTGAACGGATAACTGAGCTCTAGCTGTCCTATAGCTCCGCTGCCCCATTTCCCACGACTGGGATCTGGTCTCACTCGGATCGTGCGTCTCCCCCGTCACCTGGGGACAGATGGACACTGCGGTTTACAAAGATGAGCGCAGCAGGAAAGGCAAGTGCCCCAGGAGGCCGGGCTGCAGTTCCAGAGGAGGGAGTGGTAGGTGACAGATGCGGAGAGCGTGAGACGACAGATCGACGACAGAGCAGCTCGGTCTTTGGGAATTGCTTGCGCGCTGCTGCCCCGTGACACGAGTCTCGCGTGTCCTGGCCTGATCTCCCGTGAGGCGGTGCCTTCCTGCTCCTGCTCCTGCTCCTGGCGGTTGTTGAGGGCAGCGAGTCTGGGTGCGTCCTGACCCTGCTTTGTCTCTCCCGCCCTCCCGGCGGCCCAGGCCCGGCGCACTGCCTGGCAGAGACGAGGCCTGAGCCAGGAGTTCGGGCTCAGCGCACTGTGACGGTGGCAGGCGTGTGCGTGCGTCCGTGTGTCAACCTTTCACGCTGAGAAGGCCGAGGTCTGGGGAAAACAACAGGTTGGAGCCTCATTATAACCCAAGGCATGTCTACCCGGTGTACGGCTCCATCTGCAGTGACTGGATAAAAATATTCCGTCCTGGAGGCCCCGTGCTATTTGAATGTACAGATTCATCAATACGATGACTGCTATTTCCAGAAAGCTTCTTGCTGAAGCGTTGTAACGGCGCGCGTAGGCTTCACAACTACAAAATGTGATCTTCTAGGTGAAAGAAGATAAATAGCTTCAGGGAAAGGTGTTTCCCCCTTCCTGCCCCTGGAAAACATGACCAGATGATGATGAAAAATGACCCGGGACCTGTCTCTACCTCCCGTGAAATGTTCCACTTCTTGAGCTTTCTGTTCGACCAGCGGCGGCCCGGCCCCGCGCGTTGATGCTGCAAGCTTCTTGTGATGTTTTGGGGCTGATCATATTTTTTCTCCCAGGCTCTCTGTGAAAACTAACACAATAACAAGGAGGACGGGGCATTTCTTTGCTCCTGAAAATGCTCTCCCTGTCTGATTTCTCGAACTGGGTAGAAAGTGCTTAGTCGCATGATCTCCAGTGGAGGGGTGGGATGGGGCATTGTAAAGCTCCTCGTTTAGATGGCTTGGCTCAGAAAATTGGGTCGAGGCTACAGGCCCAGCCACGGGCTGGAGGTCAGGAACCCTGGCTCCTGCCTGGTTCTTGCTGCTCATCAGCCAGAGGGCCTTGGGCACCAGGGTCCCGTTAGATTTCTGTTGGCAAAGCAAGGGTGGCGTGGTTCCCTGTTGTGGGTGGGGAGCAGCATCCCGGGCCTCTGCCCACGAGTGCCGTGAGCAGCCCGCAGTTGTGACAACCAAATATGTGCCTGGAGCCAGAGGGCCGAGTGGGCCCTGGCCGATGGCCTGGCTGCAAGTGAGGTGCTGTGGTGACAGGTCCACGGGAGGTAGTTCAGGGTCCGTCATACCCTTGCATTCCAGTTCCTGTCGCTCCTGGTTATTCCCAGGGGCCCGTAGTCTCCACCCGATAAGCCAGGGTGTGTATTCCTTTGGAAAGGGGCCACAGGCAGCCCAGAACGCACACGTCCTTACCGAGCTGTATGATTTTTGCCTTTTCACTGGCATGTAACGCACCTACAGAAAGTGCACAATTTGGAAGTTTACAGCTCAGTGAATTTCACAGGCCGAACAACCCCTGTGGATGTAACCAGCACCCCAGGCAAGCAGCAGGTTTGAAACAGGAGCAGCGCCCCTTTGCACCCCAACTTTACCCCCGTCTGGACTTCGCACATCATAAGCTCGTTTTGCCTGGTTTGTTGAGCTTCGTATCACGGAGTCATAAAGACTGTGTTGTTTTGCGACTGGCTTCTTTCCCTCTACGGCATGTGTGTCAGGTTCATTCATGTTGTTGTGTGTACTCGTGGCCCACTCGTCCTTCTCATCGGATAGCATCCTGTCACCTGAAAACACAGCGGCTTGTTAATGATTCCATTGGCCGAAGGCCTTTGGGCAGTCTCCAGGTTGGGGATCATACCCTGCAGTGTGAACATTCTGTATGTGTCTTTTTGGTGAATATGTGTAATTGTTTCTGTTGGGTGTGTGCCCAAGACTGGAACTGATGGCTGTATAAAAGCAAGTGACTGAATAAACAATCGTTTTGCTGTTTAATGTGGTAAGTGAGGTCCCTGAGACAGGATGCTTTGCAGGTGGTGGTTATGGAGAATGTTGTCTCTGAGAAAGCCGAAAGGGGGAGGAGGAGACGACTATCCCTAGATGGCAGACGCACGGGAGCAATGCCACGGGGAGAGGAAACAGCCTGTGCAAAGGCCCTGAGACAGGAAGAGGAAGTGAAGGAAATGAACTGAAAGTGGCTGAAGCTTAGTGGTGTGGGAGAAGTATGGACCAGGGCCAGGTCACGCAGAGCTGTGAAGCTGGGAGGGAGGGGTCTCGGAGTGACAATGGGAATCATTGCAGGGTTTTAAACGAGTGAGGGAGTTTCGTGGCATGTGTTACAGGCTCATTCCTCCTGCTGCAGTGTCAGGACTGTACTGGAGGGAATGGAGTGGAGGTGAAGGGACCATTTGGAGAATGTCTAAGGCTGAGAGTGATGGTGGCCCGGATGCGGGTAATGGCAGTAGAGAGGAAGTGCGTGGGTTTAAGATCTATTCTAGAAGTACAAATACAATAATCATAATAAACACTATTATTATTATTATTATTATTATTATTATTATTACTGTAGCAACCAGTACTTGTGGGTTACCTAGTGCGTGTGGGGCAGTGTGCTAACAATCTCATATATGTTTAACACTTGATACAATCCCATGAGGTAGGTACCCATTATCACCTACATTTTATGGATCAGAAAGCAGAGGCTTGTAGAAATTACCCGACTGGCCAAACCGCAGCTTCCATCATTGATGCAAGTGTTATTGGACTCTGAGAGAGTCGGGCTCACCAGCCTGTGCCCTGTGCCACTGCCGCTGCGGGATCTGGAATCATGGGGTCAGCAGAGGCCCTGTCCTGTCACTTCCCAGCTGCAGGGCCCATGTGCTCCGTCTCCAGCTGCTTCCCACCCAGTGAGGCTGGGGTTTAAGGTGAAGCTATTCTCAGGGTCACATACGGTTCTTGTAAATGCTAAAGCAACGCTCACATTTGCATTGTTACTAGTGAGGATAAACCACCAGTCCTAACAGACTTAGTGCAGTTTTCTTCTGGAGAAACAGGAATGGCTGTTTCATCTAGAGACTCTCGTGCCCACAGATTCCCAGAGAGCACACAGCCAGGAGTTCCTTTCTCCCGAAACTAGACGGAAAACCGCAGCTTGGGTTTGAGGCCTGCTCTGCCCCCAGAAACACCTCCCTATTCTCCATCCATTGTATTCTCCGTATATCACGATGCTTCATTAGTCATGGGGTCCCGGGGGTGCGCAGATGCACCGCGCCCTCCCCACCCTCCCAGGGGGCCTGCCCGCTGGAATGGCCACTCCTCACTCCTGCCTTTCCTGCAGACCTTACACAACCAAAACCACCCCTGATGTCTCCCTGACCTCGCCTCCAAGTTCCCCAGCCTCCCCTCGTCTTCCTTGGTGCTGCACCTGCGGGCGATCACCAGAGTTTAAGTGCTTACTCTCTGAAAACACTGTTGAAAGAGTTGTCGTCATGCTCCGTTGCCAGATGAGGAGACTGAGGTCCAGAGAGGTTTCAGGAATTGGCCGAGGCCACCATACTGGCGAGAAGTGCCTCTGGGACTCGAGCCCACCTCGGTCCACCCCGCTGCCTATCTTTGAATTAATCTGCCTCCTCCTTGAGGTTGGGGCTCCTTCGCTTCTCGCACCTGCTAGCGTGATGCTGGGCATGTCGTGGGCATCCAGGATACACGTGCTAGGTTGAACCGAGCGCTGGAGAATGCATGGTTGCCATGGGATATTTGAGCTGGATCAGAAATGAGCCCCTGGAGTCTGAGTCCCATGACCAGGACCCGACATGGTGGCTACACTCAGAGCTCAGAAAATTCTGCTTCTGATGATGACGGCCGCAGACCATGGCTGAACATTTATTTTGTGCCAAAACTGCAGAGCACTTTTCAGTCCTCTCCCTTGTTCCTCAGCTGTCCTGCTGTATCATGGGTCAGGAAGCTGACGTGAAGGACGTCACATGGTGGTAGAGGCTGAACCCGCCTGGCCTGTCAGTGCTGCGTCGTGGTCTGCAGCATGTGATCCCTGGGGGAAGGTCACCCACCGGGGCAGAGTCTGCTGCCGAGCTGGGGGCAGCCACAGATGGGCCACAGGTGATCCGCGGTCACACTTGGTCATTCCTGTTTACCTCCCTTGTTCCGTCATCAAAAAGGTAAGTGGCTCCGGCCATTTGGTGTCACAAGTTCTGTTACCTTTTGGTGTTCTGTGTCGGAGTCCCAAATGAGGAAAAGGAGCTGGAGGGAGCAGTGAAATGTACACGGTGCTCCTGGATTTCTAGGAGTCCTCCCGGTTGGGGGCTCATGGGGCTGGCTGGTGAGGAAGCAGGCTGCAGTGGTTTGGGAAGGTGGGTCTACGGGAGGGATCGGCAGGATGTTCTTGTGTTAGAGTGGGGGCACTTCTACATCAGGTCCTGCATGTATAAAAGGACTGGGAGTTTGTAAAGGCGGCATTGTGGGAAACACCTGTGTGGTCATGAGTGTGATTGGAAGTCCCCCAGTCCGTGGGCCTGGAACAGTGATGTGGACCCAGCTGAGGTTCAAGGGAGTGGGTCCAGAAGCTCCACCTCGTGTGACCACGTGGGACTGAAGGGCCCATCTGGGGATGGCCTGTGAGAGCTTGCTCCGTGCCCCTCCCCAGGCTAGCCACTTCATAATGAGGAAACAGTACGCAAGTAAAGCAGATAGTAAGGGGCAGTGACCTCTGCGCCGTGGAGCTCACCCGCGGTGGCCTGTGCGTGTTGCCTGTCTGTTCTCCGGAGCAGCCTGGGTGTGCCTTCTGCCGTTCTGTGCCGACGTGAATCTACGAGGCACTCCTGTGCCACCTCTGGCTGGAAGGAGCCCTAGACACGAGGCCAGCCCTGAGCTGCACGTGCAAGTTTACCCGTTCAAAGCTGGCATGTTCTCCTTTGTCCACTGTAGCTCCCAGTGTCGCTATACAAGTAAGAGGTTCTAATGAGTTAAGTGGCGGTTCCTCCACCAACCCCCAGGGGGCCTGGGAATGTGATCTTATGTGGATTTTTGCAGATGTCACTAGGTTAAGGGTCTCGCGATGAGATCATCCTGAATTATCCAGGTGGGCCCTGAATCCAGTGACAGCTGTCCTAATTACAGAGGAGAAGGCAGAGAGACACACACAGGACAGGGCCACATGCAGGCAGAGGCTGGATGGGAGTGGTGCTGCCACCAGCCCAGGGCGCCTGGAGCCACCAGACTCTGCGGAAACGGCTAGAGGAGACTCTCCCTCGGAGTCTGCATCCCTGCTGACACCTTCATTTTGGACTTCAGCCTCCAGAACTGGGAGAGAATACAACTCTGTTGCTGCAAACCAGCCAGTCTGTGGTCCCTTGTTGCCACAGCCTCAGGAGACTGAATCTCAGACCATCTCCTTCTTGGAAGGTGATGCACATTTGTCAGACATGTACACGTGCTCTTATGTCTCAGGCTCAGCGCATGATTCCCACGGGTGTGGCCTCTCCTGCTAATCGTCTAGGGAGCCTTCTCTCCCTGATGGGCTCTCTGCTGAGCCTGGAGACTCTGGGGACTCTTCCACAATGAGATGAATCATATTCATTGTCTGCTACATACCTGAGGTCAGAGCCTTCAGCGCACAAGGAGACGCCGTATGCAGAGATATGACAGGGAGAGGGGGGGTGGGGAATGGGTTGCTGCCGGGAGACTTGTTTCTGTCTCCACCTCGACCAACCTGGAGACTTAGGTTTGGGGTTTCAGCTGGGTCTTTGGTCAAGCATGGTAGAGGAAGGGTGTTGGAGTCAGCCAGACCTGGCTCCTCCTCCTGGCAGGTTCTGGGATACTCCTTGGTCTTACTAGGAAGAGGGCCTCAAGGTTGTGCAGGTAAAACAGTGAGCCCAGAGTCCAGAATAGGAAAACAGAAGTATTTAATAATATATATTCACATATTTGGGTGCATGTAAAAATATATGGGTGTCTATAACATGCAAATATATGTTATGCATAATAAATATGTAAAGCAGTAGAGTATTGGAAACATGGATTTGAAAACCATTTTTGATCAATAAAGTTACACTTAATAATGATTTAAATGCGGGATCCCTGGGTGGCGCAGCGGTTTGGCGCCTGCCTTTGGCCCAGGGCACGATCCTGGAGACCCAGGATCGAATCCCACGTTGGGCTCCCGGTGCATGGAGCCTGCTTCTCACTCTGCCTGTGTCTCTGCCTCTCTCTCTCTCACTCTCTCTCTCTCTGTGACTATCATAAATAAATAAATAAATAATTTTAAAAAAATAATGATTTAAATGTTGGAAACAAGATATATAACTAGGAAAAGAGTACATATAAAACTAGTTAGAAATAAACGCAGATGAATATTTAGTGTATAGTTCTTGCATATTTTCTCTTTCCTGTATTTTTTTTACTTAAAATTTGGATCTTACTGTACATAATGTTTTGAACCCTTCTTTAACAATGTACTGTGAATGTTTTCCCCTGTGGTTAAACATTTGTCTTCAAAGTCGTGTTTAATGGCTCATTATGTTCTGTGTGGGAGTTTCCGTGGGGCTCTGATGGGCTGAGTGATGCCTGCAGACGCGGGGAGAGAGAAGGCTTTTTGATGGCGGAGTGTGCAGAGACTGTCTACGCGGAGATGGCGAGGGGAGGCGGGGCGCCGGCAAGCTCCCAGTGGCTCCCCCAAGATGCACAGCTGCCGGCGTCTCTCTGTCCTGCCAGAGGGCCGCTCCTGTTCACATCCCCACGTTCCCTCGGCACGATGTCAGACTGCCCTCGGCTCATGGCTCTTCCAGCAAGGTACCAGCAAAGTACATATTTTGCCGACCTGAGTGTGTGGATTAGGTCTTATTGCTTCATTTGCTTTCCCCGTGTTGCTCAGAAATGTAAGTGTATAGTTCTCCTGCTTCCTCTCCGTCACCTGCTGGTGGGCCTGGGTGCATTTTTCCTCATTGATGTTTAGTTCTTTATATAGTCCAGATGCTATTTCCTTGCTGTACTGCATTCCAAAGACTTTTTTAGACTAGAACTTGTCTTTCATGTGGCTGATGGTGTCTCATGTCAAAGATTTTGAGGTGTAACCTAGTCCCACTTACCTGTCCTTCCCTTGCGGTTTGTGCTTCGGGTGTCCTGTTAACGAAGTCCTACTTGCTCTTGCTCTGCGGAGATTCCCCTGTATTATACAGCACAGTGCTGTAGTCTGTGGTGCCTGGCGGCTCTGTGACTCGGGAGAGACCCCTCTCTGGACTCCACTTTCTCAATTATAAAATGGGGATAATGGTGTTGGCTTTATTGTTTTCCAGAGTTAGTGTGATCTCCTTGAAAGAGTGCCCAGCACCTGGAAATCACCCAGGAAATGTTAGGTGATCATTGTTGTCCTACAAGCTTTGCTTTTCCTTATAACATTCATGTCTTAAGTCCATCTGGAATTTATTTCCAGTGTGGGATGGATCTCCTGAGGTGACCTCTGTGTGGCTCGCTTCCTGCCCCGACACTAGTGATTGACTGATCCTTCTTCTCAACATGAGACTGTAACACTACTTCTGTCTCAGGGCAGCTTCTTAGATGGTCAACTCTGTGCTGTCCTGTTCCAAGGTTCTACTCTTCTACCTCTGGACAGTAACGTGTATGGAGAGTAGTGTGGCCCTCTTTGATGAGGACAAAGAGTTCAGTACCTCCTCTGCATTCTTCTCCAAAATCGTTGTGGCTAGTTTTTTCATTTATTTATCCACGTAGATTTTAGGAGGGGCTTATCAAGCTCCACTAGGACCCTAAGACTAACATGGGACCACAGTACCTTTTCTCCTAGACGTACCACAGCTCCCATTAGAACATTTTCCTGGCCTTTTAGTTTGTGTAATAAGTTCTTGATTTTGAAGTTGTTTAGTTTAGGAAACCTTTTTTATGCATCTACCCCAGCAGCTGCATGTTTCTGGTGTACATATTGAGGTTGTGCTGTGAGGCCAGCCTGAGTGACCCTTTCAAACAGTTCCTGAAGTTCACCTTCACCAAGAAATTTTAAAACTTTGGCTTCTCAGAGATGATCTCCAGTTTTGGAGCTTGTTGGGGATTTCCTTCCAGGCCAGGCCAGGCCAATATGTGACTTTGCCAGCAATACCAAGTTGTCAGCAGGGTTCTTTTTTGGCCTTGTCTCAGTTTGACCACTGGGCGAGCCTTTGTCTTGCTCAGTCACATTACTGACATCTTTCTTCTTCCCATCTTTTCACATCTATCTTTTCTGATGCTGTTTCCACTCTTTTAAGCAGCATGTAGGTGGATCAATCCTATCTCAAAACCTTTTAACTGTAGTATTTTATCCGTTTACATTTACTGTGATGACTGATGTTATTTAGACCTAGTTCCAACAATGGTATCTTATACTCCCTATTTACTGCAATTTTCTTTGACATTTTTTTTTCTTCTTTTCAGTCTCCTAGGACAGAGTGAATAACTGATCAAAGTTCCTTTATTCCCTTTACTTCTGGTACTGGTATGGAAGTTCCACATTCAAGTGCAGTTCTTTTAATGGCCGACCATAAGCTTTGACGTACACACTCGCTTCGGTGAACTCTGGACTTCAGGACTGTGTCTGCCCCCCCCCCCCAAACACAGTGTGAAGATGTTTAAACCTTTGGGGTTGACTTCTCACTCTGTTTCCTAACATGCTGTTTTCAGTATTTTACTTTGTCCTTATTTTTTAACCTCTTTAAATTATTAATCCTGGTTATTTTTATTACCAATGACTAGTTTCCCATGTGTTTTCTGGTATTTTGATCTCTGTCTCTTGATTCTTTGCCTTTGCTATTCATTTCCTATTGGTCAACAGTTTCTTTTCAGAATTCTTTCATGCTGTGAGTGGTAACGTTTTTCAATATTTATTTGTCTGAAAATGTCTTAATTTTGTCTTCACTCCTGAACAATATCTTATTGTAATGTAGAATTTTACATTTTTTTCTCATAGCCCCACAAAGATATCGTTCCATTCCTGAGGGCTTTTATTATGGCTGAAAAGAAGTTGTATGCTGTTCTGATTATTGTTTCTTGCCCCTCAGCTGCTGTTAGTTTTCTCTTTTTCTTGGGCAGTCCCCATTTTACTGTGTTCCATCTGGGATTGGGCACATTTCTGTTTTCTGTATAGAATTTTTGTATGTCCTGGTTGGTTTAGACTTGGGTTAGAATTTCTGGCAAGGCTTGCTTTCTTTATTCAGAGCCAAGCTAAACTAAGGTCTCTTGCTATCTCCCTGGCCTACTGGAGTTGAAATTGCTGGAGCAAGGTGTCTGAAGAAGTTCAGAACACATCATTACACTGCCCTCCAGTTAAAATTCTACCCCTACCAACAGTTCATAAACACAGTTTTCCCAGTTTTCTTGTTAACCTGGGCCACTGGTTTTCAACTGGGGGCAATTTTGCTGCCTGGGAGAAATTTTGCAATGTCTGGAGACATTTTTGGTTATCCCAACTGGGGATAGGGTGCTACTAGAGTCTGGTGTGTGGAGGCTGGGGTACTGCTGAGTATCTTTCACGCATAGGAACGTCTCCCCCCAGCATAGGTTGTGCAGAGGTTGAGAAGCTCTTCTCTAGATCAAACCCTCTTGAGAGCAAGGATTGGGTAGGAGTTTAGTTTAGGTTTGAATGTCCTTTCTGTCTTTCCTACTGCCTGGTACTTAATAGTAACTCAGTAAGTTTTATAAAATGCCAAACAAACCTTAACTTTTAAGGTAGTTCTTGTCAATATGACAGATGAAAAACAGTATCTTGTTTTTGTTTGAATTTATTGGTTACATGTATTTCTTTTGCAAAGCAACTGTTTATTTTCTTTGCTTAGGTGAGCATACTAATACCTGTCTGATTTAATCTACAGTCAGGACCATGAAGATTAATTGGATTAATTGAGCAAAATACCTGCAGATACATTTGAGTAGTATAGAATATTGGACAAATAAAGACATTATTATCACTGCATACTGTCCAATTAACCCCTACCCCTTATGAAGGGGACTGAGGCTCTATGGTTGGGTGCTTACTGTGCATGGGGGAGTGGGGCACTGGAGTCCAGGCAGCATTTTGCTTCAGACAGTCACCGCATGCAGGTGCTGGGGCAACGGGGAGCCCCCACCTCTCTTCACATGTGCTACTTGATATTTTCCCAAATGCTTTCACATTTCTATTGGTCCTGACACTACCCTGTGACAGGTGCCAGAGATGCTATTGTTGGCAGGTGAGGATCTGAGGCCAGGAGCACCAACACTGGCGATTTTAGAGGGTGAGTGAGTTCTCACACCTGGCTGCAGCTTCTGTAATCCCGCCCCTGACTCTTCCCTAGAGCCCAGCACTGAAGGAGCGGTGGATAGGACCTCATCTTGGTGAGCTTCCTTTCGGCACCCAGAACTGAGAGCTGACGTGGGATGGTGGAAAAGCATTTGTGAAAGGAGATGATGTATTGCCTCCCACAAAGGCACCAACTCCACCACAGCATAGACAACCTTGGGGAATCACTGCAGCTTTCTCTCCCTCCTTGCTTCCATGAGGCACACTTAGCAAAACAAGAGTTAGATATGTTACCTAAGGCAAGGGAGACAAAAGCAAAAATAAACTCTTGGGACTCGTCAAAATAAAAAATTTCTGCATAGCAAAGGAAAACATCAACAAAACAAAAAGACAACCTACTAAATGGGAGGAGATATTTGTAAATGACATATATAATAATGGGTTAGTATCCAAAATATATAAAGAACATATACAACTCAACACCCAAATACCCAAATAATTCAATTAAAAGTGGGCAGGAGACATCGACAGACATTTCTCCAAAAACATACAGGTGGCCAACAGACACATGAAAAGATGCTCAACATCACTCACTCATCAGGGAACTGCAAATCAAAACCACAATGAGATATCACTTCATACCTGTCAGAAAGCTAAAATCAAAAACATAGAAAATAAGTGTTTGTGAGGATGTGGAGAGAAACAAACCCTTATGCACTGCTGTGGGAATCAAACTGTGGAAAACTGTATGGAGGGTTCTCAGAATGTTAAAAATAGAATTATGTGATCCAATAATTTCACTATTGGATATTTACCCAAAGAAAATGAAGACACTAATTTGGAAAGGTATGTGTCCTCCCTATGTTTATTGTAGCATTATTTACAAAAACCAAGATATAGAAGCAGCTCAAATATCCATTGGCAGATGAATGGAATACTACGCAGTCACAAACAAGAATGAAATCTTGTCATTTGTAACGATAGGGGTGGACCTAGAGAATATAATGCTAAGTGAAATAAGTCAGAGAGAGGTAAATACCATATGATTTCACTTATATGTGGAATTTAAGAAAGAAAAAAGTGAACAAAGAACAAAAGAGACAAACCAAAAAACAGACTCTAATTCTAGAGAACACATTGATGGTTACCAGAGGAGAGGGGGGTGGAGGGATGGGTGAAACAGGTGATAGGGAATAAGAGGACACTTATGGCGAGCACTAGATAATGTATAGAGTTGTCGAATCACTATATTGTACACCTGAAACTAATATAAAAAAGTACATTAGCTATACTGCAAGTAAAAAATACAGACAAATAAAGGAGTTAACCACACTGGCATGACTCCTGGAGTCTTCAGGAGTGACAGCCCCTTAAGAATCTGATAAAATCTGCAGGTTTGGAAAATATATGTAATTTTATAGCTGATTTCAGGGGCTTTCGGGTCCCCTGAGTCTGTTGAGAACCTCTGAGCTCCAGGAATCTTTGGTTAAAAGCTGAGGCCTGTACGAAGCTGCATGTTGGTCATGCCAAGGGATACCAGAAATCATGTAAAATCACCCAGGTGGTCAGAGGACGTGAGGTCCCAAGTTCCTTGCTTCTTCCCACATCCACATTTTTTACACGCTGTGCCTCTCCGGGGGAATGCCTCTGCCTCTTCTGAGAAATTGTATTGACAGCTGAGATGTCACTGTCTCTGCGGCATATTTCTTCCCCTCCCTGGGGACAGGCTGGAGCTTCACCTTCCAGATCCCTGGAGCACCACTCCCCCATCCTTGACTGCACCCACAGAGCCCTGCTTACTTGCTTATATATTTGTTTTCTCAAGTAGACTGTGGGATGCTTAACAGCCAGGCTGGTGTTGGTTTTCTTGACTTGTCTCTGTTGGCCTCTCCTGTATCATGCCTGGCACATAGCACTTACTAGTGGATATTGCGGAATGGCCAAGTGCAACAAAGCATGGGATTTTCAAGAATCAAAAGGCAGAGGAGATTCATATGAGTGACTCCCTGTCTGTATTTTGGGGCAAGATAATATAGACAGCTTGGGCAGGTACACAATGTCTCGTGTGCCCAAATGATTTGTGACTCTTCTTCAAAAAATATTTCCCCCAAATACCATTGACTTCTCTCTAGTCAAAACTTGAGGTCAAGAACCAGGCAACCCATTGCTCTGTCACAGATGTGGCTTCAGCTTGGAGGACTGTAGCTCCCGTGGAACCCCACAAAGGGGCAGATTGCCCACATTAGGGAGTGTACCCAGCCTCTGGAACCCTGTCACTGCTCTGAAAATTTATCTCAGCTTCCCCGAATCGTCAGCAGTGTGAGTTACTGCTGTGAATGAATCTGACAGGCCAGCAACGCCAGCCAGGGGAGTTGCCTCAGATACACATTGTGGGTCCGCTGGGTTAGCTGCTGTCTTAACGTTGGGGAAAAAGCAGAGCTTTGTCTTCAAAGAATGAACCCCTCGTTTCTGGTTTCAGTCCAGACACTGTACTCCGTGGTTCTGCTGTGCTTTGCCACCCTGGGGACCAGCTCCCAGCAGATTCCCAGCAGAAGAGAAGGGAAGTCCAGCGAGTGTCCCCAGGGCAGGGGCTCCCTCCTGCCTGCCCTCCGCCTGCTGAGACTTGTAGCTGGGCTGGGAGCTGCTGCCTGGGTGCCCATGGTGGTGGGAGACGTCATCGTTTATTTCCGTCTTGATGTCTCTGACACATAACTCCTGTTGCGTGTGCAGCCTAAAGGCTAAGGGAGCAAATGAAGAAAGGAGTGGATGCTTGAACACAGACACGCATCTGTGGAAATACACTGACCACCCATTCTAGTGATGTGCTGATTAGATGTGCAGCGGATGTTTTATGTCCATCCCTTCCCCCAGGCCTTTGAACGTTCTCTGGAAATATTTGTGGCCTTGCAAGATGCGGTAATTTAAATGATCAGTTCTGTGTTCTTGGTCACTTAAGTTTTTTCCTCAGTGTTCACCATTATAACTACCGCATCTCTGGCATAGCGCCTTGTTCTTAATTTCTGTTTCTTCATCTGAGATTATTTCTTAGGATATTTTCCTACAAGTTGGAGAGCACCAAATGCTCCGCATAGTGGTATCTGCTAGTTCCTACTCCCCAGCCCTGTACATTCTCCGTTTCATTCACCTTTACTTGACCAGCAACAAGCATTATTTCTTTTAAAATATCTCCTAAGCTTCTAGGTTAGAAACAGTACATTCTTACTGAATTCATTTCATGTCTCATGAGTTTGAACATTTGCCTTTTCTTTTGTGGTTTCCTATTTATATCTTTTGACCACTTCTTATTGGGGGTTTTTCATATTCTTATTTAGGAGATCTCTTTCTATGTTAAGAATATGGTACATATATAATATGAATGTTTTCTTCAAGTTATTACTTCCCTAGTAACTCTGCAGTCATTAATCCACATGGAATTTACTTTGGTGTAAGTCATGAAGTGGGAATCCAACTTTGTCTCAACCCAAATGATCAACCACTTGTCACATCTATTGAATGGTTCACTTTTGTACTATTGGTTTTAAATATTACTCTTACCACACAGTATACCTGGGTTTGTTTCTAAACTTCTATGATTCTTTCTGGATGACAACACCGTTTGAATTTAGTGTTCATGTTTTGTTGAGACAAGTCACAACGGGGAGGAAGGATCATTACTTTCCTCCCTCCTTTCTTCCTTCCCTCCATTCTTCTCCATCCGCCTCTGTCCCCCTCTGCCCTCTCCATCCCCCTCCATCACTCTTCATACCCCTCTACCCCCTTCATCCTGCTCCATCCCCCATCCCCCTCCTCCCCCTGCATTCCTCCATCCCTTTTCCATCCCTTTCATCCCCCTGTCCCTTCTCCTCCTCCATCCCCCTCCATCCTCCTCCATCTCTCCATCTCTCCATCCCCCTCTCCCCCTCTATACCCCTCCATCTCCCTCTATCTCCCTCTGCCCCCTCCATCCCCCTCCATCACTCTTCATCCCCCTCTACCCCCTCCATCCCCCTCCATCACTCTTCATCCCCCTCTACCCCCTCCATCTCCCTCCTTCCTCCTCCATCTCTCCATCTCTCCATCCTCCTCTGCCCCCTCCCTCCCGTATCATCTTCCTCTCATCCTCTTTTGTATCTTTTAGGTTGATCTTATACATTTATTCTTCTTGATAAACTTTAGAGTCATGTAGTTAAATTTCAGAAAGCCTCATGTTAGCATTTCAATGGGAATTTCATTAAATTTATAGTTTAATTTTAAAATGTTTGATATTTTACTACATCATACCTTCTCACTCAAGAATGTGAAGTATCTTTCAGTTCCTTCATCATCTTTTATATGTCTCAGCAACATTTTATAATATTTTTCATGAAGTCCTGTACATTTTCTGTTGAGATTATCCAGAGGTGTGTTATATTTTCGTGGCTGTTTTACATGGGATCCTTATTAGAGTTTTCAGCTAGTTATTGTGGATAAAGGAGCTCCCTGGTTTACTACCAGGTTATTTAGCGGACTCTCTTCAGTATCTCAGTAGCCTTTTCTTTTTATTTTCCAGTTAGACATTTTTATGGTATGAAAATAATAATCTTTGTTTTTATTTTTTCAATAGGTCATTTAAAGATGTTTAATTATTTTTGGTAGAACAATGATAAAAACAAGATGGTGGGGATTCTTGCCCTTTTGCAGGCATTAATGAATCACTTTAAGTATTTTACTGTTCTCTGTAATATTTTGAGAAGGTATTTACCTTTCACAATGACAATAAATTTCCTTCTGATTTGGTTTTACTAAGAAATTTTGTCAGAAATGAGTGTCACATTCCATCACATGCCTTTCCATGCCTATATCCATGTATTTGGTGATGATAAGATTTTCTTATTTAACCTCCTAAGAAATACGTTGTTCTAACTGTATAAATACTTGTGTGAGTAATCCTTCTGCCTTCAACTCTTCCCCATTGGTTTATGCTGGTGTATCTTTGCAGACATACTTGGGTATGTTTGTGCCAATATGAGATATGTTATCACTTAATAGAAAGTTTAACCCACTTACTTTGTTGTCATAATAGACAGGATACACTTGACCTTTGTTTTATCTTTCTGTTTTCTGTATTTACACTTCCTTGTTGTTTTCTTTGCTGCATGGATTGTATTTGTCTTTGATAGTTTTCCTAAAAGATACGTGTCCTGTTTTTTATTGACGTTAGTAATTACCTTTAAACAGGTAAACTTCTTTTTCTGTAGTTATCAATATCAAGGAGAGTAAGTAGCCGTTGTATCCTCTTCACATAATATGAGGAAAAATACCAGTCAAGACAATTTTTTGGCTAAGGGGCGCTTGGGATTGGGCCCCACTTTGGGCCCCCTGCTCAGTGGGGAGGGAATCTGCTTCTCCCTCTGACCCTCCCCATGCCTGTTTGTGGTCTCTTTCTCTCTCTCACTGTCTCTCTGAAATAAGTAAATAAAAAAATATAATTTTTTTTTTTGTTAAAAGAAACAGAAGCTTGTCCACTGTGGCTTAAATAACTAAGGTTATTTTTCTTAAGTGACATGAAATCTAGAGATAGTCCGCTCTCGGCATTGATTCAGTAGCTCAACAATATCAGAGCAAACATCTCTGCCGCTTTCTTCCTCATAGTAATAAAATGACTGCCACGGCGCGAGTCATCATATTGACATGCAAGACAGTAGGAGCAAGGACAGGTCTGTGCGAGCGGTTTCTGTCTCAGGAGTCCCAGGTCCTAGGAGACTTTGATTGACATCCCATTGGCCAGTCGCTGGCACATGTCCCTTCCCCATAAACGCAGAGGCTGCTGAGAGCTGAGCTGCTCTCCTGCTCAGGTAGTGTGGGTGGTGAGGAAGCAGGGGTGTCAGCCTCAGAGGAATTACCACACTTGTCTTTTCTCCTATGATAATGCTGTCTCCGAGGACTTTCCCCCAGAATGAATATTTTCTCTTGCAGATTGTGACATAGCGTTTAAACTATCAGTTAGAATGGAGCATGATTTAAAATTTCCCCAGAACATAGTAGGTGGTTAAAAACTATCAGTTGAACTATCTTTTTCAGCCAATTCATGAATCATCTGCCTTTGAGTGGCTATGCTTAAAGTGCCAAATTTTATATCATTTATTCTATGATCTTATGTTTAACCTGCATTTCATTCCAACTTTACTGCCTTTTTTTTTTAGTTCTCAGTATTTTAGCAAAATACGTTTTCTTTTAAATAAATGTTTTGAGTTATCTATGACAAAAGTTCCTCCAATAAAAAACACATAAAACAAATAAACAGATGCCTATCTCTGCTGGTTTGCTCTCTGATGTTAGAATGCTTCTGTGCTCTGATACGTTGGTCTGTCTTCTGGTTAACTTGTTTGTGGCTGAGGAGGGGTTTCTGGTTTAACGGAGAGGTTTGAGGGACCATGGAGGTTTGAGGTTTGAGGGTGCTGGCCGAGCCCCCTCCCCGCAGTCCTCAGAGCACATGTACAACCAACAGGCTTTGCTTATGGCTCTGTGTTTCTCTGCAACGTCTGGTGTGTTTAGATTTATTTACGTCGCAAGGTGTATATAATTATATACCTAGTCATCATTTTTATTGACACTGAGAGTTATAAAAAACATAAGGGATTAATGCATCTCTGTGGTGCTTTCAAAAGAACTCAGAAGTGCAACTAGCCAGGTTCAAATCCGGGGTCTTGTTACACAAGCTGCACGGTGTGACTTGGGCCCCTTGGTATCATCCCTGAGCCTCAGTTAGTAGTTACCACATTTTTAGAAACTGATTGATGACATCAGGTTGGTGCATTATAGGATTCCTGTGAGCATTAGGGGTTATATGGAAGGGCCCAGAATACTGATGCTAATAGCTGTTTTCACTTTGGTGCGTCTTCTTCTTCGGGAGTCTTGAGCTCTACACAGATCCTGTCACCCCAGCTCTGCTTACTCGAGCGCCGTGGCAGGCACTCTGTTGCTTTCCAGTGCACTTAGCTCATCTGTATTTATACCTAATAGGGTGGCCCTGTGCCCATCGTGCTCACTGTCTCATAGCTGACGGAGCCCTGCCCCGGTCACTGCTCGTGGGAGCAGCGCTGGGTACCTGGGGTGCATGGGTGGGGTCACCCATGACACAGGTGTAGACACCTGCTCAAGGACAGTCCAACGTGGGTGGGCTGGTGAGCTGGATTTTGCTTGGAAGGGGATGCAAAACCCAGTTGTCAGATATAGTCACCTCGCCTCTTTAGTGCTTGATAGAACTGTCTCAAGAAAACAGAAGCCATCTGTTGTGCTCCCCTGTACTTCTGCCAACTTCCCGGGGTGCTGCCTACCTTAAGCCTTGACATGCCCGTGTATTGGAGGTACCTTCACCAACACCCTAACATGTTCTCTCCCTTACTCAGTTTTATTTTTGGCTCCAGCACTTATTACCGCGTAGCCTGTTCATGATGGGCTACTTTAGTTGCATGCGTCTGTCTCCTGTATGCACCAGACTTTGTTTAGTTCGCAGCTGTGTTCGCTGTTGGAACGCTGCCTGGCACATAGTAGGTGCTCACTGAATGGTTGCTGACTATTATTGAATGAATGAATATAAATGTGGTGGGATTGTCCAGTAAGGATGAGGAAGACAGCCCAGGTGAGCCACTGCCCCAGTTTGCCTGAGATTGGGGGGCGTCCCAGGATGTGAGGCTCTCGTGCTAGAACTGAGACTCTTGGGCAGACACGGACAAGTTGGTCACCCTAATGACAACCTCCCTGAATGTCCTCAGCGAAGTCAAGCAGCTGAGGGCGTGAGACCCCAGGGCCTTGCGAGGAAGTCAGAGGGCGCACCCTTGGTTCATAGTGTGGGGTTTTCCAATCAGATAGGGGCCACCAAATGTGGGACAACCCGATCAGTTGGGGGCTGGAGGTGTGGGCGGTGGAAGAATTCATGCAAGGCAGAACAAAGGAGGTAGAAATATATGGAAGGTACCTCCAGAGAGCGACGGGCAGGACAGGAGGGAGGGACTGTGTGTCACGAGGCAGTGGTGGGGGCTGCGCGAAGGAGGCTAGTGGGGAGGTATGGCGATGTAAGGGATTTCTGTGGTACCTGTGTCCAGGTGTGAGGGACCCCTCAGTCAGCCCAGGCATACAGGTATCTTGAGGTGGGTCACCTAATGGGCCTGTCAGCATGCAGCTGGGGGTCCTTGGAGGCCCTTCTTCCTCCCTCAGGCTTCCATTCCTCAGGCTGGGGGCCTAGAAGCAGCCACTCCCCGTGGCGTGTGCATCCTGGCCGCGGCCCCCCATTCCTTGGGGGCGGGCCCTCAGCCTCCAGATCACCACCTAACCGAGGAGGATGCGGCAGGCTGCTGTCGGTGCCGGGGGACCCAGAACCCAGTTTCCAAGGTCTCTGAGCTGCATGGAGCCCACGGGGCCTCATGGCACCCCCCCAGAGCTGCCGGCAGGGGTGTGCGAGGCTCTCGCTGGGCCGAGTGCTCGTAGTGCCGCGGATGGGCCGGCCCCGCATCCCCCTGTGCCCAGGGCCACCGAGACGGGCCGCTGAGTTGGGCCACAGAGATGGGCCGCAGAGATGGGCCGCCGAGACAGGTGCCCGCGCTGGTCGCCGAGGCACCGGCAGTGAGTCGGGGCCAGCCTGGGCCTGTCCCTGCTGCCGAGTGGTGATGGAGGGGACAAGTGCAAGAGGAGCCAGGCGGGGACCGGAGCTGGGCGAGCCCTGGGAGGCTCCCGAGCAGGGGACGCCGCTGCCTCTTTGACGGGGATCAAAGCCACCAAGGAGCCACCACTTTGGGCCCAGGGTTGTGTCCCTCCTGGGCCCCGGGGTCTGGGCCCTCAACCCCTACGCGGTCTACACTGTGTGGTCACCCAAAGCGGCTTCCCCGGCGCCCCCCAGGATGTGCCCTGAGCCGCGCCATGTCCCTGCTGCTGCACCGCCCAAGGCTGAGACTCTCTGCCTGTGGCCCTCGCCTTGCTGTCACCGGCTGGCTCCGGGGTGACAGCCAGTCACACTCCAGTGACTTCCTTCCATGTTCCCCAGAACATCTTCAGAGTGAGACAGAGTCTCCAATTATGGGCTCTTTTTTTTTTCCTCCTTCCCAAACCCAGACAGTGTTCGGCAATTAATGGCATATTTTAAAGACGCCATAGAGATCTGTACTTTTCTGGGAGCAAGAATGAAGTGACAGCATGCGTGTAAATATAAGTTCACACTCACACTGCTTCCGGGCTGGTAATCGGAGGACCTGCTGGCAAGGAGTGAGATTATTTTGCCCTGGTGAGAAAAATCCTTTTTGTTCAAGGGGGGAAAGTTTTTGACAGTGTGTGCTGCTGCAGAGGCAGGCAGGCCTTTGTTAAAATTTATTTCTCGTCTTTTATTAATGAGATTTGGTTCAGGGAGACTATCTTGTGGGAGAATTAAAACTATGCCTTGGAAGGCGGTTTCAAGAGCTGGCTGGGGTTTGGTAACGAGGGGCTCAGCAGCTGGTGTTCAGGTGTTCTGGTCACAGGGAGGGGGAGCTGCTGGGCAGGTGAGCCTGCAGAGGGTGGTGGCAAGAGACAAACACTGCTGGGTTCCACATGTACCCCCAGCCCTCCAGGTTCACTCCAGGACCCCATTAGTGTCCTAGCTGAGAACCTGGTCTTTGGAGCCCGGAAAGCTTGGATTTGAGTCCTAGCACACAAGCCTCAGTTTGCTCATCTATAAAATAAGGAAGGAAATCATCACAGGTTGGGGAGGGGTCCCCGTGCAAAGAGCTCAGCACACAGCTCCCTGGCAGCAGCCTTGCTCAAGCAGGCAGGGCTCCTTCTGCCCTGGGACTGGTCTTCTGAAGGCCTGCCTTGTCCATGCTGCCCTTCTGTCTTGCAAAGTACTTTCCCTGCAGACCCCCTTCTCTCCACGACTAGCGAAACAACCCACAGAATGTTCAGAGCAGCATTATTTGGAAGTGGAAACGACCCCAGTGTCCATCAGCTGAAGAATGGGTATTCTTAACGATATGATAATAATAAAGAAGATATATAATAACATATAATGATATATATCTTGAGTTTGAGGGGGTTCTTTCAACAGAGCAGAACTGCTGTTCCTGTCTGGCACCCGAGGAGCCATCCCCTCCTCTCCTGCTCCCGCCCTCCCTCCTTCTAAGAACCCCTTTCTCTCCGTAGAACATCCCTGAGATTGCCTAATACACTTGGCAGTTGCTTTGCGAGTAAGGCCCACACTTGCTGGCTGAAAACCACATCAGTGGTTTCACCTAGGAAAACCACATTCAGCATCTGGTTCCAAGGGTAAGTGGCCCGAGTAATCACATCTGAAGCCCCCTTTGCTTAAAGAGGTTGACTGACAATTCATTGTCTCTAAGATGTTGAGATTGATTGCCTGAGAAGGACCAGGAAATCACACAGGAAGGCCTGTTGCAGGGCGACCGTGTAACTCACTGCACCGGCATCCGAGCAGGGCGCTAGATTTGGGCTCGCTGGGAAACATTAGATATGAAATGACTTTGCACGATGCAGCTCAGACGGTAAAAGTGCAGTGCTCGGGACTACATGATTCAGTGAGAAAATATAAATGGAAAATTACTGGAGCTGAAATTTTATTGCAAAGTTATTTATCTTTGTTATTACTTTCTGAATCCTTTTGTGCTTTTTGTTCACGGCAATGGATAGAGGCGCTCTTACTTACACTTTAAGCGGAGATTAGGAGGGAAAAATATTCCTCACGGCACCACAAAATACCAGATTAAGTCTCAGCCAGGCCTGTGATTTCTCTCATTACAATGAAATATCTAAAAATTGAAATAACCGCAATAAAATTTTTTTTTTTGCAGTCCTTTTGCACAGACAGTTCATGTGGCTTCCTATTAATGCCACTTAGGATTGCTTACTAGAATAATAATGGTAAGAACAGGGTTCCCAAAAAAATGTGGCCTGAGATTTCGTAGGTTTGGCCTGCAGCTTGTCGCACAGGGATTGGGGCTGCTTCCGAGTGGATAGTTGCTGGTGACTTGGTGGGGGACCAGCCCACAGAGCTGATGCTGATGTTAGTAACGGTAATTATGCCCATCTTCCGCTGTTTCATAGAGCTGGTTAGTTTTCAGAACCATAGTCTACATTCCTTGATTTTTAAAAGTTGCATGCAATTTTTATTAAAAGGGAAACTAATTTTGTTTGTGAACTAAAAGATACACACTTAAAGCGCATGCATCAACATACATATTTTTAAGTTTTAACACTAAGTTTAGGTTTCTTACATTCATTCCTCATGCAGTAATTTCCTGCTGTATTCAGAGAGAGAAAGAAACACATTTTCCTTTTTGAGTTCCGGTAGTCTATTTTTTTTTTACAGTGATCAGTGATGGGGCTACATCACTCTTCAGACACCAAGTGTGCAGGATCGTCTCAGTGAGGCCTGTGGACCAGAGCCCTGAGGCAGGCATGTGGGAGCTTGTTAGAAATGAAAATTCTTGGGGCACCTGGCTGGCTCAGTGGGTAGAGCGTGCCACTCTTGATCTTGGGGCTGTGAGTTGAAGCCCCATGTTGGGTGTAGAGATCACTTAAAAATAAAATCATAAATAAATAAATAAATAAATAAATAAATAAATAAATAATGCACTTTTTTTATGATAGTCACAGAGAGAGAGAGAGAGAGAGAGAGAGAGAGAGAGAGAGGCAGAGACACAGGCAGAGGGAGAAGCAGGCTCCATGCACCGGGAGCCCAACGTGGGATTCGACCCCGGGTCTCCAGGATCGCGCCCTGGGCCAAAGGCAGGCGCCAAACTGCTGCGCCACCCAGGGATCCCAAGAAATGCACTTTCTTATCCTGTCCCTGCATCCCAGCCTCTGGGCCCAGCAACCTGTGTTAACAGTGCTTACCCTGCCCGTGAGTGACGAGGGCTTTGAAGATGCAGAGGCCACTTCAACTGTTAATGGTAACAACTGGATGGGGGTTAAGACATTGTTTGGGGTTAGACTGCCTGGATTTGAACCCCAGATGCACCAATCCATCCCTTAGCTCTGTGACCTCAGTCACTGTTTCATTGGCTCACCTTAAAATGAGAGCATGTTTATAGGGAGAGTCAGATGCATGGGGGGGGGCATTTTTAGTTGCTCGTGGGCATGCATCCCATTCTTCATTTACCCCAGAGGGCTCCCCTTCCAACCGCCCCACCCAGCCAGACAGATCTGACATGCATTCTAGGAATAAGAAAACCCAAGCTTGTGCATATAGACAAATTCTGTTCAAAAGCTGCTGGTCTAAGTGTAAATCAGAGATGCAGATGCCTGTTTGCAGAGTGAGTTTACTGCCCTAGAAATGGTATAAAATCTCAAGCTGGAATGGAGGAAGGGATGGATCTCAAAATCAGACAAATGAGATGGGGAGAAGTGTTAGCCTCCTTGGCAGTGAGGTTCAGGAAGCTGCCTGGGAACCACGTTATGGTTCCACACTGCATGTTCCACAAGTGGCCGCAGTGACGCTCCCTGTCCCCCAGGTTCGTACACAACTCTGCCCCTGCCTCATTAAAACTTTAGTCTTATGTCCCTTCCTCTTGGAAATGGGTTGGCCTCTGTGACAGCCCCGGTCTGGGGCTTTGGAAGAGGTGAAGCAGTGTCTCCTTGGCTGGGTCTCTCTGAACACAGCCCTTTTGGAGCTCAGAGCTGCCATGCAGGGCACATGCAGTCACCACACTGTGGACAGGTGCATAGGGAAGAGTCCCAGAAGCCCGGACTGTCTGAGTCTCCCCAGTGCAGACCCCATTGTGTGAGGGACGGTGGCTCTAGCGCCAGCCACCATCTGACTGTAGTCTCCTGAGAGACCCTGAGCGGAATCTGCCCAGAGGAGCTGCTCCCAAGTTCCTACCCAAGACCCTCCACTACCCCAACAAAGCTAATAAGTAGTTATTGGTCTTTGAAGCCACTCAGTCTTGGGGTTTTTAGTGAACAGCAGTGAATGTAATACAAACTGAACTCATCTCTCTCTGGTAAGAACTGCCTTTCAGCTATAGGGTCTGGAGGTTGACCACTGGTCGTCCAGCTGGAAAGACACTCATCTATGCCAGGACTCTGCCCAGACCTCCTTGCAGCTCACAGCCCACCCCATGTAGACTCCCCCATCCACCACCCCCCGCTCCAGGTGGAGGGGGCTCTGGCTGGTGGTGGCAAGGACAGAGAGGCTTTGCTGCTGTCTGGGGCAAGGTAAGGCATGTCCAAGTCTCCAGCCTATGGGAGAGAGAGAATGCTCCACTGCGAGTGTGTCAGATGCACAGGGCAGTGCTTGGTGCATGCAAAGTGCTGAAAACTGTAAGCCCACGGTTGCTTATGGGTTTTGTACAGTAGGTATGCACGAGAACTCTGCTGGAACCCAGACCTGACATGTGCTAAACCAGTGCTCATGATGAGGAGCCGAGGGAGCTTTGACAGGATCAGAGGTTCCCCTGCTGGACCGGGGATGATGTTGGTGATGACGATGATTGATGTGATGTGGGCCAGGAGCAAACGGTCAAGAAAGAATTCTTGAGACATTTTCAGTACAAAAATGTGTTTTTATTAAAGCACAAGGGCAGGACCTGTGGGCAGAAAGAGCTGCCCTGGGATTGTGAGGAGTGACTGATTATATACTTCTAAGTTGGGGGGCGGTTAGAGGTAAAGGAAGTTTCCAAAAGGACGTTCATGTGTTATAGAAGATTTCCCGGATCCTGGAGACCTGGCTGTTGTCAAGCTAAGGTTGCTTTTTGCCTCTAGCAAAGCAGTTGGGAGCTCCTGGAGGAACGTCCCACTCTGCTTGTCTTGGGTACTTATCAGTGGGCTGTAAGTTGGAAGGAAATTTAATTTTATCTACATTTCTGTTGCCTTTGTTCTCCTCCTCAGTGATGATGATGGCAGCTAATGTTTCCTGCTTATGTGTCACACGCCAGGTGCTCTGCAAAGGGTCTAAACAATTCAGTTCCCAGGGAAACCCTATGCGGCAGGTCCCACTCTCGTGCCCCAGTTTCAGGTGGGGAACGTGAGGCATTGAGAGGCCACGTTATGCCTCCGTGGGGTCCTCACTGTTAACACCTCCAAGCACCGTAGGTTTCAAGGCTTGCCTTGCGTGTATAATGTCATTCAACCTTTAAAACCACTTTATGGAGTTGGGATTATCTTTATTTTCTAATCTAAGACTGCAACCCAAGAAAGGTAAGTGACGTGCCCACAGTGACACAGGGAGTGAGGCGGAAGGTGGTGTGTTTGGGGGGGGGGAGGAGTAAAGCGCGCTGTTTGGGAGCAGGTCTTGGCATATAAATGAGAAGGTGAGATAAGATGCAGTAGTAGTGAGGGCCTCGTCCCTGGGGCCGGGATTTCATTTGGGATGAACTAGGGAGCCCCCGACTGCACCTGGTGTGCGCTGGTGGGATTCATCTCTGGTGCGGAGGCAAGTTTCGGGTGAGTGAGGGGAGCGGATGCAGTAGGGGGCCGGCCGGCAAGGTGCTGGCTTGGCAGCGCACGGGGCTCACGCGGGACAATGTGGGGTGAGCAGTGTCTCCACCGCAGTCAGGACGCGCAGAGTGGAGCGCTTCTGCACCCGCTTGAGGTGGTGAGTGTGGGTGGGCAGGAACAAGGGGCTTCCTTCGTCTCCCCCCTACGCCGCAGCCCCAGTGGGTGGGCCTGACACGCGAGGTACAGCCGACACAGACACCGTGTGTCACTTCCCTTGTGAAGAGACCAGGAGATTGCATCGGGTAGCGTGATGGGTGCCTTAGAGGGTCGTGCTCAGTGATCTGATCGTTACCTGCTGCACCGTGGTGTCAGGCATGGAGAGTTGCCTTATTTGGTGAGGCGCCTGTGGGCTGTGTCGGTGATAGAGGCTGGCTGGAAGGGCTGCTGCCTTCTCGGAGGGGAGGCCACATGGGTCTCAGCAGTGAACAGTAGCTGTCATACTGGTGGCAACGTTTTGATGGTTACGCAGGCCAGATTCCGTGGTAGGGCGGAGGGGAGCAGTGTGTGCTCTGAAGCCAGCCACGCCTGGCCCTCTCCCACCTCCTCGCTGTGTGATCTCGGGAAGTTGCTGAGAATTGCTACCAGAGTCGGGTAGAGGATGCTAGAGAGGTGCAATCGGAACACCTGTGCAGCTCTCCTCCCGTTTTTGTCGTCCGTAAAATGGAGGTAGGGAGAGAGTCTACTCAGCAAGGTGCTTGCGAGGATCAGGTCAGTTCTCCCAGAACCAAACCAACTCAGTTATTGCCAGAATTGTTGACAGTAAAGCGCAAGTGTTTTTAAAGAAACATTATCAGAGAAGTTGTCGAGTGGGAGGAGGAGCCACACTCAGGAACATTCTTGCACTTCAGCTTCAGAGCGGAGGCTGGATGTGAGCACCTGGCCCCAGCGCTGCTCAGGGAGAGACACGTTTTTTAGCTTTCTGCAAAGTTACATTTTAGAAAGTCTGTATTTGAATATAAAACGGGTTTCAAAGAAATTCATTTATTTTACCCCAACTCCTTGCAGTGAGCTTGGGGTTGAAATGTACCCCTTCGAGATAATATGACACTGAACCATAAAGTATTATTTTTTGACACTAATTTCCCCAGACTATTTTGCTAGAGAAGTGATCTCAGTTTAAGATACATTGATGAATTTTAAATGCTTTTTTTTTTTTCTCCCAGAGCACTGTTTATGGGGAGGAGCAGGCCCTGGAGCACAAGAATCCTGATTCATGGAATTTTGAGTGATAACATTTGGGGAGGGAGGGCCTTGCTTTATTTTTGCCCTACAAAATAACGTGTGTGAACACACACTCTCTCTCTCTCTCTCTCTCTCTCTCTCTCTCTCTCTCTCGTCTTCACGTGCACTTCTGCCTTCTTCCAGGAGGAGGAGGAGAAAGGAAGTTCTTGACTGATTTGTCAGTTACTGATTTTCAGAATTACTGAAAATATAATTGGCCTCTCACTGGGTTTTGGTGGGGTTTAACACAGTCTTTGGGAAAAGTCCCCAGACTCTCCAGTTTTCTCTGTATTTGTGTCCAGTTCTTTGCTTTAGGTATGAGCTTTTATTCGTTGACACACCTCTCCCAAAGACTCTTCTACCACTGTCCTTCCCCAAAAGATATTTCCCTCTGCAGAAAATTTGGAAATTGCTGGTTATATTTAGTAATGAGGAAGCATAGCCATGGTGGTAGCAATAAAGTTGTAGCAATTGACTCATATGCTGAAGATTTAATATGTGCCCAGTTTTTTTTTTTTTTTTTTTTAGCATACATAGTCTCCCCACTTCTGTTAGGAAGTCGTTTGTGGATTTGATGAGACTGGTGCCCACACTGTCCTCAGCCTGGGGGAGATGTGACCCAGCTTAAGCGTGTTCCACTAGCACATGCTCTCCCCTGGCCATCGTGATTTGTTTCTGGGTGGGAAGGCAGCCCCAAGCCGGCCATGCAACCAGACTGCAGGACTTTCTAGAGATCACTGGGGTGGGTGGGGAGCAGATCTTGTTCTTAGAGATCAGAACCATAAGGTCCATGTTGTGCCCTCATCCCGTGTCGTGGAGGAAGACCCTCTTCCCTGCAGGTACCAGTGGAGGTTCTCAGTGACCAGAGGCCTTGGGCTGGTGTGGGGTGAGGTGAATCTATTACCAGAAAGAAAAAGAAGAAAAGAGAGATCTAGAAAAACGTGCAGGAAAGCCAAGAAGCAATCATTACCTCCAAAGGGGAAGGATTTTCTGTGGACTTCTGTTGTAAAATGAGTAATGGGGACAGGGCAGGGTGAGGAATGGATTCCAGGGTTATCCCAACAGCTTGGATATTTGGGTAAAGGAGTTGAAAAGATGGCAAAGAGAAGCCTGTGGGAGGTAGAGAAGTGGCCCCCAGAGATGTCCCCTCTGGCCCCTGGGACCTGTGGATGTGACCTCCTGTGCTGCAAAAGGGACACTTAAGATATGACTGAACATGGACCTGGGGGTGGGAGGCTGTCCTGGGTCATGCGGGCATGCTCTGTGTCATATCACGAGCCCTTAAACACAGGAGAGGTAGGTGAAGGGAGGTCAGGGGATGAGGCCGAAGGGAAGGGTAAGAGGACCCGTGGATAGACTGTCTCACATCCACAGAGAGGGCCTCAGTGTCTCCCCTGCTCCCTGCCCTTCCTGTACGATTGGTTGCCACCCCCGGGGCGTCTGCTCCCTGGTTAAGAGTATCCTTTGAAGGCATTTAGCAGAGCACCTAGCACCGACTCAGTGCTCGGTACCTGCTGGACTGATGCAGGTGATCACAGAGGAGAGGGAAGGGCACCTCCATTGTTGAGGATTCTTCTTTTTTTAAACAGATAAACTAGGTCAGAAAGAAATATAGCTTGAATATATGTTGCAGGCTAATTCAGTTTTGAAGTCTTTTGAGAGCTTTTATGTTTTCAACTCTATAAAATTGTTGAGTACTGAAAATACCCCAATACTCTGAAATTTCATTCAAAGGTAACCCAGAAGGCCACACCTTATATTTTAGACAGAAAAGGGATATGAGAGAAGGAAACGGAGCACATCAGTTTGAAGTTCCACTGGCAGGTGCATCCATCTCGTGACAT
The DNA here is from genome assembly GCF_905146905.1 of Nyctereutes procyonoides. NCBI lineage: Eukaryota > Metazoa > Chordata > Mammalia > Carnivora > Canidae > Nyctereutes > Nyctereutes procyonoides. The sequence goes on along the minus strand of NW_026575024.1, from coordinate 2,955,940 downwards.
TTAAAATAGCAGTCAGATCCGTATGCCAGAAAGGGGAACCCGTTAACACTGGACTATTTCTGTATTAAAAGGCTCACCTTGGAGGAGCGCAGATGCGCATGTTGCCTACTGCATGAGGCCGGATGCATGGTTTCTTTTCTGCTCTGCTTTCCCCTCCCACACAGCCCATCCTTTCCATGGCTCACTTTTTCTTGCCCTGTCTCTTTAGAAGGACCTAGAAACTTGGAGCCTGGGATGTGAGTCCTGGCTCCGCCACCTCCCAGAGCTTGACCATGGGTTGGTCACTGACCCTTCATGTGTCTCCGAGCCTGGTAGTTACAGGTGTTTGACTGGCGTGGTTGCTGGAGGGTGAACAGAGGATTCTGGAAATGCGCTGAGCATGGTCAGTCCCCTAGTCTGTAGGCTGCACCCACTCTCCTGGCTGCACTGGCCCTCTGCTGTTCCCAGGGCCTGCTGCGTGACCCATGCTGGTGTGGTTCAATTCCAGCACCTCCCAAGTTAGTGGAAGTTCAAGGACTCAGGTCCTTGCTGATGAGTCCTTTACTCTCAGGCTCCTGGGTGTCCTGCCCCTTGATTTATTGCTCTTGTACAAGCGTGTGCAGTGGAAGGCGTCCCTCCTCCTTCACCTCGCCCCAGCCTCCTCCCTGCACCCTGAGCATCACTCGGCTCACTCATCCAGGCCAAGCTCATGTGTGCAGTGATGAAGTCAGCCCTCGCTCATTGGTTTATTAACATAAAATCATTTTCTAACTCACGATTACAATAACAACAATTATTGCAATTGAATGGCAATTTGAGGTGCCTCACAGTGTTTCTGTGATTATTTTATCTCACCATTACCGATGCCATTTTAACTCCTGAGGGCTGTGTTCATCCATTCTGATTAGCTCTGAGTCATTCGAGTCCAAAGTGGTCCAGTAGGAGCATCTGGGGGCCCGTGGGGCTTCAGGGGCCCTCCTCTGAGCCCGCCTGGGGTGTGGGTATCCTTGATATCCCTGACAGCTTCCGTTCGACCCCCAAGCTGGCCCTCACCCTCCTGACCTGTGGCCCCTAAGGAGTTCCCAGGCATCTCAGACCTGCCTGCAGGCTTTGTTTGACCTGATACTGCCTTCCCTTCAGATGAGCTAAGGTCAACCCCAAGGTCAGGGTCCTGGAGGTGAACTGGGTGCCTGTAGGTTTTGTTAAGAGAAAACCACAGGCCCCAGACAGGGTCACTTAGCTGAAGTCCTCAAACCTGGGCTTAATACGTAATCTGGTTGCAGTTTCAGCCTCTGTCAGAGCGGTAGTGTTAACCAGCCAGGATTTTCCATCAATGCCCCCTAGTCTGCCACGGGGGTGGGGTCGGGGGGAGGGCTCTCCGCCCCCCAACAAAGATGAGGTCATTGGGATGCTAAGACCCCTTCTTGCCCCGGGGGACAGCAGCCCCCCTTTGGCTAGTAACTTTCTTATCAGTCCTCCTTCTAGAGAAACCTTCCATTCTGTGCCATTCATAGAACTCTGCTCCTCGTGAGGTGGGCTGCTGCCTGATTCGTGAACCACTTACTTAAAGCCAATTAGATCTTTAAAATCAGCACAGTTGAATTTTGTTATTTAACACGCTGCACGAGAAGGCTGGACCTGCTGCAGCCAGTGTCCTTCCGAGGCCACTGCAGGCACAGCCACAGGACATCTTCCAGGCCCTTTCTCAGGACACAGCGGCTCTGGGTTTGGGATTTCTCTTCAGATGAGATTTGAGGGATAGAAGGAAATGCCAGTAGGGGAGCAGGGCCATGGAGCCGGGGAGGAAGGAAGCCAGTGAAGGATGCGTCGATCCCTCTGAGGGACTGTGGGGATGGGACTGTGGCAATGTCTCCACATTGCCCAGTAGGGGCCGAGGACAGGGATGTGTGTCCACTGAGCCCATCCTTCATGGTTGCGTCCATCCCCGCTCCTCCACCTGCTGCGGAGAAGCCCAGCCCAGCAGGCAGGCACCCTGGGAGGAGGGGGTGTGGGTGGGGCACCAACAGCACCTGCCCTGTGACCTGTGGGCTGCTCTGCCCTTACCTGGGGAGACCCTTCCTCCTGCCTCACTTCCTCTCAACTGTAGTGTTGATAGTGACAGGCAGGGGGCTTTGTGGGATCTCTGTGCTCCCTAACAGGAACCCTGCAGGATGAGCATTAGAGTGTCCCACAAAAGCTGACTCCAGTGTGTTTCTTTGCATCCTGGGAGGGCAGAGGAGTGGGGGACAGGGCTCTGTAAGGAGCCAGCTCCAGCCCTTGGACTATGTGGGAGCTTCTGTGGGAGAAGCTGGTGGAATCAGTCCAGGGGGAGCCTACCCCCATCTCCACCCAAGTATGGGTGCTTCATGCCCAGATCCTGGCAAGGCAAAGGTTCTCCCACCTCCTTGCTTCTGCCAGGAACCCAGGCCTCTCCAGAGAAGCCGATGGAAGAGCGCAGGGTGATGCATTCTCCCAGGCCCAGGGGGCTTCTCCAAGTGGATCCCCAGGTCACCAGCATGGCCAGGAAGACTGGCAGTGGCAGGGACCTGCTGTAGCCACCGCTGGTGGGTGGGCACATGGGAGGAAGCCCTTTCGAGACTCAGAAATTCCCAGGTGCATTTGGGGGTCTTCACTCTGTCAGTCCGGCCAGAGGAGGGGTGTCTGTGTACCACCGTGATCATGAAGCAACAACAGGGAAACCCAAACTGAAGCACAGCCTATAAAATAATAGGCTTCTGTTCCTCAAAACTCTTGTGGCATCAATGACCGGGACGAGGAATGCTCCGGAATAGAAGGTGGATAGAGAGACATGACCACAGAATACAATATACGATGCAGGGAAACCGTGTCTTAGGACATCATGAGGACAGTAGGTGGCATTGGAATATGACCAGCGGTTTAGAGCATGACGTTGTCCTGATCTTAAATTTCCTGACGTTGCTGCCTGTGCTGTGAGTACGTAAGAGAATAGGCTTCTTCTCGGGGTGTAGACACAGGACACAACGGAGAGATGGGCATGGTGTATGCCACTCACTTTCAATTTTTTTAAAAAATTTATTTATGATAGTCACAGAGAGAGAGAGAGAGAGAGGCAGAGACACAGGCAGAGGGAAGAAGCAGGCTCCATGCACCGGGAGCCCAACGTGGGACTCGATCCCGGGTCTCCAGGATCGCGCCCTGGGCCAAAGGCAGGCGCCAAACCGCTGCGCCACCCAGGGATCCCCCGCCACTCACTTTCAAATGATTTGGGGGTACAGACAAGCACACATACACATAGGTATGTACATATGTAAAATCTGGCAAAGTTAAATATTACTGAAACCGGGTAAAAGGTGTATGGGGTACTTTGTACTATTCTTACAGCCTTTTACAACTTTGAAAATAATTGCAAAATAAAAGGAAAAGGAATTTTGAACTTAGAGTTACAGGTTAGTGAGGTCTGCAAACACACATCCTCAGGGTGTCCCCTGCATCCCTTGGGAGACTAGTCCCCCCGCCCTCAGTGTGCTACCCCCACCCCCCATCGGAGTCCATGGATTGTCCAAGAAGCTCACCGGCAAGCACCTGCCTTCTGAAGCAGGTGAGACTCATGCTTGAAACAGCGGGCGGCTCTTTGCTTTCCTGTCCATGTCCTCTTCATCCACATGGCACTCTTCACTGCTAGCTGCTCTGAAGCCTGCCCGTGGTGTGCCCCCAGGTCCCCAAATCGATCAGAAATGTCCCCTTCTGCTCTCTTTAAGCCAAATTCCCCCAGACATATTCTCCAAATCTGGTCTGTCCAGTCCGTTTGCACAATGCCACGATGCACACTTCACGTTCTTGGCTGACTGGGCCAGGTAGGAGGGGAGGTAGGGGGAGGGCCGTGTGCCCCCAGACCCTTGGGGGGAATCTGTGGGTGGAGAGGGGGGACCTAGGATGCTGCTTTCCTTAGAGGGGGATGGGTGTGGGCCAGGTGTTCACCTGGGGGCTCTGGTGCTGCCCAGCAGATCTGTATCAGAAATGACGGGAGGTAGAACCATGTCAGGGAGCAAAGTGTTCCGTCCATTGTGATCACATTGGGCCGGGAGACTTCCCTTCCCAGTGTCCCTCTGAGGCCGTGGTCACTGTCACGGAGGGGCTGGGCCCTGTTGGGAGCAGTGTTTGCATGGGGTGGGCAGTGTGCAGCCTTCGGGGAAGGGGGTGCTTCTGTGGGGTGTGGAGTGGATTGGGAGTGTAAGGCAACTACAGGGACAGAAAATAAAAGCAGAACACAGACTCCTAGGAATCCAAAAATATGCAGCTGGGGTGTCCTCCCCGTAGGCCGGCCAGTGAGGCGCTCCTCAGTCAGCAAGGAAGCTCTTCACAGGGAAGGTCAGGAGAGCACGGCACTTAAGTGGATTGATGTGAGATTATCTCAAGAGCACTAGAGGAGGGTGAGCAGGGTACTGGGCACTATATTAGATTTTTTTTTCATTTTTAATAATGTTCCTTTTAATTTGTGAAGTCAATACTGTCTTTTCTCCCTGCTGGGAGAGGCTGTGCTGTGGTGGGGCCAACTCGGGGTCCTCTCCTTGTGGGGGGTCCCAGCCTCTTCCATCCCATTCAGTGGCCTCGGGCGAACTGATAATGAGCCCACCCACCGTCTAGAAGATCAAGTCAAATCCGTGAGTATGTCTGGGTGACCCACACTCCTTTTTCCAGTCCCAGGGAACTCTCGCTTATCTCAGTCCTTGATCTGTACTCAGCAAATATTTGTGAGCAGCTTTGAAGTGCCTGGCAGTAGTGCTGGAGCTGTGAACACAACAGCCGAGTCCCTGCCCTTGTGGGGCTCCCATTCCAGCTCAGACACGGACAAGAGATGAATAAGCAGAACCGTGAGGTGTGTCCAGCAGGATACATGCTGTGAAAATGAAAAAAGCCGAGGGCTAGAGAGAGGGGCGGTAGATTAGATCAGAAGGGTCCTCCCAGAAAGGTGAGGGGCGAGTAGAGCCATGAAGGAAGTAGGGACCAGCCTGTCCTGAGAGCTCCCAGCAGAGGGCAGAGCTGGCGCCACGGTTTGGGGGCCTCTGGGGGAGGATGGAGGGCCTGGGGCAGCGGCAGCACGGTTGGGAGCAGCCGGGGAAGCGCAGCTCTGCTCTGCGACAGGGGCAGGGGCAGGGGCTGGGTTGTGGCCAGACTGATGTAAGAAGTGGGTTTTGGGGCCAGGACAGGTGTCGAAGGGCCAGTTGATAGGTACTAAGGTCAGCAGGGGTCAGAGTAGCTCCACTTGGTGTTTGCTTCTGTGTTAACCCCCCCGGGGGAGCTAGGGACGGGCTCTGTGTCTTTCCTTTGTGCTCATGATTGGTCACGGCATGAGGAGGAAGCAGCATTGAAGGAGCCTGTGCTGCTCGAGCAGGGGTGATTCTGTCCCCCAGTGGGGCCCCGACAGTGTCTGTGTGCGCGTGCGTACGTGCTTGGGCATCTACTGGGCAGAGGCCACGGATGCGGCCAGACCGCTGTCAGCACCCTGGACAGGTCCCAGAAAGCCTCCTCCACGCCTTGTGGACTCGGAGGACGCTAGAGCCAGCCACCAGCTGACCAGGACGTGTTCTTGCTTCATCTAATCCTTATAGGAATCCTATTAAGAACATGGCTTCCTCTTTATTTTTTTTAAGATTTTATTTATTTATTCATGACAGACAGAGAGAGAGAGAGGCAGAGACACAGGCAGAGGGAGAAGCAGGCTCCACGCAGGGAGCCCGATGTGGGACTCGATCCCGGGTCTCCAGGATCACACCCCTGGCCGAAGGCGGTGCTAAACCGCTGAGCCACCGGGGCTGCCCATGGCTCCCTCTTTATAACTGGGGGACTGGCGCCAGGGATGGCGAGCCGTTTTCCCAAGCGGCACAGCTGGTTAGTGTGGAGCGGGGATTCGAAGCTGGTCTGACCCTGCACTTGGTGCTTTTAACCGATGCAGGGCAGCACTCTGCTGGGGCCAGGCAGAGAGCAGGCATTCGGCAGGTGTCTGGAGGCCGAAGAAACCTCTTTATTTTGACATGAAGGTTCTCTGTGGCCTGCAGAGTGTTGCTCCAGGTCGTCTGCACCGAACAGTCTCTGGCGACCCCTGTGATTTATCCAGTCCCTCAGAAGTCATGTGGAACATTCACACCACTCTGCATTACTCATCAAAAACCAACCCTCAGACACAGGCAAGCCAGGAGTTAGGACATCCTGATGTTGGGGTGATGGAGGCTGAGATTCAGCAGCCAAGCAGGCCGCTCAGTTGTACAATTTGTATGTGGGGACGAGGGGTTCTGAGGATTACAAGTGCCGTCCCTCCCTGAGGTTTCCATTTGTAAAGTGCACTGATGTATGTCCATGGGCCTCAGGTTCCTTTCTTAGGAGGCCCCAGCAGGCATCCAGTTGTTCACAGAATGGAGGTTCCTGGACCCCGTAACTGGCACAGGAGCCTGATGAGCCACCACTGTGAGAGCACATGGGGGTCTGATTTAATTGCTATTCGAGTGGATCCCATATGATGGATGTATATGGCAGGCTCGTGAGCACTCCTGGGCTCACTTTTGCCTAAAGGTACTTGCTCAGCACCGTGACAGTGATCCCAGGGGACACATCCATGGGGGCATTGGAGGACCCAGATGTGAGGTCCACAGGCATGGTTCCCAATCAGCACACCCAGTCCCTCCCTGACCCTCCCCAGGGGCTCCTGTCCCTATTGCCTCCTCAGGTATGACTCTCTTGGACCTACAGGTGCTGAACCAACCTAAGCCAGAGCAGTGGGTAGGTGGGTTCTGGTTGGTGTCCACTCATGGGAAACCTACTCCTTGATGTCTCATCCACTTCCCTAACACTCGTGGCCATCCATGGATGAGCTGAAGGGGACAGTGGGGGCAAGAGGGCGTCCATTAGGAGTATACAGTTGGCCCATGGGGACCTCTGCCAGTGTTTCAAGTTCAGATTTATCACTGAGCTGGCCAGGGCCCGTCCTAGGCATGAGAGGTACTTAAATGCATCATACAGGGCCCAGGGAGTGTGTGGTCTATTAAAAGAGACCCACGTACAGTCCATAGTTGCAGGGCCCTCTGGCTCTGTCACTGCCCTGCTCTCCTGCCCCTCTTCCAGGGCTGCTCTTGCTCCCCACCTGCTTCTCTTCCTCTTACCCGAGGATTGCTGTCAGCTCCGGCGTCCGGCCTCCTGGCTTCCAGAGCCATTTCTGCACCCACCAGCCACCCTTCCCCTTGCTGCTGCCATGCCCTACCCTCTGGGGAAAGGCCTCTGGACTTGCTTCCTGCCCTGGCTGTGAGCTGCCTGCAGGTGGGGCCTTTGGCACTACAGGCTTGGTGCCGTTTGCTGAAGGAGCAGACGAAGGCATGTATGTGTGTGCAGGGCGTGCTATGGAGGGAAACCAGGAGTCAGCGCCCAGCAGCCTTTCCTGCAGAAAGTGGTGGTTCTGAGTGTCTGGGCATCAGCCTCACACACCAGAGGCTCAAGAGCAAGGCCTTGTGGCCAGGAGCCCCAGTGCACGTGGTCCAGAATCAGCGTGGTCAGGCACAGGGGGCAGGAGGAGAGGCGTTCACCCAGAAGCAGCGAGGTCCCAGCAAGGAGCCAAGTGTGGATCGCAAGGCTCTTGTGTTAGGATTTTCAGCCATTTAACTTACTCTTCTTCCTGCCTTAGAGGAGGGACCCAAGGATGTTCCCTCTGCACCTCAGGATCCTTCTGGAAACCTTCAGGACCCTGGACAAGGAGATAATGAAGATTTTCTGCAGCAACATAAATGAAACCTGGAACAAATCTATTTTTACCACTTCGAGTGTGGGCTCCCCTGGACCCGTGATCGCAGTGCCCTGCTCATTCCTCCTCTCCACTCCTGCCTACTGCTTTGACTCGAAGACAAAGAAGCTGTGGCATCACTGAGCGACGGGCTGGCTCGGGGTGGGGAGTTGGGGTGCTCAGGGTGGGGACGTGGTTCGGAGCTGCATTTTAATCTATTTCTAATGGTCGCTCCCTGCTCATGCAGCTGATCACGGGAGGGCAGTGCCCCCCACGCGGCCCTCCCAACAACAAATTACTCTTCTGTCCATGGGCAGCCCTAGGAGTGGGTTGGATGCTCTTGCTGTATTTCTGGAGGCTTGGTGGGGCACATCCTGGCCTTCAGAATGGCATCTTCCTGGTGTGGCAGGTATGCCTGTGTGTGACATGTGACCTGTCTCACCATTCCTGTGGTCAGGTCAGAAAGAGGTGACCTGACCTCTGCACTGTCGGCTTCCTCCTCACCTGCTCTGGCCTGTACCCTTGTCCCGGCCTGAGGAGCCCACGCCATAGCCACTTCCTCTCACTCCTGCCTGGGGGGCTCTGCAGTTGAAAACCATTTTCCTTAAACAGGGCAACTGGATTCCAACGGGTTCTGTCCCTGAGGCCAGGACCTGCTGAGCCAGAGTGGCAGATGCATTATGCGATGAGGGTGTCTTCAGGTGACCCTGAAATCATCTGCTCTGTCTCCCTGGGAGACCCACCTGCTTTCCTGCCTGTGTGCCCAACCACGACCCAGGGGAAATATAAAACCTCTTGCTTGCCTTGCCAAGAATCCTTGCTACCAACAAAGTCCATGCATGCGATGTAAACTGCTGTTTTTGCAGAGGACAAAAGTCAGGGTTAAGCCTGGATATCAGCCTCCCACGAAAAGATACCAGGGAAGATGTGAGGCTTCAGTGAAAGGAAACACATCCGCAGGATCACAGGGAAGGTTTAATGGCTAGATTTTATCTGGCCAAGACTTTGGCAACTGTGAGATCCGTTCCTTTTCGGTTTTCTGTCTCCCAGCAGAACCCACTCTAGCTTGTAGCTGGTTTCAGTGGAACGTGAGTCCATGAGAGGACTTTGGTGAGCTCACACGATTCCTGGGAAGGTCAGAGACTGTGATCGCAGGCCACGCACCCAGGACCACACCCAGACCCCCAGCTGCTTGTCCACAGGCCCGGCCGTGCCCACTGTCCCAGCTGTCGTGGGTCACACGTCCTGCAACCAGGACACACACACGTGGTGCGGCCCCCCAAATCCAGTGTGAGGTGCGGACCTAGGACCGAGGTTAGGAGTGCACAGAGCCTTGGACCAAGAAGGTGCTCAGATGGCCTCTGCCTCACCACCGTTGCTGAGACCTGCCATGTACCAGAGGATGGGAGCCCCGGGGCGGGGAGGCAGCTGGGCTCGTGCGAGAGATGGGCCAAACCAAGGGCACAGAGACATCATGATAATCTTTCTGGAAGGGAAACAAAAAGAGGTAGTGGTGGGCATGTTGGGGCTTTTCTCCAAATGGGGTTCCGGACGCCTCCCTGGGATGGCGCCATGTAAGTCCACCTACAGCTGGTGTGTCGGCCCCCTTCTGCCGTCGGCCACAGCCGTGTGTGCGGGCTCAGCCATCGGCGTTGCCAGGATTGGGGCCCGTGTGTGTGGGCTCAAGTCATGGCAGTCCTTGGATAAGGACCCGACCGCCAGTCGGGACAGACGTATGGTGGTTTGGGGGCCCTGTAATCTCAGGAGCAGCAGGAACCTGGGCAGATTGACCTCCTTACCCCTGGCTTTCTCCTCAGTTAGGGGGGCTGGTCAAAGGGTCTGTCCACTGGGCTGGGGATAAGGCCTGTGACGTGCGGCCGACAGGGTCAGGCACACAGCAAGGCTCGCAGGGCACACGGGAAGCGCTCGGCCCATACGGTGGAGTCACCGCGCTTGCTGGCAGCTACTGTGTGGGGTAGCTGGGATTTGAACCCCAGTCTACCTGACTCCAAGTCCGCCCCCTGCCAGGTTGTAGGGCAGCTCTGAGCTGGGGCAGCCGAGGGCCTGGGGTCTGCCTCCTTTCCAGGGTTTCTGCCCCCGCACACACCCAGTGGCGCCCGGCGGAGCCTCCGCTGCATCCGTGTCTACCGTGAGACAAAGGATGTGCTTGGTGTTTCCCCAGAGCCTTCTCGGAAATCATGCTTGAAGGAGGCGATTCCTTGCAAATCCAGCAGCCACCACGGAGAGCAGCGAGAACTCGGTTTTCGGGAATGTCAGAACCGCCCACCAATCCATTTTTATTTGCTTCCTGTTCATTGTGCATTTTCTTCTATCTCCATAATCTTTTTTCCCCCATGTGACAAGATTTTCATCGGGCTCTCTATTTAACGCACTGCTGCTGCTTGCAGAAACCGTCAGCTATTGTCACTCTGAGTGCGGATTCATTAGCCTTTGCTGGAGAGGGCTGCGCGCTGCAGCTTCTGTGCGTCCTTTGTAGGCTTTAGATTAATTCCTGCTGTGGTCATGTTCATTGGGATAATTTTATCAAGATTTCCTTTCTCTTGCTTTATTACTTGCTTTCTTGGTTACTTTATTAAATTTTAAAATATCTTATTAAAGCCACTTCTTTTCTCCTGACAAAAGTATAACTTTTCCAACTTGGCTCGAAAAACTTGCAGACCAGATGCTTCCTGGGGCCTCCTGGAGAGTGGCAGGGGGGCTGGGCTCCTGGGTCGGAGAAGGCTCTTATCTTTGGCTCTAGACCTTTCTGTGTGGCTTTCATGGTTTATAATCACAGACTATTTCATTCCATTGTTTCAAGCAGTGAAAGAAGACTTCTGGACCTGGTAATGCTAATTTTTTTTTCCTTATCACCTTTTCTTATTTTTTTTTATCACCTTTCTTAAAAGCAGTCGACAGATGGAGAAATGTAACAAATCTTTTGTGAAATAGACTTTTAAAACCCCACATTAAAAAACTGACTAATGGCAACCCCTCCAGTGAAAATGCTGTGGCTACCAAAGCTACGTGGAATCTGCTTTAATAGAGGAATATGCTTAAATAGAGATTTTGAAGGCCCCTTGGCCTCACTGCAGTTTACAGCCCAAATGGGAATTTTACTGGTCTCTGTTGGATTATCCAAAGGTGCAGAGATACAGCTGCCAGCTCCCATATTCACACGGCAGAACGAGACTTAATGCAAGCAAATGACTTCCATGTTGGCCATCACCGAAAACCATATGGAAGGACAATTTATGAAAACTCGAGAGGCTTTTTGTGACTTAAATGGGGAGTGGCCTTTTGGAAAAGGACTAACAGAGCAAACCTGAGTATTTGGTCTTCACCGTGAGTTAATTTCTCACCTGGGCAGGAGTCTACATCTTGCAGGTGGGCAGGGAAGTCTGCTTGCTGGCCTTGGGAGGCAGGACCCCATGGCCATTCGCAAAGCTGGGCTTGGAGAGCAGCGCCTGGAGCAGGAGGAGGAGCCTTCTTGCATGGCATGTGCCTCCCCACCCCCCAATCTCCCAGGTCCTTGTCTCTCCGGCTCCTCCAAAGAGAAGTGCATTCTTAAGCAACAACAGCCAAAACGCTGCATGTCCTCTCCCTCCTCTCCGCCCCCCACTTCCCCACTCACATATCAGATGTGTTTCTTAGATACGAATCTAAAATTAATGCTCTCAAGCTTGGTTCCTCAGGGGAAAAGTGGGATAATCAGCAAATGTCAAAATGTTTTCTCCAAATTCCTAAATGAGTGGAAAATAAAACAATATAACCCCCCTCAGGAATTACCTGGCCACTGTTTTTCTATAGACGTGACGAGTCTATTTGCTGCTCCCCAGAGTGAGCCCAGTTGGGAATATTCTATGCTGCAGGTCCCGGAGCTCCGAGGGAGAAGAGGGAGTCCTGAGTGCTGGGATGGTGGCCTCAGATTCCAGGCAGGTCTCTCAGCCACGACCTGGCGAAGTCTGGGGGAGGCCCGGCCACACACCCAGAACTGGGCTCCGTCTCTGGGTAGCGACGGTTAACCTCTGGAACCTACTATAACTAGAAATCTTTATCGGAATTACCCAAGCCATTACCCGCTCACTGTATTAGCTCTGCCCTCGAGCGCTCTTGACTGCGTATCATGGGGATGGAGTGCTTTGTCAATTGGAACTCAAGCCTCCCGATCTTAATTAGAGATGTGCCAAAGTACCTGAATTTAATGGAGAAGGTTGGAAGACAGTTCTCTCTCCACCCCTCTTGCATTTAATGACTTCATTACTGATTACTGTCCACAGCCATGCAGAAATTAAGTATGCTCTGCAGAAAAGCACAAAGGTTGACATGCAACTGCTCCTGCATGGCAAGTTCCATGTATAGCTCTGCACCGTCTGCAAAATGGGGAGCGCCACGAGGTCAGCATGTTGGCCTCCAGTCCCCCTGCCCTTACGCACCCCATGGCCTGGCCTCTAAGGCCAGGGAGGGGCCAATACCTGAGGAGTGGGGAATGCATTATTCATGCGCTAGCTCCCATCCGCAGATAATTCAATATTCTGCTCTCAATAATCTGTTCCAGCGTTATCTGTATTCATCCTCTCGTTTTGTAAAGAAGGCTGCTAAGTAATTGTTAAATATCTCTCCTGCTCCCTGAATAAATTGGAGATACAGAAAAATAATAGGGATATGATTGCACCATATTCATTTGGTCGTGTTTGCCCTGAGTTAGTGGTGCGGGCACAGCCGACTGAGCGGCCACATTCTAGATCAGAACTGCAGACAAGGGCTCCAGTCACGGCTCTTTTTTTCCACCTGAGAGATGTGCCCCAACATCAGTCCCTCTTGACTATCCTAATACAGCACCCCGCCTTGTGGACCCGACTCTTAACCGGCTCCTTTTCCATGGAAGAACCAGGTGGTGATCCCATTCACGTGGAAATTCTGCTCAGCCTTATTCTCTTATTTAAACTAAACCTTTCCATTGGAGACGGGAACATTTTAACCATTACATCCGTCTGCCTTGCAAGGCGAATTCACAGGTTCAGATTTTGCCCGTCCAAGCAATGCCTTGAGCACAGTAAATACAGCTGGAGGAAACTGTTTCTGTAACACTTGGTTGGAAGGAATAAATAGCACTGGGTTCTGAGCAGGAAGGTAACGTGCTCCCAGAGCTTCCCCAGAGGAGAGGAGAATGGGGGGGACAGGGACTGTTTCTGGGAGACTCGCCAGGACAAGGAGCGGTTGCTTTGGCCTTCACGCCGCCCGCGGGGCTCAGGGAGAGCACTTGAGGCCGCGGCCAGGCTGGGGTCAGCTGGACTTCGGGGCTGGCAGGCGGCACCCCCTGGGGTAGGGGCTCCCAGCAGGCAAGAGAGCTGGCGCTTCTGGTGCCGGGTGTGCTGGGCGTGCGGCCGGAGGCAGGTCACCTGAACGGCGGCGCTGGGGACAGCCGCTCACCTGGGCCCCTCGCCGCTCCTGCAGGCCGCCGCCCGGGCCGCCCAGGGGAGGTTGGGGACTCAACGCCCCTCATCCCGAGAGCCTCACCCGGGCCGCGGGTGTTTATAAGCACCTGAGGCTCTGAGGTCGGCACCTGTTGAGTCCAGGTGAACCTGCCGTCCTTCTGGCTTCCCGCCCTGGCTCAGGCCCGCCCGGCCCTGCGGCGCCCCGGGCTCCGACTGCGCCTTCCAGGCCGGCGGGCGGCCTTTGCCTGCATCCCCACCCTCGGGTCACCGCTCACTCCCGCGACAGCTTTCTATTTCAGAGGCGGTCACACCGGTGCGGCCCCCGAACCCCTGCCTCCGCCCGCCAGAGATCTCCAACAGGTGCGTCGTAGACCCCTCAAACCCGTGGAGCGCGGGGGGCCTGCTCTGCAGAATTAGCTTCTCCCCTGGTGCCTGAGAGCCTTGGGGTTCCCGGTTCTCCCGGGCTCTGGGGGCTGACGGCTGCACGGCACCCTGGTTTGCACCCTGGCTCTCCACCGGGGGATTGTCCACCTCCCCCTGCGGACGCCTGGTGCGTGGAGGCCAAGGCTGCTGCTGGCCGTCGGGCAGGGCGCAGCCCCCCTCACGGAATCGTCCAGGCCTAGAGGTCAGCGGGGCAGAGGCGGAGAGGCCCTGGTTCATAACACAGCCTTGCCTCAGGGTTTGTGACCTCCTGGCAGCATGACCGTTAAATGAAATGTGACTTTTTACCTCAGCCGGAAGACAGGTGCCCACAGCTCTGACCCCGTGCGGTTCCGTAAGAATTATATGGAATCATGTGTAGGAGGTAGTTGGTGGAGTTACTCTGGCGTATGCAGGCCTGGGTGCCGTCACTATTGCGTCTGTTTGGCTTTTTAAGACCCAAGCCATAGGACCCAGCCCCTCTCGGTGCTCGGTTCGTGTTCCTCGTCTGCTCGGCGCCCCTCGTCGGCCCCGTGCTGCCCTACTTCCATTCAGGACTGTTGTCTGCTCCCCGTCGGGGCTCCCTCAGCCTGGCCCGCGCTGCCAGTGTCCGAGCCCACCCTCGGGTGCCCTTCTGTCCCTTGTCCGTAGGGGATTCTTCAGGGCCTCGCTCAGCCACACCTGCCTTTCCGGCGTGGTCATTAAGGGGCTGGTGTGGGAAGTGACCCAGCGTGCAGAGCCCACCGCACCCGTCCACTCCCGGGGCCCGCTGCCCATCGCCCTCCTGTGTGTCCACGCAGCCTGACGCGGGCATCGGAAGGGGCCCAGCTCCCTCCTGTCTGTGTTTGTGGGTCTTGGGAACAAGGTGGAGGGGGTGTGAGGGTCCCTCTTCCCTTCTCCTGAGTCCTTCCCTGAAGCAGGGGCTTCTTGACTGGTGACTTTGGGAATATTTAAAGAAACCGTAATTGAGTGATATTAGCGACCCTCGGAAGGTCTAATATCCCCTCATACTTGGAAATGAGCTCAGGTGCAGAAAAGTGCCTCTGTTATTTGATGCTTAGTATCAGAATTAAAGGCTGTATATTTGCGTAAGGATCTTCCTTTGTGCGGTCAGGCTTCCAGTGGCCCAGCTCTGGGGGCTGAGAGGCCTCTGCTACCTTCCCTCTGACTCTGTTGGTCTCGGCTCTGGGCACAGTGTGGGTCCAGCCCCTGTGTCTTCAGGCCCCTCGGTCTCAGCTCACCTCTCATAGGCTTCTACCCGAGCATCTTTCCCAATCACTCTGCACCGCATCACCTGGTTCTGGTTATAACATTGTCACCATCTGAAAATACCTCTTTGATTTGTCCACTGGTATTCTCTGTGAGCTCTGCTGGGGGAGCAGGTCTGCGTCTGCTCTGTTTATTCCTCGGTGTAGCCAAAGGACTTAGCTGAGCCTCTGGCACCTGCTGGTGAGTGCATGGCCCGTGTGGATGGAAGGTGCCCCTCCTGCCCGTGAAGATGGAGGAAAGAGGGGAAAGGCAACAGGACGTGGCATCACACTGGTTTCGTGAAGATTCTCCTTGATTTAGGCTGGGACCAGGGCAGGGCTGTCACATGGTGACACCTTCAAGGTCAGTGGTATTCTTCTTGGATTCTACAGGCAAAGGTCTCTGTAGCCTCTAAAGTCACAAATAATAAAGAGTGGTCGGGTCTTTGGAGCCCTTCTCAACAACCCCAGCAGGCATGGAGATTATTCCTTGTCCCTGGGTTGAGCACCTGCTGTGTGAGGGTCTGGACCACAGCACAAGGAGCAGCAATGCCTGTCTGCTAGGCCTGGTGGGCGGGCACGGGGAGGAGGCAGCTGGAAAAATAGCAGCCATACACGAGTCTGTGGGACGTGGTAAGGGGCACAGTGTGGCCGCAGGGGCACACGGGGCTCTGTGTGTGTCCGACCCAAGCTCTTCCATGGGACTGTTTATCATACGGGCTGCTAGAAAGAACCCTGTCGTTTCTCCTGCAGGGTGAGTCCCAGCAACTTACCGGTGGGATCTCAGCATTGATACCAGTGTCTGTATTTGCTGTTCATTCACTGCCTCCTGACCACCTCCCCTCAGCTGCCCCAGTACCTGCACCACCCATTTCCCTGCTCTGCACTCCTGGCTCTTCAACTGACCTTTAGTTCCATTCAGATCCCCTCACCCTGGACTCTGTCCCAATCATTGGTGCCAACACACCCTGCCGTGGTTGTAAGAGCCACATCCTGCTCCCACAGTCCCCATTGGCTGGGACAGGGATTTTTTTTAGAAGAAAATGTGTCCATATGGTATTGTAAACAGGCTCATAACATGCCTTGCCTTCCCTGTGACACACCTCAGCATCTGTACCCTGTTCTTGAGTGTGGTGTGTTAATGACAGCAGCAGGGTTTGAAGTCCAGCGCTAAGAGCAGGCTGCAGAACACACTGCAGCGCTTGAGCTTGTGTGACCTCTTTTTGGATCCTGGACCAGCATTCACCACCTCTGTGGCTGGGCCAAGTATGTCGCCTGTGTTCCCACCTGTAAGATGCAGATAGTACCAGGTATTGGACACAGCTCTTAGGATGCAAGCTATAGAATGGGGCTTGCTTTTGCCTGCCCAGTATTGCTTCCATCTCTGCTACTGGGATCCCGCCTTTCTCTGGGGAGTGCATTGCATGTGGATCAGTCTCCTCCTCTTCCTTTAGGGATGGGGATCTGACCCAGGCTCATCCAAGCCAAGCCCAGGGTGCTCACATGACCTAGATTAACCAATCAGCTTGGCTGGGACTGATCGGGTCAGCTCAGGGATGCTCAGGTGACCTGGACTGAACCATCAGCTTAGGGCAACGCATGACCAGGACTAATCATTCAGCTCCAGGATGCACACCTGACCGGGCAGTCCTGTGCTCACCTTATATCCATCCCAAGAAGGAGGCTGGACCCATGGGCAGTTCTTAGGACACATAGCCTTATGTGTTGAAATTGGGGAGATTTCTGGGTATATAAGTTTATTTCCATTTAGCCCATATTAGTTGGAGAGTCTCTGTAACTGGCAACTGACAGAGGCATGCACAGTGCCTGGCCCAGAGCAGATGGGAATTGTACTCCAGGCTCTGGGAAGAGAAGCAAGTGGTTTTCTGCTTCCTTGAAGGGCCTAGCAGCAGCTGGCTGTGGATAGGTGGACTGGTCCTTCACATCCATCATAAAGGCCACCAGCTTCTGTGACATCTGCGAGAAACAAAAAGTACCTCTTTCAAGCCCTCCGTGCTCAGCTTCTTAGGATGAGGAGAGCTCCCATCCTTAGAATGGGCGCTAAATGAAAATACATTTCTTTAGTGCTGCTCCGAGAGAGATTTCCTCCTTATTGGTTATTCCCTGGCTTCCAATAGTGCTAATGAAAATGCACTTTCATTCCCAACTCCTCTTGTAATTCATTCCTCTTCAGCAATGTAGAGGACGGTATTTTATACATGGATTGCAGGCAAAGAAAAGCTTCGCCTTTCTAGAAAAGAGACTTCCATACTCATATGTGTGTGATTAAATCTTGATGTAACTTGAGTCAACGTTTTAGGGTCAGAGTGTATCGAGTCCCTACAAGCATTGGTCTTGGAGGCAGGAGCTGTCGTTCTGATGAGCTAAACAGAAGTCAAGCTAGTTAAGCCCCTTGTTGAATAAGTGACAATTGCTAATCTCTCAGAATTTCAAGAACCTAAGTAAATTGAGTGAGGCACATATGGACTCACACGGAGTCTTGTTTCATAGAGCTTGACAGTTGAGCATCATATAACTAGGATTGACAGTACTAAGCCATGAATTATTCCTACTTAATGACGCCCTTCCAGACTAAGACAAAATCTGTCATTACCTCATTACTCGGCTGTGTCTTATTTATTCTGGGGCTGCTCTGCAGAAACCACGAGAAAACATTTTCCTTTCCCCCCTTAAATCCCTGCCTCCATTGGGTGAAAATGGTCTGCTTCCAATCAAAGAGCTCACAAATCAATTATCCCCAGAGTGATGAAAATTTTTGGAGGTCACTCTAGACAGAGCTGAAGGAAGGAAATCTGATTTGTCTCTCCTTGGTTCATTAGCTCTGAGTGTTTGCATCCTCACAGTATCCTTGTGGGAGGGTCTTCAACCTTTTCCAGGGAGTGGCTACTTCTGATTTCCCTGAGGTCTTATGACTGTTGAGAAACGTCAGAGAGTGGCTGACCAAGAGCGCTTTCTCCAGGTCATTTGGAGGTCTTCAGAAAAGAGATTCTGACAGTGGGGAGCATCTTTGGAGATTCACTCATGGGCACAGGTAACAGCCTGGGCACCTGGCCATGACCAGGCTGACTTGACCTATAGGTCTTGCCTTTATTTTAATCCTTCTGGGGCATCTCCTCAACACTGGATGTGTCTGTTGGTTCCTTGTTACTTCCATTTGTCTCGATGTGTGAAGGGAAGTCACAGGCATATACCCAGTCTGGGCATCTCCTCAACACTGGATGTGTCTGTTGGTTCCTTGCTACTTCCATTTGTCTCGATGTGGGAAGGGTAGTCTCAGGCATATACCCAGTCTGTGCATTTTTTTCAGTAAGATGGGTTAAGTACTTCTTAGGGGGAGTGTTTTAGGAAGAGCAGTGGAGAGTGCTCAGGTGTCGTGGTAAGTGAGACGCAGTGCTTAGGAGTACAGGGCCTACACTCACTGACTGGGGTCCTGTCTCTGCCTCTGTTTCTCCCTAGCCAGTGCCTTGGTGTTTCAGTACATTTAGTCTGCTGTAACAAAATGTCACAGAATGAGTTGTAAATAACAGACGTTTTCAACAGTTCTGGAATTTGCGGAGTCCAAGATCATGGCACCAACAGAAGTAGTGTTTGATGAGCACCTGCTTCCTGGTTCATAGATGTCTGTCCTTTTGCTGTGTCCTCACATGGTGGAAGGAGACAGGGAACTATCTGGGGTCTCCTTTATAAGGGCATCAATCCCATTCACGAGGGCTCCATCCTCATGACCTAACCACCTCCCACAGTCTCCACCTCCTAACATCATCACGCTAGGCATTAGTATTTCAACATAAGAATTTGTGGGGATGGGGGGGGTAGACATTCAGACTGTAGCACTTGGGAGAGTTGTTGACTCTCCCTTTCTCAGTTTCTCATCTGTGAATGAAATAATGGTACTATCTATGTCTTAGACTTGTTTTGAGAGCCAGCAATTTAGCACATGTAAGATATGCAATGCCTGGCACACAGTCAGAAGTGCCAGCCTTTACTTCTCATAGGTCATTGGGCTGAAATATGGAGTTGCAATCTTGACAGAGGAGAAAAAAAAACACTAGTATTTTAAGAACCATACCATTGTTGATAGACACTAGACATGAATGTGCATTATACCTTCAATGATGAGACATGTCTACAAAAAATTACTACTCTGTGGGCCCAAATCTTGCACTGTCCCATCACATCAGGAGCAATCTATTTGCATAAAAGTAAGGGTGCTCTTCGTGTGTGTGAGCCCTTGCCAGAGAGATGCTATGACTTAGAAATTCTTAATCTACCCTGCTCCAACTTCTTTCCTGGAGAGTCCAAAGGATGAAGAGTGAATGGGTCTTACAGACATTTGTAATCTTTGTGATCTGATAAACTTGATGGTTTATTAGAATCATGGCCGTGCTACAGTCTAGGATGATGGATTTAATAATGACCTTGGTAGATAAAAAGCACTGATTTCCCTTAGAGAGGTTCCAGGATGCCCCTTGAGGGCTGGTTGGTAAAGACATGCAGAATTGGTTTATCTCCCTTGGAAGGGAAAAGACTGGTGCAAAGCGAAGTTTGAAAACAAACACAAACACACCTTCCTGGAGACCCAGGATGCCAGCCCCGTGCAGTGGAGCCAGTGAGGCACATCGGATCAGATGGCAGAGATCCAGGCTAATCTGAGGGGAAACTCTTCCAACTCCCCATCCTGCTGGTGGCAGCGAATCTCACAAATAATCACTGACAGACTTAGTCCAATTTCAAAGCCGTGGCTCAGGCCCAGGACCATAGGATTACACTGGGTTCAGATCACTGCAAGGCAGCCCTGAAGGGTGGAGAATTCTGGAGCATGGGAGAAACGGCAATAGAGGTGGGTACCGAAATGCCGATGTAGGAAACGTAGTCTCGCTGAAGAGTAAGTCAAAATGTGAGTGAGGGAGATTGGTCAGAGAAGAGATCCCAACACACGCAGAAGTTGGCTGTGGCAGGGGTCAGAGGTCAAGGTAGTGGTTGCCTTATTTCCTGGTAATTTCATTTGTCACAGAAAAAATGAAAACCAGTCATCACCCAGGACTTTTGAATGAAGTTGGGCCCATCTGTTTAGGAATGAATGGGAACACATTTGAGGGATCAGATGTTGGGAAGGAGAGTCCTTTTTATTTCTTTCAACATTCTGGCTTTTATCAAGCCAACAGTCTCCCCTGGTTTTTGAATAGATAAGAAGGGTTTGTTATTAACATATTAATTGTCAGGTGCATCTGGAATGCTTGAGGTTGCCTGAGAAAGTCCATGCAGCATTGCCTTACCCTAAGGGTGCCTGCCCTAACTTGACTCCGCCAATTCCTTGATTCCTTTCTTAATACGGAGGTTAGCTTCCCCACTGGCAGGAAGGGATTATCGCAGTCCGAATGTCACACTTTCTGTATGATGTTTGCCTCTGGCTGCCCCTGTGAAAACAGCTAAAAATAGGGACTTCTAAAGAGGGAAATCAGTTGGGAAAGCTGAGGTGACCTCGAAACCTGGAGAGATAAGCCTTGCTGTGGGCTGAGGCAGCTGGAAACCTGTGAGGAATTTCCAGAAGTTAATTCCACAGAGGTCTTAAGTTATCTATACTGCTATTTATTTCTTTGCTGCTGGATACTAGGAAATGTTTTCTTACTAAAAAAGTAACCAACATGTGCAGTGGGGACCTACTCCCCCGCCCCACCCCCTTGCACACATGACCCTCATGCACCCTGGGAGCTTGTGAATGGGTTTCATTGCCATGGAGAAATCGGGAAGGACCGTGTGATGTGGCTGTCCGGTCATGTCAGGACGAAAGATTTTCTCCCTTTCTTAAAAGAATTTGTCATATGTTTCTTTTAAATTAAAAAATATATATAGGTTGCAAGTTGTCATTCAGTCTACAAAAATGTGGCGTAACTTTTCAGAGCAGGTCCATCTGGTAGACTGAGGCACGGCTAAGAGCACAAAACGCAGGCCGCTCAGGAAGAGTTACTTAATGTTCCCTCAGCCTTTTCCCTGCTTGGGGAGCTTGGGCCAGCGCCTGTGTGGGTTTACACCTCTTGTCTGTATGCTTCTCGACTCGCCCTCCCGGCTCCACGGGCGCGTGCCCACGTGTGTCATACATCGCGTCATTGGCAGACTCCAATGTGGTCTCGCAGCTCCCATCCTGGCTTCCAGCAGCTCTCTGTTAAAAAGCCAGACAGAGGAGGGTGCTCCTGAAAGTCTGGGCATAAATTAGCTCTCCACGTGTTAGCTTTAAGGATCTCTTCCTGCCCGACACGCTTCACTTCCCGCCAGCCTCTTCTGCAGACACGTACTGGTGTGCTTATGCACCCACACCTACGCACATGCACACGCAGGCTCTCCTCAGGTAAACAAACAAATATGAAGCCGTCCTCCTAATTACCTGAGCAAATCTGAGCTCCTTATGGTGAATCCTTTTGTCAATAGTCCTCCTTGCCCCCTCAGTATTTGCCCTCTTGCTTCTCTCTGGATGGTTTCCTTGGTTCAGTCTGTAGTAGTGGTTTTTGACTCGGGGTGATTTTGCTTCCCTTTCCAGAGGACACTTGGCAAAGATTGGAGACGTCTCTGGTTGGCACCACTTTGGGGCTGGCTACTGGCATCTCATGGGTAGAGTCCAAGGATGCTGCTAAACATCCTGTGGTGTACAGAGCAGCCCCACAGCAGAGAGCTGTCCACCTCAAACGTCAGTAGTGCCAGGGATGAGCAAGCCTGAGCTGGAGGGGGAACACAGGTGAAATAACAGTTCGTTCTGATGAGGGAGCCTGGCCTAGAATCTGTAGGTGGCACTGGGCACTTTCTTTGGAAAATTGAAAGGGGAGAAACATGCCACACATGCAGGGACATGTAATGACAGTGGCCGCTATGGAAACTCCCTTTTATTTAAGAAGTACAGCCAGGAAACATGGTGCCACAATTTTGGAATTACAGTCTTCAGAGTGGCTCCTTCCCCAGGCAGCCAGACCGGCAAAGGACGCCGCTTCCCTGAGGTCCTGACTCCGGTTGAGTTACAGGCAAGGGGTACGGGCTGGTCCTCCTGAAACACATTCCCTCCTGTTATTAAGAGGTTGCGTTGGAAAGAGACACTTGCTGTTTTTGCTGCTATTAATAATTCTCCATTTGTGACATCCCCCATCGCCCCAGAGAAGCAGAGTTCCAATGGCTGCGTTCCCACAGAGCTGCTGCTGGACCAGGCGGAGAGATGGAGACAGTGAGTCGGGGAGGCTGGGAGTGTCCGCGCCGGGCAGGGAGGACGGGACTGGTTGGACTTCACATCAGGATGGCATTTGAGCAGCAGAGAGACTCAGCATCTCAGGAAACAGAAGCCTTCTCTGGCTTGTGAAAGTGTTGCATGCAATTTGCCACGGAGCACACAGGCTATGTTTAGCTGGGTGTTGCAGAGGGTAGGAGCAGGATATGTTTAAGTAAGGGTTTGGGCAGCTTGTCGTATACAGAACCCATCACCCTCCGTGTACACACATCTCTACAAGTGGAGGGAGAAGAGCCTTCATCTGAAGACTCCCGTAAATGGGTGCTTTCTGCTTCTGTTTCGATCTCAGAAATACCAAACACAGCAGTTCTCATTAACACAGATTTTAATGGGAGATATTTGTCTGCACCGCTCGGTCGTTTCCACTAGCGTGAGACTGCCATTTAAAACAACAAGTGTAATAGCATCTTTGAGCTTTTTAATTAAAAATTAATTAGGAGGTTTAAGAACAAACTCATTGGGGGTTACTGTACAATAACATGTTTACAGAATTAGGTCTGGGCTCTTTGTTCCAGCTAAGTGTTTCAATCAATTCTCTGTCTATTAAATGTAATTACGTATGATGCTTCCTCAAAATTATAATGTAGCATTTAAAAAGCAGCTGGGAAAAGTCTATAATTTTAAGTTTGGAATTAGGGAAACTATGAAAATGCAAATAAAGGCAACTGTGCCTGGTTGGTTGGGGAGTGGGGGGGACAAGAATCTCAAAAGCATAGTTTCAGCCTCAAGGCCATTTGGAATGCCTTTCTCTCTGTTGGCCTCACTTTCCTACTCGTCTTAGGATGGCTCCTTGGGGAACGCCAGAAGAAGGCGTGACCCAAAATGACAAGAACAATGAGTGGAAAGAAGGGATATTTTTGCACATGGCCTTGGCATGTTTGCACTGACGGCTTTTTAATGAGGGATATTAATCGATTGCATGCTTGCTTTTGACTTTGGTCCTTTAAATGCACGTGCTTCTGAAATAGTCCTCATTTTCTCAATCTGGAAATGGCACTTGTAAACACCTCAGAAGCAGGTTCTGTATTCAGTTCTTTTTCTGAGTGTACTTCTTTGACAGGTAGTCTTGGATGAGAAGGTTTTAATATGTCCATAATATGTCCATAATATGTCTGGCAAGGAGTTAGGCTTCAGGACACGAAGCCCGCACACCGACCTCTGTGGCGGTGAGCTGGCATGTGGGATCCCACCTGCTTGATAACCTTTGTTAAGTGGATGGACCTGTGTCATATCTCAAAAATTATATGAAATAATTAAAAAATAGTGCTTCCTGGAGAAGAATGCTGGGGTCTGGTGCTGCGGCTGACTCTCTTCTCCAAACCCACGATGGGCACAGGAGCAGTTAGTTCACGTCTAACTAGAACAGATGTTTAAGGAGCTTGCAGTGGTGGAGCTTCCCAATGGATGGCAAAATAATGCCTAGATCCCTGAACAGTCCAAGGAAGTAGAGAGACCCGTGCTCCTGGTGGACACACAAAGCATAGAACTTGACTTGCTGGACTGATGGGAGAGCCGGCCAGGGTGGCCCTCCTCTCCTTCCCTAAAGTGCCCTGTAGCTCAGCGATGCCCTCCAATTTCAGATGGAGGGGGGATGCCCTGTGGGGCGGCCCGAATGTGTTTCTGCAGATCGCAGACTGAGTGGAGTGTGCCGCCAGAGCTCACCCTGCAAATGCGGTCCTTCGGCGGGCATCCTGTAAGGGGAGGAATGTGGCTCTTCCCCATGGGTTTTCTTTAGCAGGTGTATTTTTGGAACATGTTTTCTGACGAGGGGTGTGCTGGGATCTGTAAGGAATGATGTGTTGAAGCGCTACTGTTGAACCTGGTCATCGGTGTGGCAGTCGGTGGTGCAAGTCAATGGGAACATTTAGGCTTGCCGCGGTGAAGCCCCGCCTCCGTCCCGCACTGGTGTCAGCCTTCCCCAGAGAAAGGGTGTTTCTTTGCCCATGCTCTCCTTGGTGACTGCCGGGAAGCAGATCCCGTTGGGGGGAAGGGGGGGGGAGAATGGCTGTAATAGGGAAAAATAGACTATTTCTCTCACTGTGTTCATTAGCATTTGGGGCTTAACTTATTTTCAGGGCTTTGTGGGGCCTAATGCAATTAGCGGTGATACCTTCTTTTTGTTTCTTTCCTCAAGAGTAGTTAAAAATCCAAATTAAGATTTTTGTGGCATTGCCCACTGTGTATCCTGATGATCAGATTTCTTTTTTTTTTAAGATTTTATTTATTTATTTATGAGAGAGAGAGAGAGAGAGAGAGAGAGAGAGAGAGAGAGAGGCAGAGACACAGGCAGAGGGAGAAGCAGGCTCCATGCAGGGAGCCTGACGTGGGACTCGATCCCGGGACCCCAGGGTCACGCCCTGAGCCCAAGGCAGACACTCAACCGCTGAGCCACCGAAGCGCCCCTGATGATCAGATTTCAACCCTGAGCTTATATTTACCACATATGCCCGACTATAGGAACTATTTTTCGAAAAATCATTCCTCAGAAAGTGGGAGTGACTTCGTGTCTGAGGTTTTCAATGTCTTTCATCTCACGCAGCTCTCTCTCTCTCTCTCTCTCTCTTTTGAATAACACAGTTTTGACTCAGGAAGACCCTTCAGGCCGAAAGAGCCTCATTCAATCCCAGCTTGGGATGCTTATCGAGGGTACGTGTCAGGACTGGTAGGGGTGGTTACTTTTTTTTAAAGCAATAAAGAAAATATAGCACAGATCTGGCAGTTGTACGATGGGGTGGGACCTCACGTTTCCAAGTCTTGTGTGTTACTGGACATAAGTCTTTTCAGAACCACTTTAAAAAGGAACACAGGGGGTATCTACTCCAGACCTAACTGATGTATACCTACAAGAGATAGAAAAAAGTAAAGCAGACTGTCCTTGTGTCAAATAAATGAGGGCTTGGATTAGGAAGCAATTTCCAGAAACACATTCATGTGTGGAATCAAAAAGTGCTTAATTGCAAACATCTGAGATGAAAGATAAAATGAGGTACTCTGGAAAAGTGTGCTAGATGATTCAGATGGGCGCCCTAGAGATGGCAAAGATGCTGATGGCGGAGACGTGCGTAGAGTCTGAATAAAATCGTCTCAGCAAATGTGAGACGGAAAAATTCATGTTTCCAAATCGATATTTTCCATTTGATAAAAGTGCACATATGTGCCCACGTTAATAATCTAAGTATTGTTAATAGACACTGGACTGCTTTGTCTTTTTCCAAGAGTTCTTTCATTCAGTTTGGTCAAAGTCCATCTGGGGATGACCTCTTACTGGAAAAGTAGCACACTGTGTTTGGGCACATGTCATCTTCTTCATTTTGCTTTCTAAACTTGGAAGCGGCCTCAGCAGTTGGAAATTATCGCTGGAGGTGGAGAGAACTGACCATCATTAAGACCTGTGCATGGTGCAGTGGCAGGTCATGTACACAATTCTGATTAAGTCAACAAGCCTTGGAGTGTGTTCTGGAACACTAGTTCTCAAAATTTCATGAATATCAGAATGGTCTGTGGAGTTTATTAGAAATAGAGATTTTGGGTCATCATCTCTCAGAGGGCTGAAGTGGGGCCAGGAGCCTGCACCGTGAACTATTATATAGGAAGTAGCCGTCATGCCGAGGCCTGGAGCTCCAGGGAGGTGATTCCATCCAGCATCAAGAGGAGGCGTGGGAGTCAGAGCTCCACGCGGAGGTTGCAGCGATGGAGCTGTACTTGTATGTGCACACGAGGAATTCACTTAACCCGCAGAGGTCCGGTCTTTGCCCCCGGCCTCAGTGAGGTAGTCTCCGGGGCCCTGGAATGTCCTGCCCAGCAGGAGTGTCCTTGTTTGCTGGAGGCTTTGGCCACTGAACAGTCTAGTGGTGTCCTTTATGATGGGGCCTTTAGGGGACAGGTCCTGTCAGTTCTGATCTGGGGGACCTGGAGGCTAAGCCTCCAGGAGGGGCTGAAAAGATCAGCCAGGTGGGCAGTATGTGGTCAAGGCCCAGCTAAGACTCCAGACACAGGAAGGCTCCGGCGAGCTTCCCCGAGTGGCTGTACTCTGGAGTGTTGTCACACATGGAAGCCGGGAGGACGTAACACCGTCCAGGACCCCATTTGCATGTGGACCTCCCAGACTTCGCCTCTCTCCCTGGGCGGGTTCTGATCTGTATCCTTTTACTATGATAAAGTTGTAATCGTAAACACAGTGCTTTGCTGAGTTCTTAGAGATGTTCTAGTGAATTATCAAACCTGAGGGAATCTTGGGATCCCCAGAACTTATAGCCAGGTGGTCAGAAGTGATGGTGGCCCTGGGGACCCTGGGTATGTGGCTGACATTTAAAGTCTTGGGCCTACTTGGCAATGTGGCAAGATTGTGCCCTCCCCTGGAGCTTGGCCAACTCCTCTGCAATATGCTTCAGCCTGGACAAGCCTCAGAAACAGGAGGTTGAGAAAAAGAAACACGTTCCATAAAATTATATACAGTGTGATACCACTGATGCCAATTTTACAAAGAATAAAACAATGCCATATGTTGTTTATTAACATATATGCATATATATATGCATAATCCATAGTATATTTGCATGCATGTAAAGAGCATAGGTAAATGTGTATGTATATATGTATATAGTTTGTATACAAATGTGTACATGTGTTCATTTCTATTTATATGCAAAGAATTACAGTTTGGAACCGGATAGATACACTCCAGGTTCATAACAGTGGCTGTCTCTGGGGTCGGGACAAGAAAGCCAAAGTGACAAACTGCAAATCTTTGCTAATTACCGATGATGCTTGTTGGACGTTTGTATGATTATTTTGTACGTTTTCTCTGTGTTCGGCATTAATGTGAACTCACCTAGAGTGGAGGCCAGGGAGGCAGTGGTGCGTCAAGGACACCGTGAGAGGCCTGGTAGGGTGGGGGAGTGGTTGGGGCTCGGGTGGCAGGAGATCCGGAGCACAAGGCGGGTTACTCAGCAAGGACTGGCGGGTGCTTGGCGTGTGTTCTCCCGTGACGGCTGCTCCAGGGACAGCCACGAGAGGAGGCATCCTCTCTTTGTCCTGTACAAGAAGAGCATCAGGGCTTGCCCATCTCTTGGACGCCCCCGGATGCCTGGGTGACAGTCAGCGGAGGGGGCACAGCTGCGGGGCTCCCCATTCCGCTTCGGTGCAGAGAGTCTCGGGGCCCTTCACCCTTCCACCTTCACTCACGCTGCCCCATGGGGTGGGAGCGCCCATGGGTCGCGGGCTGGCCCGCGCCGCCCGTGGGCTGATGGTCCGGCCCTCCAGCTGAGAACATCTGCCAGGCCCTGTCTCCTGGGCCCTCGCAGCGCCCGCCCTGCCTCCCCAGTGCCAGCCCTGCCTCCCCAGCCTGCTAACTCACTCCTTCCCTTCGGTGGCCCTTGTTTCTTGCCTCCGCCTAATTATGCGCAACGGTGGCACAAGTCAATAAAAACCCCATCTGGCTCTCACATCACAAAAGACCGTATATGCCTTGAAAATTCATTTGTGCTGAGCTGAGCGCACGCTTCTAAATCACAAGTGCCAGAAGAGTCAAGGTGACATGGCAGGAACAGAAAAAAGTCAGCCACCGGAACCGCCGGCGCCTTGGGGCCGTATTTCACCCTCGGTGGGAGGAAACGCAAGGCACGTTGTCTGGTTGTCTGGTTTGTTCGGGTGATCAGAGGACTTGAGGAACGTGTGCAGGCCCGTGCGCCGGCCCGCCGTGTACCGTGTACCGTGTGCGTTTTACCCAGAATGTGGCACTGACTGGCAAATTGCATTTAAGTTCTGTTTGCTCTACTGGGGGGCCCGGGAAAATTGACCAGATTCACTGTCTCTGAGCTACAGGCGTTTTGAGCTCCAGCCACCCCAAAAGGCTGCCTGGGACAGCATCAGGCCACTTGTGGGGACTGCCTGCTCCCACTCCAGAGGGTCCTGGGCACCTTCCAGGTGAGGGAGGATCCTGAGCAGGATCCTGGGGGGAAGGAGCCTGGATTTTCAGAATAGAAATGAACTGGATGGTAAAGATGTTTGCTCTGCTTTGTTTTGGGGGTGGGGGGGCCTGCTCCTTCACTTCCTGATCCTCATTTTCTGTGCATCTGCACTACGCCGAGGACTGAGTTTGGTGCTGGGCAGGTGTGTTGGTCTGGGCGCTGGGCCTGCTCTTCAGGACCAGCATGTAGGGGGGAGATGGAGGCCGACAGTGAAGAGGCAGGTGCTCCCCGCACTTCCTGGGGGGGAGTCGCCCAAGGGGTTGGGAGCGGGGAGGCACGTCCCCCCCCAGGGGAGGCTGATGAGACTAGGGTCTGAGGAGCTGGCTCGTGAAGGCCAAAGAGCCAGGCACACGGGGAGGAGGCAGGACGTGGGCAGGTGTGATGCAGGGGGTGCACAGAAGGATTGGAGCCAGAGGGTCTTCCAGCCCAGCAAGGGTGCCATCTCCAGTCAGGGAGGGCGGGGCAGAGAACCAAAGACAGGGAGAAATGCAGGAGGAGGAGCAGGAAGAGGAAGACGAGGGATGCACTGGTGGCCCCCCCCACCGAGTCCCCAGCGCCCACAGGGCTTGCACCTGCTGCCTCTGACTTTCTGCTCTTGGGGCCCCCAGCCTGGGGCCCTGCTTCAGGGCCAGGACTGGACAGTTATTTGCCCCAGTGCGTGAGCCGTGGTGGCACTGGCAGCCTGGGGCCCTGACCTTGTGCAGCGGCGCCCGGAGCTCGGGTCTGTGATGCCCACGGCTGCACCCACTCGGAGCACCAGGGGCCGCTTCAGGTGTCTCGGCCACAGCCCCGGCCTCCGGGTCCCTAGAAGCTGGGGCAGCAGCAGTGATGGAGCTCTTAGCAGCTGGGGTCGGCAGGCAGCCTCGTACCCACGCCTTGGCCCCTTGGCCCACCGCCTGCAATTACAGCGGCGGCCGTGCGTGGGGCTGGAGTCCCGTCTGGTGACAGATGTGGCCTCTGACTCCACACCCCACGCAGGATTAAGAAGGTGTTGCAAATTCTGTTTATGAATTCTGTCAATAATTCTAATAAAAACTTGCAATAATTAAATTAGAATCCACCTATAGGTTTTTAACATGAAAGGAGACACAATTTGCTGAGATAAGTCAATTTGAAAAAAAAAGTGAAACTGCTTGTATTATGTATTTATGAAGTAGAAACTCATTTCCCCATCCAATTTGAGCTTGCTATTTCGCGCCGGGTAATAGGTACTTCCGATAGCAACAGCAGCCTCTGATGGCACTGCGGCCCCGTCTCACCATCATGTTCTCCGCAGACCCAGGTCAGTGATTACAAAGTCGTTAGGGTTTGAAAATCTCATTGGTCCGACCCAGGCTGATCACGGGGGGAGCCGCGTGTGCCAGCCGGCTCCCTGCCTCCCGAGGCCTCCCGTGCTCTGTGCCACCATTTTGCAAATGCCACCCACCCTGTGCTGTGAGCTCAGAGCTCCCTCCCCTGGGGAGCGTCCCAGGGTGGCCCCCAGATGGAGCGAGTCCGCCCCGGCTACCAGTGCCCTTCAGGCCTCTCCCGTGCTGATCCAGCTCTGTCCCCAGGACTGGCCAGGAAGGAAGGGGACGTGTGTGCAGAGTTTGTCACCCGTGTTCTGCCCGACCCCTCACTAGAAGTCTGTTTGTGGACCTGACATGGTCTCTGCCAAGGTGCCAGGGGGTGTCCCCTGTCTGCTCAGGCACCGGCCTGGGTGTGGGAATTGGTACGGTGGGTGGAAAGGCCTAGAAGGATCCAGAAGGGTCTGAGGAAGTCATCTGGCTGAAAATCGGGCTTGGGGGAGATCTGTTCCTGGGAGCTGGAGTCATAGAAGGGCAGGAACGGGAGCTGGGTACCAGGTTTGGGGAGAACTGTGGCCTTATTTGGGATTGGAAGTTGAGAGAGGTGATGAGAGACTTTGACGATGGCCACAGGGTGAGGATCAGACGGATAGTGAGTGGAAGAGGACAGGTGGGTGGTTGAGTTGTCAGGGTTACGCACTGAATCTTTGATGTTCTCTGAGACCGTCACCTAAACACAGAGGGACCCTCGTCTCTTTCGATGGCTCCACATGGTGGTGTGGGTGGGATACTCGTGACTCCACGTGGGCACCGGGCGGAGAGCGTCCACCCCTTTGCTGGGTTGCCTGTTGGGGCTGCTTAGGACTGGCTTCAAATCCAGCTCTGCCCCCTTGAAAGCTGGACGGCTGACCTCAAGCAAGCTGCTTCTCCCCGCCTCAGCATCCTCAGCCCTGGAAGGGCAAATTAATCGCTCCTAAGAGGGTGGTCTTGAGATCAGGGTGGGATAGATGGAGGTGAGGACGCAGTGCAGGGCAGCGGTGAAAATGTCCACCTCACCCTCCGCAGCCGCCCCACCTCATGTGTGTGTCCCCACCCCAGCGGCCGTGTTTGCCTTTTGTGGAAGGGACCCTGTGTATTGGGATGTCTGTGCCTCTAGAGCCTTCCAGGGTGGGGTACGTAGTGGGAGCTCAGTGAGGCCAGCACAGCCCCCCGCTACCCCAGCGGTGCCTTCTTGTGCTGCAGGAGGACGGGACCTGGCTCAGGCACAGAGGTGAGCCTTGTGGTCAGCATGTTGGCCCGGTGGGGCTCCTCTCTGGCTGTGCTGTCCTGCATCTGAGTTTCTGGACTCTGATCACGAGAAGGAGAAGCACAAGCTCAACCTCTGGAAATAGCACATGCTCACACGGGCTCTCACCAAATGTTCCTGCGAGGAATCCTAAAATTCATAATCACGTTTAATTTCTCAACAAGACAGACATTATCTAAGGGCTAAATACTAGAAAATGTATAGAGAAGGGAAAAATTGACAAAAATTTAACTTAAAGCCCCATTTTTAAGGATTTATGTAGGTGCTTCTGCAGGATCCCAGTGACCATGTCTGAAAACAACCAGGTCATGAGGAAAGCCTGGGACTGGTGGCCACGGGTCAGCCACAGCCGGGCCAGTGGACCAAGGCCACATGTGTGGGCAGGTGACTCTGGCAGTACTGGCGCCTCCCTGGACCTCCCGTCTCATGAGAGCAGTTGAGGGGCTGCACGCATGGTGACCAGCACCCCGCCAAGGGCTCAGCGCTCGGGACACGGTAGCGGTTGTTACTGTCATTCCTGGAGTCAGGAGTACTTGTGCCATTTGCTCCTCCTGACAGATAACCATATCTGAATTCTTTTGTGTATTCTGAAGGGAGATAAAGATTTTAATTCATTGCTCTCGCGTGTTTTGCATCTGACATCCCAACGAACGCCGAACACATTTCCATTCAGCAACGGCCTTAAAAGAAACAGAGACTTAGTTCTGCAGAAAGATGTATTTTTGCAATCCACGGACCTGTCACTCATTACTGCAGACATTGGTAGGCTTTTAGCTGTGGACTGTGCACGTTCACAAAACGTTCAGAGGGGGTGTCATGACCTTGAATATTCGCGTGAGAACGACAGGTGGCTGTGAACATAAGCTCTTGCTCCCAAGCTAACGGCGCAGAGCACGCTTACGAGCATTCATTCCGAGTAGGAATGAAACCTGAACCTTGCACCTTCTCACTCGGAAGCCAATCTGCGGAGGAAAAACGGGGCGATAGCATGACAGTGGCTCAGACCAGGCCCCTCAACAATCTGTGCAAAGACCTAAGAGTATGATGCAGACCCAACACCTCCTCTTTCTGGCTGTTTTTAAGATAACTATCCAGAAAAATATAACTATTGACTGAGCTTCATTCAATAGTTATGAAAAGAAAAGTCCAAAAACTAATGAGCAAAGAGAAACCACTCAGAGGTTTGGTGATTGGTGGATGTTTGACTTTTCTACCCATTTGTCCCAAAGCCCAGCGCAGGGCATTATCCCACTATTTTTCTGCTGCTTCCTTGATGCTGGATGAACTCAGGCCAGTCCTGGGTCTCCAGAGTAGCCAAGATCCCTGCTCTGAGACACATTATGGTAGGACCATGACCATGGGCCCTCACTGTACAAGGCACTTTGCAGGGCAATTCTAGGTGCATCTACTATGGCCTGGACGTGTGTATCTCCCAAATTCATATGTTGAAACCTACCTAATTCCCCATGTGATGGTCTTAGAAGGTGATCCTTTGGGAGGCAATGGGTCATAAGGGTGGGGCCCTCATGAATGGGTTTAAAGCCTTATAAAAGAGACCTCTGAGAGCTCTCACCCCCTCTGCCATGTGAGAGCACAGCAAAAAGCCTCTGTGAACCAGGAAGCCTTCCAATACTGCGTACACTGGTGCCTTGATCTGGACTTAGCAGCTTCCAGAACTGTGGGAGACAAATTTCTGATGTTTATAAGCTGTCCAGTCTATGGGACTTTTTTGTTATAGCAGCCGCCATGGACTGAGGCAGCATCATTTCTAATTTTACCTTCATAATAATTTATAAGATGGAAAACCCATCACCTCATGTCACAGATGTAGAAATGAGGTTCAGTGGGGCCAACTTCCTCCAAATAGCACAGGCAACATGTGTTTGAGTTCCACCCTAACCCAGTTTTATCCGTCCTTCCGTTGCAAACCTCCACCACAGTCCAGGCGCCCCCTGGTTGGAGCCACTCAACAAATGCTTGCCTTGTCCCAGAGGACAGGCCATTGGTGACCAGGAGTGGTGCTCACGTTCCTGCAACAACCACTGCTAACGTGGTTTTAAAACACATCGGTTATGTTTACAATGATCGTTTCGGTTAACTTAGTCACTAGAATTTTCTAATGTAACCTGAGTTTGTACCAGCTGTGTCAATAGCCAGTGATTGTGTGGACTCACTAGTGTCTGGGGTCCGTGTAGGTCACATGGAGATCTTGTTTGTGTATTGATTCACAAAGAGCTGGGAGGTGTCTCCCATGTGCCTTGCTGGGTGCTAGGATGTAACGATGAGCAGCAAAATTGGACACAGAGCCAAATATGGGAAAGAAACAAGGGAAATCGTCAAGCTGGTCTCTGTGGATAGCTCCTGTGTATGTGCCACCGAGGGGAGGAGACTGTGCTTTATGGGAGCATGACTAGGTGGGCTTGGCCTGGTTTGGTTGGGGGTGGTGGGTGGTAAGGGGACATTTCCCCCAAGGAAGTGACGTTTTATATGAGATGAGTTAGGACAAATGATAAGCAAATGATGTGGGGTGTGGGGAGTGGTAGGAAGGAGTATTCCAGGAAGAGGGTTGGCATATGCAGAGGTCCTGAGGCACCAAGAGGTCTTCTTGGTGTTGGGCCTAGGAGGAAAGGGAGCCTGTGCAAAGAAGTGGCTGGAGAGCTGGGGAGAGCAGCCCTGCAGGAGCTGGTAGGCCACAACCAGGATTCCGGTTTGTACCTTGAACGTAACAAGGAGTCCCTGAAGGACGGTAGGCAGAGGAGTGAGATGACGGGCTGACTTGGGTGCAGGTGCGGCTGCCCCGGAGTGGAGACTTGGCCACCTCGTCCGTGGCACAGGAAGGAGAACTTCCTGCAGCTCACCATGCTCTTGCTCTTGCACCTGGAAATCACACGCACAGCCGCTCCGGCGGAGGCCAAGCCGTAAAGGGAGTGTCCTACAAGCTGCAGGTTGGGGAGGAAGCGCGGTGTCCCACGGAGCCGTCGTGTTTACCGTAGACGACGATGCTCTAGAAACCGCGAGAGAACTTCTCTGACGTGGCTGTGCTTTGAGGTTGGAGGAGCCTTACTCTTTGGCCGGCTTCTCCTGAGCCCTGCGCCCCTCCTCTGCCACCGCCCCATCCCGGGTGACTGCCCACGGCGCAGGTGAGCGGATGGTGCCTGGGAGGAGCGGCCTCGCTGCCTGACTAGGAGGGACGGGAGGCAGGGGTGTGGGGGTGCCAGCTGCCCGCCGCCCTCTTGGGGGACCAGCAGGTCACAGGGAAGCTTCTGGGGCTCAGAGGCCTCCTGACTGTGGTGGGACGCACCGAGGCCCAGGTCGGCCTTTCAAGGGCATAACATTGTCCATTTCTTAGGCTTATTTGTCACGCTTGGAGGGATGCCACGATTAATTATTTAATTATGAGTGTAAAACCGGAAATTTAACGAGGACACAAACGCGATCGCTTTGGCACCCAAGGTGGTGAACTCCCATCCTGACGGCACACGCGGGGGCTGGAAAGAGGGTTCCTGTGCAGCAGCCGTGGGTGGCAGTGGCCAGGGCACAGGGGGCATTAATCACGTAGTTTCTGTGTATGTTGTGAGGGGCTGGCAGCAGAATGAGCGTGGCGACACGGCAGTGACCGTGACCCCACACTAGGGTCCGTCCTGTGATCGGTCGTGTCACAGGCGAGGGACCAGGGGCTGAGATGCGAAGGCGCTTACCCGGAATCACAGGGCTGGAGAGCGGTGGAGGCAGGTCTTGGATCCGGGTCCGCGTCCAAGCCTGTGGGGTTGACGTCTGCCTCTCGGCCTTCCACAGGCTCCTCCCAGCCTGCGTGGACAGAGACGGTCGCCAGCGCCCGGCAGCGGGAAGCCACAGGGAGGACACACCGACGCCCTCCGTCCACCGAGCGCGCAGGGCGAAGCAGGTGCCGAGTCAGCGGCTCTGAGTCGTTCGCACGTCGGGTTTACTCCATGGCAGACACAGGCTAACGTTTTCATCCTTTTAAGATACTACCCTAGACTGTTGGTGTCCTGCCCCCCGCCCCCAAATTCAAATGAAACCTAATCGGGGGGGGGGCGGGATAGGATGGTGTTGGGAGGTGAGGCCAATGGGAGGAGCATAGGTCATGAGGGTGGAGCAGCACCTGTGACATCAGTGCCCCAGTGACCACCTGGGCGCTCCATCCCCCTTCACCACATGGGGACTCCCCGAAAGGACAACCACTGAGAACCTGGCCGCGGGTCCCACCAAATAGCAGATCAGCCGGTGCCAGGATCTTGGACTCCCAGACTCCAGAACTGGGAGAAATGAATGTGCAGGTCACAAGCCCCCGTCCGTGCTGTGCTGTGGCCGCAGCCCAAGCTCAGACGGACGCTTGGTTTTCCTACTGTAAGACACGGAAGTTTGCTGTGATCAGACTTGGAGACAGCCCCGCGTGGGTGTTTGGGACGCACATGGCGGGAGCACAGTGGGAACAGGCTTGGAAGATGCTGCTGCTGCTGGGTGTTTGGGACGCACATGGCGGGAGCACAGTGGGAACAGGCTTGGAAGATGCTGCTGCTTCCACGTGCATGGAGGAGCCCGATGGGGTTGTAGTGGTTTCCTGTGGCCCATGGTCACCCGGCCGCCACGTTTGAAGGCTTAAAACAGCAGCAACTCCCTCTGCGGCAGTTCTGGAGGCCAGAAGTCCAAAGCCAGGGTGTCAGCGGGGCTGTGCTCCCTCCGGGGGCTCTAGGGAGCCTCCTTCCTGCCTCCTCCGGCTTCTCGTGGCCCCAGCGGTCCTGGCCCTGTGGTGTCACTCCGACCGCTTCACATCACCTCCACCCTGTGTTGTTGCTGACGTGGTAATCTAGGACCAGCTCATCTCAAGACCCTTAACATAACTCCACCTGCAAAGACCCTTTTCCAGAGGAGGTAACATTCACAGGTTCCAGGATGTGACCTTAATTTGGGGGCGGAGGGTGCTCAAGCCTCTCAGGTCATTCAGTCAAAGTGCCTAGTGCCGTGCCTGGCACCAGTGTATTGTCTGTTCCTATGATATTAATAACTTCTGTGTCCTGGGGAGGGTTTGGGATGCCCGCTGGCCCTTTGGTTAAACCCAAAGAGGTGGAAAGGAGAACTGGCAAATCGGGGAGGGGAGAATGGGCTGGGGGCATCAGTGCTCGGCCCGCTCAGCGAAGGTGGGGCTCCCTGCCTCTGCCCCCATCAGCTTGGGTTGATCTGGTCTCTTGGCCTCTGCCCTGTGGGTCTCTCGGGAGCAGGTGTTTCGAGGGTTGAGCTTTTTTTCCCTCCTGAGAGGCTCAGCTGTCCTGCCCCTGGCCGGCGTGCGCCTATAGCACCTGACGTCGGAGCTGATGGTCACCTGCTCTCACCACAGTGGCAGGTGGAGCCCAGGAGGACGAGCACCTCGCTGGCCTCTTCCGAGAGCTGCTGGGTCCATTGTTGGAGGAAGCGCTCTCCAAGGCTGTTTGAACCCCGCAGAGCCTTCCTCCTCCCCCAGGGGATGAATTCATGGAACTGACTGGGGTGTTCGGTGGCCGGAGGGCCGGGGCTGAAGGACGCAGGCCTCCTGGCCAGTTGCTGGTGCTCTCCGATGGGTCTGTATCCTGAGCCCTATGAGGAGGAGGCTCTCTCGTCTCTCGCCCTCTCGCCCTGGCCTGGCCTCACTTGCCCTGTGGTTGGCCCACACGCACTCACGCCGTTTCACAGTCTCCTGACCCCCGGTGACCACAGGCCCATGTTGTGCCGGGTGCTGTGCTAGGAGGTGAACGCTGCGACCTGGCAGGGAGCACCGGCCGGGGACACGCCATCCCTCCGCGTCTGCCTCCACTTACAGATTTGGAGGGTTGACAGCTCTGTCGGGTGCCCACCCAGCTGTCCGCAGGCGGCGGGCTCCCCTCGCCCCGGAGCTCTGGCGTCCTCAAGCACGTCTCCAGCTCGGGTGCTGTGTGCTTGCTCAGAGCCGGTTCTATTTGTTCCCAAATCTGTTTATGCCAGTTGTACCAGCTAGTGTAATTATATCATGTAACTAAATATTACATAAAACAATGACATTTCAGTGCAAACAGGAAGAAGGCGGTTGTTTCTATAAAAACAGCTGAATTTTTGGAAAGGCTCAAAAAAGGCAAGGTACTAATTTTTTTTTTCTTTCAAATTAAGTTTCTATGAATCTGCAATAAAATATTAGGGGAAAAGTCACAATTCTGATGGATGGTCACGGCCACGGCTGCTTCCGGTAACCTCCGTGTGCTCACAGCGGCGACACGGACGGAGACTGTGTTGTGGGCATGGTCGCTGTGCGCCCGAAGCCAGAGGGCAGAGGGACGAGTGTTCCCAGAGGTGGGTGTGTGTTCCTCCGGGTTTCATGTTGAGATGTTTCAGGCATGTGTCCCTGTTAGTGATGGTCCACTCCGGGCACCTGGGTGGTCAGCCAGTGAAGCAGCTGCTTGTGTGTGCACGTGTGCTTTTTTTTTTTTTTTTAAGATTTTATTTATTCATGAGAGACACAGAGAGAGGCAGAGACCCAGGCAGAGGGAGAAGCAGGCTCCATGCAGGGAGCTCGATGCGGGACTTGATCCCAGGATCCTGGCATCACAACCTGAGCCGAAGGCAGACGCTCACTGCTGAGCCACCCAAGTGCCCCAATAATCAAAAAATTTTGAAAGAAAATGATGATGGTCCACTTCACGTGACGTTTTTGTTCCTGTCTGATCCCTGCTGAGCTGAGTGATGGCCTGCGGGAGGTGCTGTGACCAGAGCTCACAGGGACCAGATGCCTCCGAGGGCCAGGCCCTCGTGCACAGGTGCCGAGCAGTGGCTCCCACGGGGTGTCGGGTGCAGGTCTCAGCAGTGCCTGCCCCTCTTCAGCCGAGGCAGGGTCCAGTCCAGCACAGCGCTTATTAATTGAACACACACACGCGTACGTGTGCGTTTCTCTCTTTGTTCCTGAGACGCTGATTCCGTGCCTCACTTTCCTTTCAGTCCACTTCCTACAGAAGAATTCTGAAAATAAGGGAACTCACTTCCCGAGAGAGAAATGGGGAGTTCAGACAGAAATTGTGATGTAAGCAACATTTACCTGCCCGTCGCATCCCTTGGCCGGCTGTTGGCCGGCCCCGGACCTGAAAACGCCGAGGCATGGAGCTGCCTGGACGCTTGCACCCCAAGTGTGCGGATGCTTTGCTTGCAAAGCTCGTTGCCTCAGTATCTAGTTAGAAGGCAATATCTTTTAAAAGGTAAAATATTGCTCATGTAGATTATTTAACTTTTTTTTAGCTCCTTCTATAATAAAAAAGAAACATATAGCATTGAAATGAGCGATTTATGGAAACACATAAAGGAACACATTTTCCTAGCGAGTCATTGAAATTTAATTTAGAGACGTGGAACCAGATGAAGGGATGCATTTGAAAGTTGCTTTTTTCCCCTCCTTTGGTTGACTTTGCTGCACCTTGGTGAGAGCAACCGAGTTCTCAAGAGGAGCACAGCCTCTCTCAGATGGCCGGGCGGGTTGGAACATCGGGGAGGTCCTGCTGCTGCGTCCCAGGACCTCCCCGCCCTCTGCGCTCACTCCCTGGCTCCAGGGCACATTCTGTCCTCATCCACTTGGATGTCCTGATGTCATCTCTAACTTGACACGCCTGGAGCTCAGCTCCTGCCTCCAGAACTTTCTCTCCTAAAGTCTTCCCCATCTCAGCAGATGTAATCCCTGTCCTGCCAGGTGCTCCAACCAGGACCACATGTCATCCCGGCTCCTCCTTACACCTCTCGGCTCCACCGTCAGTGTGTTTCCAGGATCCGACCTCCAGAGCTTCTGGTTGATTCTAGAGCCAGGTGAATTGCCCTGGCTTCTGAACTTCCTGCCCTGCCCATGCCTGACCCCACTTTAGTGTCTACACAGCAGCCAGGGGGAACCTACTAATGGCAGGTAGGATGATGTCAGTCTGCTTCGAGTCCTCCGATGGCTCTTTCCTCACTCAGCGGAGGGCCTGCACGCCGCGCTGTACCGCAGGCTCTTGCAGCTGGGGACATGGAGAACTAGGGGAGATAAGGGGGGAGGGACAACGGGAGCAGGCTGATGGCCAGAGCAGGTGCTTGGTGCTCTGGCCTTGTCCCGCTGATGCCAGAGCATGCAGGGATTCACATCATGTTGTGGCCGGGGAAGGTGTCCTGGGGCAGGGCTGTGGTGGGCGTGAAGGAGGCGTGCCTTGGGGCACCCGGGTTGGCTCAGTCATTCATGGGTCTGACTCTGGATTTCGGCTCAGGTTGTGATCTCAGGGTTGTGGGATTGAGCCCTGAGTTGGGTTCTGCGCTGGGCGTGGAGCCTGCTCGGGGTTCTCTTTCCCTCTCCCTCTGCCCCAACCCCCTGCTTGCTCTCTCTCCATCTCTCTCTCCATCAAATAAATAAATCTTTTTTTAGAAAAACAACGGAGGGGTGTTTGTAGGGGAGAGAGTAGCAGGGCGGGTGAATGAAATATCAATGAGTCCATCCTGGGGTAGGAGGAAGTAATGCATCCAACGTCCAGAGAGTGGCTGGAATCACTGAGGCCTGCATATGACCCCTGGTGACTTATGGTGCCCACGACTCCAGTGCCTACCCCCCGAGAGCGCTGGAGGAGAGGGACCATCGATGCCAAGACATCCCTGCTCTTAAAGAGCATTTATCTGGGACACTTGTCAGAAATCCCCAAGAGGGGTCTGAACTGGCAGGTGTCAGCCTTGCCCCAGTCTTCTCCGAGCCAAGCTCTGCGTCTTGTCGGACCAGAGACCTCACCGACGTCAGAAGACGCGCTGCAGACTGCGTCTGCCTTCCCTGTGTGTGGTCCCTTCCGACTGAGTGTGACATTTGAGGCCCTCCTCTTGAAGGAACCCGGGGGTCCGGGTGATGGACCGGCGATTATTCCATTCGTCCAGTTTCATTAATTGAGCACCTACGATATGCAAGGCTCGGGGCTAACCGCTGGGGCTGGTGAGGCTGCGAGTCCGTGCAGTGCACCGGGGTTCCGGCACCGGGGCTCCTGGGCCATCCCCCCGTGCCGCCGTCTCCGCGAGGAGGTACACACGGCTCTCCCGTGCAGCTGCCCCCACGCGCGCCACAGGTCTGTGGGGTCTGTACCCGGGGCATCGGGGATTTATGTTAGGAGGCGTTAAAGCATCAAGGATACCCATTCAGAGCAACAGAAAGCCAGGGACGGCCTTTCAGCCCCGGTATTTGCACAGCTCCATCTTTACGTGACAAATGCGAACAACAATTAAATCCATTTTGGTAGGATAATTGCTTGCCACCCGATGAAGAAGGTGGCTTAAAATGACGGCGTTAGTAATGCAGATTTCCCAGTGTTATTTAAAACCACCACATTATCCAGAGAAAAGTGGAAGGAAGGCAGAGCCAATCCGTGGTCGCCTTCATTCCTAGATCCTGGAGCCTTTTGTATCTGTTATTAAGCCCTCAAAAGTCCACTGCTTCTCCGGGGAAGAAAATGTACTCACAAAGCTCCCAGTCGCTCCCGCGCACGGTGGTCGGCTCGAGATAAACGGCCCAGAGCTGGGGACGGGGGTGTTACGCACGCCGTGGCCAAGTTCAATGCTATTGAAAACTGATAGCCGTACTTCTCTGCCCCTGCGGTTCCCAGAGTGTGAAGAGCGAGGAGCAGCACAATGCAATGCGGTGTTACGGGGTCTTCAGGATGCGAGTGTGAGAAGCAGTGGGTTCCTGCCGTCCATCTGTCCGTCCGTCCGTCCTGGGCAGGCCTGGGGTTCTCACAGCCCCCACCTGCCGCCCCGATTACAGATCCTGCTGGTGCCCACCTGCCCCCCACGTGCCTCCACTTCCCTTGAAGGGCGTTTTTGGAAGAAATGGCCTGCAGAGGTTTGGGGCTCCTCACTTTTCTTTCAGTAATTGACTTTGTGCGGAGTCTCCCACCAACACGGACACTCGTTCATTCATTCCGGGTAAACGTTGCAGCAAGAAACAAATGAGAGTTGAACTAAATAACATCGAGTTGCTTGACAAATGCATTTGCAGCCCCAGCTTAGACACCCACCCCCCCCACTTCAGGAGACGTGACTGCGCATCTGACCCGGTGAGAGCAGTGCCCCCGTCCCCGTGGGAAAATGAATCGGCTGCACAGGGCCTGGGGTGGGCCATTTCCATATATTTGTCCTGGAAAAGTTAATCAGAGTGAAGCAGAGGCTGGGAGAGCCAGGGTGAGCCAGGGTTATGCCGATAGTGCTAAAAAAAATTAAATTCCTGTTGACCCTTATCATGCGGTCCAGGCTCATGGCTCTCCCTCTCCCTCTCTCTCTCTCCCTCCCCCTCCCTCTCTCCTCCCCACTCTCCCCCTCCCTCTCTCCTCTCTCTCTCTCTCTCTCTCTCCCTCCCCCTCCCTCTCTCCTCCCCACTCTTTCTCTTCTATGGAAACTGCCTATCCAAGTCTTTTCTTTGTGAAACATCATTTCACCCTACCTGACTTAATGTGTAGAAGGCATCTTCTTGGGGGAGTGATGGGGGGGATCCAGTGTCCCCCCAGTGCCCAGTAGCCTCAGCCTCCAGCCTCAGGGCCCGTGGGAGAGCACAGGGCACCATACTACCTGGACAAGCGCGTGGTGTGGGCAGGACAAGGCCCCTGGTGGCCTTGGTGGGCGTGGGTCTGCCTGGGGGACACTCTACCCAGGGAGTTGCCAAGGGGCAGAGAAAGGACAAGTCAGATATCCCGAATCAGCGAGCACGCCTTGTCCTGAACGTACCGTATCGTGTGACCATGCCGTCTTCGCTTCTGCCTGCCATGCACAAGGCGGAGGGGTAGGGCACCCCTGGGGATGCAGCGAGCACACGGAGCCTCTGCTGGTTGAGGCGGGAGGGGGTTCAGGGTGGGGATCTCAGATGCTCACAGGTTGTTACTGGAAGAACTGAGGGAGCTCTGGCTGGGCTGGGGAACACTCCCTCACAGTGCACGGCGGGCCTGCCAAGCCCACGCTCACCATCGTGGCCTGGAAGGCTCAGAAGGTCAGGACTGAGAAGCCACCGTGGATGTGGTGTCTGTAGGAAGCCCCCCTCGGCCTGGCCTTAGCTGGAGTCCAGGAAGAGGAAGCCCCTGATTGGCTCCTGAGGCCGCCGTCCCCTGCCTCTCAATAACCAGGTAGTTTTTGGAGGCCCCAGCCACTGAGTGGAAACCCAGCATCCCCCTGACCTGCTGCCCTTGGGAAAATGGACACAGCCGAGCGGCAGGGGGTGACTGTGCCACCACCCCCACCCAGCTCACAGTATCCTGCATCCACGTCCTGCGAGGGGAGGGGTCCGCTGGGGGACCTTCGTGCATATGCAGTTGGCTTGGTGCTGGAGAGGCCCCGCGGGAGGCTTCCCGGATGCTGGAGCAGGCCAGCACCTCCACCCAGGGTGCTGCCCTGATTCTGGTCCACATCCTCCCATCCTCCACCCACACACCAGCAGCACCGGGTCCCCCGTGCCGGGCGCTGCCCCAGATGGGTCTCCCCCATGCTTTTGGCCATGCCTGCTGGACACCTCTCTCTGCCTTCATGGTTTTCCACTTTGAAAAATGACCTTTTTTGTTATTTACTTACTGTATCCTCTTA
Source organism: Nyctereutes procyonoides (assembly GCF_905146905.1). Lineage (NCBI taxonomy): Eukaryota > Metazoa > Chordata > Mammalia > Carnivora > Canidae > Nyctereutes > Nyctereutes procyonoides. Next base: position 2,913,689 of record NW_026575024.1, on the reverse strand, counting down.
GGTGCCTTTTTTTTTTAAAGTAGACTTTATTTTTCTTTTCTTTTATTTATTTTTTTTAAAATTTTTTTATTTATTTATGATAGTCACAGAAAGAGAGAGAGAGAGAGAGAGGCAGAGACACAGGCAGAGGGAGAAGCAGGCTCCATGCACCGGGAGCCCAACGTGGGATTCGATCCCGGGTCTCCAGGATCGTGCCCTGGGCCAAAGGCAGGCGCCAAACCGCTGCGCCACCCAGGGATCCCTCTTTTTTTTTTTTTTTAGACTTTATTTTTCAGAGCAGTTTTAGGTTCACGGTGAAGTTGGGAGGGAGGTACAGAGACTTTTCCATATACCGCCTGCCCCGCGCGTGCACCGCCTCCCTCGTTACCAGCGCACCTGTAGAGGGTTTGTCACAGTCCGTGACCCCAGTGACCCCATGTGTGCAAGTCCCTATCACCCACCCTCCAGGGCCCCTACAGTGCACTCTTGGTGCTGTGCATTCCGCGGGTCTGGACCGATGTGCGGTGGCCCTGTCCACCCGGCCCCACGGTGCCGCACACTGTGCTGAGCGTCTTCCCTGCTGCCCTGGTCATCCCCTCGCAGGCCCCTGGCAACCACTGATCTGTTTACTGTCTCCCTGGTTTGGACACACCGGCTTCTTTCATTTAGTAACATGCATGATAAGCTTCCTTGGGTGACTTTTAAACGGAAAAGAGTTTATTTTAAAGGGAATCCGTAGCATAGATGGAAAACCAGTGTCATTTATATTAATAGGGGGTAAAGGGATGAATACAATAAAAAGTGAACACATTTTAGCTACAGATCATTAATTAACAAAGGATCAGAGCCCAAGATCTGTTTTTCTTTGTTGAAACGATAAATGAGCATCGGTGAGGTGTCAAAGCTGTAAACAGCACCGGACAGGGACTTTCTCCCTTATCAGGAGAATTGCAACCAGTTGTGAAGGAACAGCCCTCGCAGCACGTATATAGGGGAAGGCGACGCCGATACAGCGGGGGCCAGGCCACCCTCCTCCTTGTCTTCTCATTCGCTGTTACTCGGGAGTAGATGCTATTATCCCCAGTTTACAGACGGGGAGGTTGAGGCTCAGCGAGGGTAAGTCCTGTGGCAGACCGGGAGGCGGTGGAGTGGGATCTGGAGCTGGCGTCCTGGGCCTCAGGTCCCACGCTCAGGAACCTGGTGTCCCATGTGTCTGGGAGGGGCCGCTTGTGTCTCAGGAACCCCAGGCCGCAGCCTCGACTCACAGGCCGGGCTGACTTGGAGCACCCCCGTGGGGCACAGACAGCCCAGGCGGCCCGGCTCTGGGGCCCAAGGGGTCATCTCCCCACCTTCGGGTTGCTCCCTACACCCAGGGCAGGCCTCCCTGGAAGACCTGCCACCTCTGTAAGCATCCTCCTTGTTCGCGTGTCCAGGGGAGTCGGGGTGATGCGGGGGGAGCTTTCTTGCTGAGGGGAGCTCCCCGGCCTGGGGGTGCTGCTCCATTAATGCGAGACCCCCGGAAAGATGAGGACCCACACCAGGAGTCAGTTTCCCAGAGGGGCTCAACGCAGCCCCGGGGTTCCCTTTGACTTCCTCAACGGCAGGGGACGCACAGGGATGAGCGGAGAGCCTGCCCTGGCGCTTGGGGGATTCCCGGTAACCTGGGGAGGTGACCTGCCACACTCTTCAGAAGGATATGAGCTGCAAGTCCGTCACCTGGGAGCATCTGGCAGGGTGATTATGCATGCAAATTTTATACATGAAATTCAAACATGGAAGGAGATGCCCCCCAAATTTTACAACCTGAAGATAAGTTATGTGCTGAGTTATGCATCTGACTGATGGAGCAGCAGACCTGCCAGCGTCTGGCCCGGTCTTCTGCGTGGGCCGTGTCTTTGGTTCTGAGCTGGAAGATTGACACGCCGGCCGCTCCTCGTTCCGCACCCCCCTCCTTGGGGTCAGCACACGTTGGTAGTGGTACCGTGGCTAAGGGAGTCGGCCTAGAGCAGGCTCTGCGCATCCACACTTGCCACCCAGGCAACTGGTGCGGCCACCTCGCCTCACCCGGCCCGTCTGGCAGCAGAGCTAGCGGTGGCGCTGCCCTTCCAGGCTGTGGTGATGAGTGCGTGTGCATACGTGTAAGGAAAGCATGCGTGGTTCCAGGGAGATGGGACTGTGGGGCTGCGCATGTGGGAAGAAGGAAGCGGGACCCACCACCTCTCAGCCCCGTGCACGGAACTGAGCAGTAAAGAGCAAAGTGTCTACATGGACAGGACCGATGGGACCTGGCTCTCTTATCTGAGAAGGTTCTGGAAGCAATAGGCACCAAAGTCAAAGAGTCTGTGTCATGACCCCTTGTGGTCAGTCTGTTGAGCTCATTTCTGAGGCTGGGGGTGGAACACAGGGAACAGGACCCTCCACCCAGAGGAAGGAGCGAGCAAGCACCTGGCAGGTGGACAGAGTCCCATGCAGTGGCTGAGCTCCAGGTGCGGTTCCAGTTCCCATGGAAACTGGGAACTGCACAGAGATGCCCCAGTCATCAGTACAGTGTGACATGGAAGGGCGCAGGAGTGATGACACGGGTGGGGACCAAAGCCCAGGTCCCGCCAACATACCAGATGCAGCATCTCCGTACGTGGCAGAGCAAGACAAGACCTCGGGCCTGTCACCAGCTCAGCTGAGGCCTCCCATCTGCCCTCTGCCCTTTCCTCCCCCAGGTCCAGCATCTTCCCCCCCCACCCCCGGTGAGGTCTCTGCGGGGCCCTCGGTCTGCAGTTGTCTGCCCACCTGCCTCCTTTCCTGACTCTTCCTTTTGGCTGCTATCACCATCTTTTTTTAATTTAATTTAATTTAATTTAATTTAATTTAATTTAATTTAATTTATTCATGAGAGACACAGAGAGAGAGGGAGAGAGAGAGAGAGAGAGAGAGAGGCAGAGACACAGGCAGAGGGAGAAGCAGGCTCCCTGCAGGGAGCCCGATGTAGGACTGGATCCTGGATGTGGGGATCACGTGCGCCCTGAGCTGAAGGCAGATGCTCCACCACGGAGCCACCGGCATCCCCAAAATTTGTAGTGTTCTGAAACAGGGACAGATTTACTTTCTGTAAAGCCGAGCTCACAGTTATCTCCTTTTCCCTTTTTTTTAGGGAACCATGGGAAGAAATGTAAAGATTTTTTTAAATGTCTAAAAAAAAAAAAAAAAAAAAAAGAGGCTCCAAATACTCCCCTCTGTTCTAGCTTAAATAGAGGAAATTTGGCCAAGGCCTTCCTTGAGGGTTTTTCTGCCCACTCCCAGCTCTGTGTCTATTGCTTTGTCTCATCATTTGTCTACCCCATAAACACATACCTGGCACCTGCCGAATTCCAGGTGTGACATGTGAGGAGGAACCCCAGCTCTTAGATCGGATGCTTTGATGGGGGACAGGATTAGCTGTGGAAAACAGGGACATGCCGGCGGCCAGCCAAGGGGCCTGAGTCTCCTGGGTAGGGGGGGAAGCAAGGGTGAAAAGAGTGGGGGATGTAGGAACAGAAAGGATGAGACAGTAAGCAGATGCTGTGTCTTTGGGAAGTTCAGAGTTCAGCGAGGAAGAGCGAGGTTAGAAGCTTGGGGAGTGAAATGGGTGTATTTCAAGTGGATGGAGAGCAGCCAGCGAAGAGAAGGTGGATGGTACGGAGCTTCGTCTTCATCCTTCATCTCCCCGTGTCCTGCTGGACGGGTTGGCAGGGTTAGGGTAAGTGTGCCCGGGAGGACCTAGGGGGACCCATCTCTGGCTACACTCTCGGGTACCTTAACTCAGGGAAGCCCTGAGCAACCATCCAGTGCTACTGGGGGGCCCCTTACAAGATGGCGAGCGTGATGGCATCAGGGGCGGATGGGGACGACTTTCTTAGGGACCCTTCCTGGGTGTCACGGAGCAGTTTGTAGCCACGCGACAAGGGCAGCTTCTGCGGTCATGTCCCGGCACATCAAAGCATGAGAAGTCGCTCGACTGAAGCCTGCCAGGATGACTTTCCTGAATGAGCAAGGTCAAGAGTCACGCAGTCGGTGTTGATGGGCAAGGGGGAGGAAGGGCGGACGTCGTCGGCTTACGTCTGTCTCGAGGGGTGAGTAGCCGCGGCGGTCCGGCTGGGGCTGGGGCTCACCCCCCCCCCCCACCGGCCACGCCATACCCTCAGAGCTCCGTCCCCTGCACCTCCACCGGCGACGGGTGCACCCACACCGTGAGGTCCTCGCCAGTTTGCTGAGGGTAAAGCCACAGCTCACGGTAACTTTAATTTGCATTTCCCGAGGAGTAGCGAGTTTGAGAATTTTTTTCATGTTTGTGGATCATCTGGATAGTCTCTTGAGAATTACCTATTCGCATCCTTTTGTTCATTTACAAGCAACTGGGTTGTTTCTTCCTGTCATCTTGGAGAGGCCTGTGCCCGTTACAGCTGTTAACCCCCTCCCTATTACCCGGGCTGCAAACGCAGGCGGCCCCTGACTCACGGTGTTTTGCCTTAACGCTCTCTCGCCTTTACCAATGGCGTGGAAAGCACTAGGCCCTCAGCAGAGACCATCCTTAGGATTTTTTTTTTTAAGATTTTATTTATTTATTCATGAGAGACACAGAGAGAGGGAGAGACACAGGCAGAGGGAGAAGCAGGCTCCACGCAGGGAGCCCGATGTCGGACTCAATCCCGGGACTCTGGGACATGCCTTGAGCCCAAGGCCGATGCTCACCTGCTGAGCCACCCAGGTGACCCATCCTTGGGATTTTGAATTGGGATCTTTTCCTGGATTCACGATCTGTGGGTCCCGTACTGTCCTGTGATGCTGGGCGGCAGCAGCTACCTGCGAGCCACGGGACCATGAGGGTAAACAAGCCACCCACAGACAACCACCCTGCACCCAGACTTCCCTTCTGTCCCCCACTCCAGGACAACATTCGGTACTTACATATCATAGTCAACACTTTGGGATCAAACAGGCTTTGGGTCGAACGATTTTGCCCGGCCGTAGGCTAACGTGAGTATTCTGAGCACGTTTACGGCAGGCCGGGCTAGGCTGTGGCGTGTGGTAGGTCAGGTGTCTTAATGCATTTTCAGCTTAAGGTGTTTTCAACTTAGGATGGGTTTATCAGGATATAACCCCATCGTGAGTCCGGGAAGATCTGTATTTATTTTTTGCAAATCCTCCATTTATCTGTTGACATGTTTGTAAAGGCTTTTGCCATGTAGAATCTCTCAATTTTTATGCAGCCAGGCGTGCCTGTCGACTTTTCCACATCTTAGTTTCCAGTCTTGGATGTGTCCCTGCCACCCGAGTCCGGGTGGACTTCCCTACATCTCTTCTGGGAAAGCACTCGCCTGACACAGGCCCCCCCAAAAGAGCCTTGGCTTTTCTGAAACTTTAATTAAATCCGAAATAGGAGAAATATGAAAGATATGAAATTGTTGCTTCAATATTGTTTTATAATCCTGTATCAAGATCCTATTGAGAATTGCTGGAGAACCAGTGTTTTGACACTGGCAAGATGAATTGCTCTGGGCACGATTTCCAGTGACCTCCTGACCCCCATCCCTCTCCTCTGGACAGTAGCACGTCCAGTGTCTTTGGGGGAATGTTGTCCCCCGGCCGTCGAGGGGGCTCTGAATCAGGCCGTTGGCATCCCCCCACCCCACCCCCTGCCCCATACAGCCCAGCCGGGTGGACTTGCTCTCCTGGGAGAGAAGCCAAGGGGCCGGCCCGCTGTTCCCAGGCCCGCGGGCCTCTCCTTCTTGCCTCTGGGGCACATGCTTCTCGGGAGTGACTTGGTGGTCCTGGCGGGAGCATCCCCTGCTCACACGTGTCATGTTCTGGGTGCTTCTGGGGCTCGCTCGGTCACCAGCACGTCGGCGATGCGTTACTGTTTAGCTGCGGCGTCCGTGCTCGGGGCCTGGGTGCAGGACTAAGGCCGGGCGGGCTCAGGAGTGCGGTGGAGCTCACCTGGCTTGACCTGGGGAGCACGCGGGCGGCTCCGGGCGTGCAGCACACCTGCACCAGGTCATTTGGTCCCTGATGTTCAGTCAGAGCCCTGGCTGCAGGCTGGGGGGCCCTCCCTAGGGCTGCCCCCGTGTGGGTGGGCGAGAGCAGGTGAAAGGAGGACGTGGGCTGCGTAGGCGCCGACAGTGGTGCCTCGCGGCTGCGGTTGGAGGGTTCCAGGCCTCAGCGCCGGGGAGCCGTTCCCAGCTTGGGGTGATGAAGTGTGTGCCCAGGGAGCCACAGGGAGCCCGCGGGCTCTGCATTTTGATGTTTGGAAGCTGTTTGCAAGTTCAGTCCAGATATTTGCATTACCAGATGGTTTATGGATCGATTGCCAAACCGTTTGATTTCATTTTCTTCCCCCCAAATTCAGGGGTGTGGTTCTGACCCAAGTGATGGGAAGGAGAGGTCGGTGGAGGCCTGAGTTCCTGAGAATGGGATCGTGGTGACTTTTGTTGGGTGACTGAAGGCAGTTTGCCCTCTCCCAGCCACCCCAGCAGGGTCTGCTGTGGGCCGGGGACCCCCTCTGCGCTGCGGGCTGGGCTGTCACAGCGCTGCTTAGACACTTACGTACACATCTGCCCGCTAAGGAGTGTTGCTGTCAGTCCTGTTATGGACTTTGCATGTTGAGCAAACCTGGATGTGGTCCCCGCCTATCTTCAAAGCGTTAAAATCTAATGGAGAAGGCGGGTAACAGTTCTTGAAAATTCATGTGATTTTGTATAGTTTCAAGGCTACGAGAATGAATAGTAGAAGGATTTGGGTTAGTCCTTGGAAGGAGAGGACAAGGAAGCCTTCCTGGAGGAGGTAATGACTGCTCAGAGAGAAAGAACCATCATTCTGGGCAGAGGGGATGGCATGAGCCAAGGCCCTGGGGCAGGTGGGAGCTGGGAATTCAACAAACTGGAGGGAGTCACAGGGCACGGGGAAATAGCAGGAAGTGAAGCGGAATGGGGGGCAGGGCCACAGCATGGTGAGCCTTGTGTTCGGTACAGGGCTCCGGGCTCACCTGTCCAGCTGCCCACCTGCCCACGTGGCTGACATGCATCAGGGAGGCGGGTGTGGACGCTGATCTTGTGCCTGGTGCTTCCCAGGTCCCCTCTGCGCGGCCCTGCTCTGTCCACCCCACCTGGCCGTCATGTCCCTGAGATGCCACCCCTGGCCTGCCCCAGGCGCTCACCTATGGATGACACATCACATGGCCCCTGGGGCTTTGTGGCCTCAGACTTCCTACCGGCCGCGTTTCCACCTCCCTGCCTCGGCCCCTTTGTTCTGCTCTCCGCGCATACGGTCCAGATCCTGCAGCTTCCCGGAATGAGATGAGCGACAGGACCACCGGGACTCGGGCCCTGTCACCGCGGTGACTGTGCGTGTCCCCGTCACACCGAAGGCCTCACGAGGACAGGGCCCTGGTCAGGCTCCTTCCCTGCGCCGCCCGGGCACCCACGCGGTCCAGCGGGAGCACCTGGGCAGGTGCCTCCTTCACTCCGACCTCCCCACGGGCCGGCCCGGCAAAGCTGCGACAGGGGAGCCTGCGTTCCCTCCAGGCGCAGACAGACAGGCTGACAGAGCGGCTGGCAGACCGGGAGATGGTGAGAAACAGGTTCCAGAAGCTTCCTGGCTGCCACTGCCTAACACCCAGAGCTATTTTCAAATGCTAGTCACAGACATTTTGAACCGCATTAGAATAAACAGAATTCTGAATTATCTTCTCAGCAGTACATGCAATAGCTGTCTGTCGCCCAAACGGGGAGGAAGAGAATGATGATTTCTAAGGTACAGAACCTGGGAGGGGGACACAGATCCACTGGTTCTGGAACCTTCTTGTACACAGGCTGGCCGTCCCTCTCACCCCCTTCCCAGCCCTCACCCCGGCGATCTGGGGACAGTGGGAGACATCAGATACAGCAAGCTGGGGGTGGGCTCGTGCCCGTGGGCAGCAGCATGGGAGACACGGTGTTGCCACATTCGTGCCCAGCCCTGCTGCAGGGTCCAGCCGGACCGCCGAGGAGGCCGCCTGCAACACACAGCCTCCAGCCAGCCTCAGGTGTGCACACACAGCAGGACCTTTGCAAACGTGATTTTTGTGGAAGGCGTGCCTTCCCCTTTCATCCCCAGGTCTCTTGTCAGAGCCGGGCACGTGCCCCGTGGCATCGCTGTCGGCCACCCCTGGGACCTCCATCCCCACCGTCCGCCTGTGTCTCCCCTTAGCTCATCCCCTACCCTGTGTTGTGGCCACACTGGTCACCCCCGGCACACCACAGGGCCTTTGCTCGTGCTGCCCCTGCTTCTGGAAGGGCCTGCCCTGTTCACCCAGCTGCACCTTCTCCAGTCTCCACGTGGTGTTATCTGCCCACAGAGGCCTTCCTAACCCCCGCCCCCACCCCTACATTGGCCTTCCCTTTGATTCTCTCGCTCTGTGCCGCGTAGTGCCCTTTGGAGCGCTGCTCATGAGTGCAGCCGTCCAGAATCGATCTCCTCGCCGACAGGCTTGCAGGCCCCCGCTGCCAGGCACGGTGCTGGGCCCAGGCTGGGAACCCAGTCAAAAATTCACTGAGTGAAAGAAACCTCATGTGGCGATCTTCCGGTTTTCTGTTCTTTCCGGTCTGTTCTGAGCTAACAGACCAAGCAGTTGCCTTGCAAATAGGATTTCAGCCTTGGTATTTGGAGAACGTGTCCAGACCACACTGTGCTTCCGCCTGACTTCCTTAAGACTGCGCCAGCCAGCGGGGTCAGGGGCCCCACCTTCCATCTCCCGCGAAAGGCCCTCCTCCCCCTCTGGTGAGGCTCCTCTCTCAGAATTGTGGGGAGCGGGGTCAGGAAGGGCTCTTGGAGGTAGTTAGAGCAGACGAGGGCAGAGGCCAGAACGTTGAGGAGAACATGGGCGTCTGTGTCGGCTCTACTCAAGGCCTTGTGCCCTGTCCACATGTGGATGTGACCGTGGCCGCGTGCATGGAGTGCCTTACCCTGTCTCTCCCACCCCCCAGCCCCTCACTGCCCTCTGGGTAACCCTACTGACCTCTTCATCTTCCCAGAGCATGATAACTCCCTCCGTCCCTGAAGCCTCGGGACATTTGCACATGCTGCTCCACTGCCTCCCCAGCTTTGCCTGTTGGTCCCTCCAGAGCGTCACCCCTTCAGAGGGCTCTGCTGACGGTCACCCATTCTTGCCCCCACAGTCCCGTGTATTTATCTGCCTCCACGTTGACTTCCTGAGCCCTGCGTCAGAACGCTCCCTCCGAGGGGTGGCTCTGCACCATGAACTCCGTGCTATCTGCACAAACCGCTGGATTCTTCTGGATCTAGGTGCTGTGGGGCTCTGAGTCACAATGAGAAAGGAATACAAAATGGCACGTTCACAATGAGTTAGGAAAAGGGCTTATTTAAATTCTAAAAAGCTGGTGTATGTCCAAAAAGATCGCAAATTTGATAAAATTATTGAATTTTTTTATTAGTTACCTGATTGTGTAATGCATGCCCCCCCCCCCACACACTTCTCTGCTGCATCTTCATGCAACAAGAATTGCATGGTATTGTCTCAACAGAGAGAAGAGAAAGATAATTCCATGTGTCTCATCGTGTGGTTGGGTGAAAGTGGTTATTTTTTACTGTTCTGGATAGTGGACTGCTTGCCACATGCAGATTGACGCACAGCACCCAGGCATCCTCACTGTCACACCGCAGAAGTGTCTGCCCTACAGACGCAAGAATTCTGATAAATTCTGTTTCAACCCATCAAAAAAAAAAAAAAAACAACCCAGTGTGTCGACACTTGTGTGTGTGCATTATGAATTAGCCCTTGCAGGGGAGAGCGCTCGTTCTGACGAGTTGCTGATGAGAGCTGATGAGGACTGGATCCTGTCGTCCTAGTGACTTCCCTGCGGAAGGAAGTTCCCACCGTCTGGCTTCTGGTTGCACGTGTTCCAGGCCTGTTTCTCCTCTTCCACGGCACACTCGTGGTGGTTCTGGGCACCTGGGTCATGACGAGAGGACGCGGGAGACCTGGCGCAGGGTGGAAGGTGCCTCCGGGACGGCTGGCATCTCGGGACTGTACGTGGAAGTGAATTTGTACGAAGCTGCCAGGAAGCCGCCCTGCATGAGTGTGTCCCTGCAGGAGCACCAAGCCGTTTGCACCATCCGGCGGCGTTGGGGGAGGCGCCGTGGAGGGAGTGAGAGCAGCACCGGCCCAAGAGGGGGGATCTTCCCCTTGCACGTGTTGCAGGAGCACGTTCCTGGGGCCTCCCCGGGGTCCCAGAGGGAGCTCCGGGGAAGTGGGTGGCTCCCGGGCACACCTGCCTCCCGTCCTGGCCCCTCACCCGGGAGGCTCCTAGGCCCACAGGCTGTCGTGCCCCCAGACTACCTGATCTGAATCAGATGCGGCTGTGACTGCATCTCCGCTTGAAACACGATGCGTAAGGGCCTTCCTGTCATCACACGTGGAGAAAACGTGGACCCGGCTGGGCTTGCAACCCAAGCAGGCCGTCACCGCACTTGTTGGTGTTGCTGCGGACGCTGTGACATCCAGGGCAGGGCGGCCACAGAGGGCCATTCCCGAGCCCGCGTTTGGGGAGGTTTGCGTAATTATGAGTAGGACGCAGATCTCATAGCCCCGGTGAAGATGGGCACGTACGGTGAGCCGAACTCTCTCCAGGCAACGGGCAGGGAACTCAGGAGGCTTTCCCCAGTGGGAGGGAGGAGTCGTCTGCGGGGCGCGGGGTGGCCAGGTGGCTCTGTGGCACTCAGCAGGCATCGGCGGAGAAAGAGCTTCGTGCACAAGAAGAAGAAAGGACTCGGGGTGGAGGTGTGACTGTGACAGTGCGTTTGTAATTACGGCAGCTTTCCCTGAACAGTAAGCAAAGCAAGGGAGACACGCTGGCAGGCCTGGCCAGGAACAAGCACGACACCTGCTTGGTGATTTCAGGACATGCTGAAGGAAATGGCCGAGAAATATCAGGTCATAAAAAAAAAAATCTAATGGAGACCCTGCTTGCTGTCCCAGTCCCCAACTTATACGTCGGTCGACAGACCGTCGGGAGTGGGGTGATGCCTGCACCCCTGGCTTCAGAGGTGGGGAAGGCACATGCGTGCTCCTGGGCAGCACAGCTCAGCCTCCCTGCAGGTTACATGGGGAATGTGACTGAGGCCCGCCGCGGGGTCCCCGGGCCCAGGGACTCCCACTCAGCCAGTCTGGGGTGCGGCCAGGGACTCTGCGTTTCCAGCGAGCTCCCGGTGACACTGAAGCAACTGGTTCTTAGAGCGCAGGCTGGAGGTTTGGTAACTTGGAAGGCTGTGGCGGGGCCCATCTGCAGGCTCTGCCTTGGTTTCCTGGGCCAAGTGGAGATCGCTGTGGGCGCCATGGTTTTCAGATGCTCAGGAAGCCGAACGGGACAGGTGTAGGTTTGAGGGATGGTTTCTGTGACACAGTGCAAGACTTCGCCCCAGAATCCACAATGGCTTGGGTTGGGGTCCGCCAGGTGACAGGACCCAGGTGAGGGACCAACCTCTGCCTGGACTGCTCAGGAGAACGGCATGTGCAACCCCTGGCCCCAACCCAACGCCGGCTGGAATTCACAGCCAGACTGGCCTAGCGTCTTGCTTCCTAGACCTTGGCCCTCCAACCATATCAAGTTTTGAGGAGCAATTAGTGAATCAGTTGACATCTTCCCTGAGAGTTCATGGGTCACAAAAGCTAATTAACCTCCTCTTGCCTTCCAAACAGAGTAACAACCACTGGAGCCAAACCTGGAATAAACAGGGAGAAAGAAAGAAGGAAGAGCCATCTCTGTTTAAAAAAAAAAAAAAAAAAAAAAGGAAAAAAAAAAGATTCACAGAGAATTTTTAAAATAAAATAAACTCCAAGGAGGGGAGATGGTGGGAGGCACAACTCTTGGGAGCAGCCCCAGCAGCTCCAGCCCGATGTCAGGGGTGGTTGTGCTCATCTTTAAGCTCTGCCCAGCCGCCCAAACATGGAAATTCTGGATGGAAGCTTGATGTTGGAAGTTCTGAGGTTACCCTGAGCTTTGGTTGAGGCCTGTGGGCACCACTGGGATGGGCTCATCTGTGCCGTTGGACTTGCCCCTGACCTGCTGGTCTGAGCACCTGATCGTCCTGTGGGGCCTGCACTTGGAGCTCCCTTGCACACTCTGTGCACCTGCAAGGCTGGCTGGCTTAGGACCATTCTCCCTTTGTATTCCTCTCTGAGAAGCCACGTAGGCAAATAGCTAAGGATGTGGGCTCTCTTGTGGGACACAGCTGAGCCCAAATGTCCATTTTGACACCTGGACACAGGCTGGCTGTGTTTCCCAGAATCCACCATATCCACACATATCCACAAACCTCTGAGTCCCAGTGTGTGAGGACCCAGTGACCACTACCTGGCCAGCTTCAGACAGCAGAAGCTATTGTCTCATTCTGGAGGTCAGAAGTCAGAAACCGAGGAGTCGGCAGGGCCATCATCTCTCTGATGGCCCTTGGGAAGACGCCTTCCCTGCCTCCTCCTAGTGTCTGGTGGCTGCTGACAATCCCTGGAGATCCCCAGCTTGTACCCATGCGGCTCTCATCTCTGCCTCCATCTCACGTGGCTTCGCCTCTGTGTGTCCTCACATCTTCCTTCCATGTGCCTTGGTGTTCAGATTTCTGCCTTCTCATAAGGACGCTAGTCTTTGGATCAGGGCCCACCTCAACCATCGTGACCTCATCTTAGCCTGATCACATCCTCAAAGACCTTATTTCCAAATGAGGTCACATTCTGAGGTTTCAGGGGGACAAAATGTGCCGGGGTAGGACATATTCCACCCAGCAGATGCACCCTCAAGGTTTTTCCATGGCTTGAGAGAGTCAATTGTGCCCGTCGCTTTCCGATTCCTCCGTGATGGTGTATCTAGTACTCACCTGATGGCCACGGGGACCCAGGTAGCTGGCATTTATTGCTGAGTGTGTCTGTAGGATGTTTCCAGAAGAGATTAGCATTTGAGTCCAAGACTGAATCAAGCAGATGACCACCCCCATGTGGATGGGCATCATGCAATTCTTTGAAGGTCTCAATAGGACAAAAAGGTGGAGGGTGAATTTTATTTTTCTGCCTGCCTGTGTGAGCTGGGCTGTCAGTCTTTTGCCCTTCCCCCCCTTAGACTGGAAGTTACACCTTTGGATCTCCTGGTTCTAGGCCTTCAGACTCAGATTGGAACTACCCCACCGGCTTTCCTGGGGCACCAGCTTGCAGGTGGCCGACTGTGGGACTTTACAGCCTCCATAATCACATGAACCAATTTCTCATAAATCCCTTAAATAGGGTAAATAATAAGATAAATATAACATTATAATGGAATAAATAAATGTTATATATATAAAATTATAAATTATACATCTAATATATATTTTATTATAAATTATATATATATAGTTATATATATATATAAACCATATATATATATGTATATATATATATATATATATAATATATATATATATATATATATAAAACTCCTATTGGTCAGTTTCTCTGGAGAACCCTAATGAATACATTTGTGTTCCATGATGTATGAGAACAGCTTGAAATTGGCCATGGGGGGAGCATTTACCCAAGAGAAATCTGTAATTGCTACAAGTTGGGTTTTTTTTATAAACCTCCTGGACAGCCAGCGGTTAAACCTTCACCAGCACACCCCTGAACAGCTGAGTATTCCTGAGATCCTCTTTGCTCAACATTTTCTTCTAAAAAATTCACATTAAAAAAAAAGAAAAAGAAAATCAGTTTATTTGCAAAGACAACTTCAGAGCAGAGGTCAGCAAACTAGAGCCCGCGGGCCCGCAGGAGAAAGCCGGCCCGTCATCTGTTCTTATAAATAAAGTTTTATGGGAACTCGGCCTTGCACATCCATTTACGTGTTGTCTGTGGCTGTTTCCAGACCATGGCGCTGAGCAGTCGGGCCAGATGCCATGTGGCCTGCAAGGGCTGAGTATTTACTCCCAGGCCCTTGGCAGCAAGTGTGCAGGCTCCTAGTTCAGGCCTGCGTTTCTCAAATATTCGGGAGCAGGCGAATCACTTCATCCGGCCCTGGGCCGCGCTCCCACACCGAAGCCGACGGAGGATCCGCAGCACCTGCCTTAAGGAGCAGGTGCCCCAAGGAGGAGAACAGGTGCGCCGGGCCGCCTGGAGAAAGCTCGGCAGGTTCCGTGGCCGCCCCCGGGCTGCGAGCCGGCCGCCTGGCTGTGAAGGTGTTAGCAGGTGTCCGAGGCAGTTTTAAGATGTGTGGGCAGCCGAACGAGACGTGGGCCTGTGTGTAGGATCGCCGAGGAGGCCCCGCTCCCGCTTTGCGTGGCTGTGACCCCGTGTGGCACCGCCCTGCACTTCTTGCCGCCACCCGTGACACGTGCACGCGTGGGGACCCCGGCTCTGAGCCGTCCTCACTTACCCAGGTGCTAAACCTGTCAGGGCTCTGGTTTTCCATTCCCCCCGCCCCACCCCCAAGTGCCGCCTTCTTTCCCCCACGGTTTGGATATCGCTGGGGACCTAGCAGGTCTGCAGAAGGAACGTGGAAAAGCCGCTGAAAGAGACTGTTTATCGCCTTTTACTCAACTTCCGCCACTTTAGGCTGTAACTCCACGGCTCTTGCATTATTTTAAAGCCGTCTGGCATATCTCTAAAACTAATGGCACAAAGCACAGTGTGATAAATTAAAATACTTTCCACTTTGTCATACTGCAAACAAGTAGCTACTCCCAAGTCTTTGAAAAAGTACTTCTGAGATAAAATATGTACTTGTGGGTTCTGCAGGTTTAAAAAAAGTACAGAATCTTCATAGATTTACTGAGGGGGGAGGGGGTGTTCCATGTAAAATGTGTTTTTCCTTGACATTTAGAGGTCTTGCAAAGTGGTTTATTATAGATCTTGTGGACATCTTGATATTTAATTAAATTTCAGAAATATATTCTCTGTACTCCTAAGGAGGAATATGAAGAATGTATTTATTCACTGTCTATTTGTTATTCTTTTTCTGTTTCTCACACAAAATTATCAGTTGGAAGTAAGTCATCAGAGGCACTTAAAATTTTTCAGGGTCGGAAATCTAATTAACCCCAGCAACTGTGCTTAAAATGTTAAATAATAAAAGACAAGTCCTTACAGGAATCTTTGGTAATATTCAGTCTGGGTGATATATTTACAATTTTTTTTTGAAACTGACCTTTAATGTCTATTTTCAAAAGGCACCAGGGAATGGAAAGCAGATTGGGAAACAAGTCACCATGAGGTCTCATCCAATCCATTTCCGTAAATTATTGCTGAGTGTAAGCAGCTGAATTTGTAAACGGTTTCATCCCTTTACATTTTTATAGACTGAATTAAGAGCAGGTTCACAGTAAATGGACCATTCGCCTGAAATAGCTCTTTCTCCCCCATTTAAACTTGAAATCAGAAGGATGGAACCCACATGTGTTCAACCTACAAATTTCGGGATAAATGTACTTCACAACTGTCTGGCTGGTGGGCGTGCCTGATACAATTTAGGTCTTTGGTGTCCCTTGACAAACTCCACTGTTCTTGCACGTTCTTGGGTGCTCTGCTTTATTTTTCTGTGAGTGGGTTCCAGTTTGCAGCGGGTCACCTTCTACAGGTGTCCCTCATTCAAAATGCCATCAGCGTCCAGACCATTTCTCTTCATGAGACTGTGTGTTTTGCCCCTAACTTAACAGAGGAGGGGTGGCCGGAGGTGGTCAGGACTGGAGCTCCTAGGACCTGGGGAGGAAACAGAGAAGACTCGAATGGCCGGTGTGGCTGGTCCTGGGAGCAGAGAAGGAGCCGGAGCACACAGTGGGAGGAGCCAGGCAGGTAACCTGCTGGGGGGTTGCTGACAGGTGAGCGGCGCTGCCTTGAGTCCTTGCCCACTAAGGTGGAAACTGTAGGGGGAGACAGCACCGAGGGAGGGGGTGCCGGGGCAGGCATGACATCCAGTACATAGACGGGGCCAGAAAGGTCTACAGGCTGGGAGTGGAGGTCAGGCCTCAGGCAAGGAGGGGTGGGAAGGGCTAATCTCATAAGGCATCTTTATAGTTAGAAATTTCTTTATTTATCGGAAATCTAGGACCTTGAACCATTATTCATGTTCCGTGGTTGCTGTAACAAATTTCACAAACTCAGTGGCTTCGAAATTAAATTTAGTATCTTCCTATTCTAGAGATAAGTCTGCAGTGGGCCCCAGATGGGCTAAAGTCGAGGTGTGGGCCAGGCTGGTTCCTTCTGGAGGCTCCAGGGGACAGTCTACCTCCGGCCTCCTCCACCTTCCAGAGGCGCCTTGGCTCCTGGCCTCTCCCTCCATCCTCAAGGCCACAGCGTCGTCAGAGTCCCTCCTGTGCTCGCTCTCTAGTCCTTACCCTTCTACTTTGGTCTTTTCCTTATCCTTGAGATTGCATGGGGCTACCCAGGTAACCCACATGACCTCCCCAACCCAAAACCAGCTTAATGGTCTTTTAAAAAAATATTTAACACCAGTTAGTAAACATAGTGTAACATAAGTTTCAGGTGTACAGTATAGAGATTCAGCACTTGCACACATCACCCGGCGCTCATCACGACAGGTGCCCTCCTTCACCCCCATCACCTGTCTCCCCCAGCCCCGTTTGTTTTTGTTCCTTAAATTCCACATGAGTGAAATCATAGGATAGTTGTCTTTCTCTGACTCACTCTGGACACTTGGGCTGTTTCCGTGATCTGGCTATTGCCGATAATGCTGCTGTAAACATCAGGGTGCAGGTGTCCCTTTAAATTCGTGTTTTTGTGTTCTTTGGGTAAATGAAGTAGTAGCGTGATTGCTGGATTGTAGGGTAGTTCTACTTTATTTTTATTTATTTTATTTTTTTTTTTGGTAGTTCTACTTTTAACTTTTTGAGGAACCTCCATACTGTTTTCCGGAGTGTCTGTACCATTTTGTGTTCCCACCAACTATAAGGGGGGTCCCCTTTCTCCACATCCTCACCAACACCTGTTGTTTCTTGTGTTGTTAATTTTAGCCATTCTGACAGGTGTGAGGTGGTATCTCTTTGTGGTTTTGATTTGTATTTCCCTGATGATGAGTGATGTGGAGCATCTTTTCATGCATCTCTCGGCCATCTGGATGTCTTTGTTCATGTCTTCTACCTATTTTTTAATTGGATTATTTGGGGTTTTTTTTTGGTGTTGGATTGTATGTGTCTATAAGTATATTTTAGGTACTAATTCTTTATGATATATCATTTGCAAATAGGCTGCCTTTTAGTTTTGTTGATATTTTCCTTTGCTGTGCAGAAGCTTTTTATTTTGACCGAGTCCCAACAGTTTATTTCTGCTTTTGTTTCCCTCACCTCAGGGGACCTATCTAGTAAGAAGTTGCTACAGCCAAGGTCAAAGAAGTTTCTGCCTGCATTCTCCTCCAGGGTTTCTATGGCTTCAGGTCTCACATTTAGGTCTTTCATCCATTCTGAGTTCATTTTGGTGTCTGGTGTAAAAAAGTGATCCAGTCTCATTCTTCTGCATGTGGCTGTTCAGTTTTCCCAGTACCACGTGTTGAAGATACTGCTTTTTCCCCATTGGATATTCTTGCCTCTTTTGTTGAAGATTCATTGACCATATAGTTGTGGGTTTATTTCTTGATTTTCTATTTTGTTCCATCGATCTCTTTGCTTTTGTGCTAGTGCCATACTGTCTTGATGATCACAGCTTTGTAATATCACTTGAAGTTTGGAATTATGACGTCTCCAGATTTGCTTTTCTTTTTCAAAATTGCTTTGGCTATTTGCACTCCTTTGTGGTTCCATGCATATTTCAGAATTGTTTGTTCCAATGAGAAATGCTGTTGGTATTTTGACAGGGATTGTGTTAATTATGTAGATTGCCTTGCATAATAAGGACATTTTAACACTATTTCTTCTTCCTACCCACGCATGAGCATAGAATGTCTTTCCATTTCTTACTTTTTTTTTTTTTGTCTTTCCATTTCTTTGTGTTATCTTCAGTTTCTCTCATCATTGTTTTATAGTTTTCAGAGTACTTGTCTTTCACCTCTTTGGTGAGGTTTAGTCCTAGGTAGCTTACTGATTTTGGTGCAGTTGTACATGGGATTATTTTCTTAATTTTTCTTTCTGCTGCTTCATTATTGGTGTAGAGAAACACAACAGATTTCTGTATATTGAATTTACTGAATTTGTCATCTCTCAGCTTAATGATCCTAAATCCCACCATAACCCTAATCCTCCTTCCACATAAGATGACCAAGACCCAGGTGCTGCTGCCACAGCCTAGTTCAGAACAAAGGAGACAGGGGAAAAGCCAGCGGGACTGGAGTGAGTCAGGACAAGACCACAGGGCTGGTTGACCCTGGTTCTGCCGTGTAACCAACACCCCAAAGTTCAGTGGTGTGCAACAGCTCCCAGTATCTGTGTGTTAGAAATCCATCCAGAGCACGTTAGGAACCCATGATGCCCCATGGTGTCTGATGTCTCATTTGGGAAGATAAAAAAAAAACTGGGGTTGGCTCAGTGGCAGGGGCTAGAGTCACCCGAAGGCCTTTTCCCTCGTGTGGCTGTCATGATGCCATGGGGCCTTCTGCTCTCAGCTGGACCATCTGCAGGTGGCTTGTCCATGTGACCTGGGCTTCCTCAAGTCTGGCTGTCTCAGGATATTTGAGTTTCATACATGGTGACTCAGGGCTCCAGAGGTAGTGTCCCAGCCATGATACAGGACCTGCAGGGCCTCGGAAGTCACACAGTGACATTTATGCTGCTGGTTATAAGCAAATTACGGGCCTCTCCACCCTTGAAACAAAGGGAGGGGTGTTAGACTCCATCTCTTGATGAGGGAGTGATGTGAACCAGAAAGAGCATGCAGGATGGGAGAGAGGAGGCATCCAGCCTTGGCAAAGCAATCTGCCTTGTTCTTTTAGGGTCCCAGCACGGCTGATCCTCAGCAGGGATGCACTGATTGTTTCCAGCTGACCTCCATTCTATTTGCGAGATTTAGTAGATTAAAACACAGGATGTCTAGTTAAATTAGAATTTCAGATAAACAATGACTTTTTAGGTATAATAACATCCATGCAATGTTTAGGATATATTTATGCTAAAAATAGTTGTTGTTTTTCTGAAATTGGGATTTGACTGGGTGCCTTGCATTTTATCTGGCAGCCCTCATCCATCCTGAATGTCTATTTGTACATGTTTTGAATATGACCCCTGGAGTCCAGGAAGGCTGGAGAAGTACCAGGGGAAAGCTGAGAGAAGGCCCTTGAGGAGGGGAGCTAACTTCTGCGTGGGAAGAGGCCCGGACCTGAGTGGTTACTGTTCCCACCTTGCTCGTTCCCACAGAGTTACCCCATCCCCTCTCCATGCACCATAGGCTGTCAGACACCTCCCAGCCTCCTTATAATGGACGGGAAGTGTGGAACCCATTCTTCTGATGAGCTTTCAATTAGCCTGTGTCTACTTCCAAATGCTCATGAATAAATGGCTGATTAAGTCAGGTCGGAAACAGAATCAAAGATCTTGCCGCTTAGAAAGAAACAGAACGGTTCAAGGACTTACCTGTTGTCATTTCCATCCACCTCTGTCATTGGAAAACAAGGTGAAGGCAGCAGTCCCTGGACACACCCTCTGCCAGACACCACCCTGGATTCTCCGTCGTGGCAAACTGACGGGCTGGTGTCTGTTATTATCTCAACCGTGCAGACTGAGCACCTGCTGGTCAGCCAGGGGTCACACAGTGAGAAAGCTGCAGGGCCAGGAGGACTCAGCTGGGCCTCCATCCGGGCCTGGTTCTTCGTTTGTCTGCCCTGCTCACTGTCCCTTTCTGCAGACAGAAAGTAAGCTCGTGTACATAAGCACTGGGGTTAGCGTATCCCTTTATCTATAGTTGTGGGTTCAATATTATTTCCCAAAATGGTGTGTCCAGGTCCTAACCCCCGTACCTGTGAATATGACTTTATTTAGATATGGGGTCTTCCCAGATGTAAAGAAGTTAGGGATCTCAGGATGAGGACATCCTGGATTTAGGGTAGGCTCCAAATCCAAAGACTGGAGACTTCATAAAAGAAGGTAGAGGGAGATTTGAGACACAGACAGAGGGAAGATGGCCAAGTGAAGATGGAGGCAGAGATTGGAGCCATGCCCCTATACTTCTACAAGCCAGATATGCCAAGGACCGTCGGCCTCCACAGGCCAGGGACGCCAAGGACTGCAGTAACCAGCAGCAGCTCTGAAAAGCCAAGGCCTAGATTCCCTGTCAGAGCCTCAGGAGGGAACCAGCGAGACTCCGGCCTTGATATTGCCCTTCTGGCCCCCAGAACAGTGAGAAAGTAAAGGTCTGTGGTTCTCCGCTGTCTCGTTGGCGGTCACTTGTCAGCAGCCGAAGGGAAGAGGTAGAGCTGCCATTGAACAAAGGGGCTGTTAGGCCTGTAGGTAGCCCTGCCGGCCTGTTGCACACCGGTGACCCCAGACCAAGCCCTCGTGTCATCTCTCGTCACACAAAGCCCAGGGCTTGAGTCTCTACTGTTCGTATGGCAGGCACAAACGGCGATTTGCGACTCGGGGCCTGCCGTGGCCTGCCCGCGCGGCACTGGAGAAAGACCAGTCATGTCAGCAGAGCCTCGGCTGGGGTCTTCAGAGGGAAATTTAGAGTAACGTGGAGTCTATGTGCTTTTCTCAAAGAATCAAAATTACGGTTTTTATAACTGGCACCGCAAAAGCACTTAAATCAACTCCAAGAGGGAGCCGGCCGGCCGCTTACGCGTGTGGCTCCCCAGACAAGGAGGCAGGTGTGTGTTTGGGGGGATGAGAAATCACTTGCTAAGTAAGAGGCTCGTGGAGTTTAAATCAAACCCAGCACCTCTGATCTTGGGCAAACTTTTAAAGGTATTACGTTCCTGCTCTCCTTTGTGCAAATCCCTCCAGGAAAGGGTGAGAGGCAGGACTGAATTTCGCTGTTTTGCTCACCTCCTGGGGCACGTTCCTCAGCGTCACCTGCAGCCCTCGCCATCGCTCCGATACGGGAAAATAAACATCGTCATACCCCAGCCAGCCAGCCCCAGTTGTCCTCCCTCTGCAAGCTGGTGGGAAAGCAGGTCTGTGGCTGCAGGACGGTGCTATCGGCTTGTAAGGTGGCTTTTTGCAGAGCCAGCTGAACTGTCCTCTCCCCTGAACTTCACAAATGCCGGATTCACCCCAGAGCTGTGCGCAGTTGCCCTGTGAAGACATCAAGGCCCTGGAAGAAGATTTGAAGGATTTGCTTAGGAGCAGCTTTGAAGACCTCAAAGAGGCTGAGAGCCAGCTCAGCGCGAAGCCGAAGTGGGAGAGGGGCCCTTTCCTGGTGGGGCTTAATTTTAATTTGCAAATGTGACCAGAGGAAGGAACAGCTGAGGGGGACGGGGCTCTGATGAAATAGAAACATGTTCTTTTCTTTCATCTCCTCCACCTCGAGGAAGCCAGGGGTTCTTCAGGGTGGCACTCTATAAGCGAAATCTGCAGAATTGGGGAAATGAGGTGAAACCACTCTCCGGTGCTGCACATTCTTGAGAGGCCCAAACCAGCTCGCGATGTTCCCAGAGCCAGGCGCGGCTGGGACATGTTGGGCTTTGATCTTTGGGCTTGATGTTCTTTCTCTCTGCTTCCTGCCCCTGAGCCTGGCCCCCTGTGGGCAATGGGACAGTGAGTGCAAGGCTCCTGCGGTGGCCGGGGCTGGGACTGTCACTGGTTCCTAACCTGAGCAACATCCCATCCATCTCAAGGCCCCCAGTCCCCATCCGTAAAATGGGGATAAGGGTATCTCCTTCCCAGCCTCCCCCGGGTAGTCTGGAAGGTCAAATAAATAAGGGTTTGAATGTCAAGATAATAGTATTGACTACCAGTGACCGCCTGCCTTAGGCTGGGCCCTGTGCTAAGTTCTGTCCTTGCAGGGCACAGATTTGCTCCCTGGTTTATGTAGGTGCATAGGGAAGGGAGGCGCAGACGGTGAAGGAGCCCACCCAAAGTCACACGGCAGAGTGACCAGCCAACATTGCAGCCCATGTCACAGCTGGTGCCCTAAATCGTTCCTCTGAGTCATCACAGTTTTCTTGTAAAGGACCCGAGAGTAAACATTTTCGATTGGTGGACAGTTAGGCCAGTCCTGTACGTACTCCACTCTGCCACTAGAGCATAAGAGCTGCCGGAGAGGACATGTCACCAGTGGGTGAGGCAGGGTTCTCACATACCATTATTGACAAAGCCAGGCAGTGGAGCGGGGCCGCCCTCCTCCAAGGGCACAAGCTCTGTTCTGCAGCGGCAGAAGGATTTGGAACCAGGGAGACTGGTGGTTGCACATTGTGAATATCCTAAATGCCGCTGGGTTGCTCATTTTTAAGAAGGTCAGTTGTATGTCATGCGCTTTTCACTTCTATCAATTAGTATTAAAAAAATTCAGATGTCGAACCCAGTTTGCGAACTGTTCCTGGCCCCAAATCTAGTTCGATGAAGGTGTTTGAGAGGAGTTGGGAATGACGTCTTTGACTGGCAGCACCATGGCTGGTTCCATGTAGAAAGTAGAACTTGATGCAGGCCGGAGACACCACCAGCACAGCTGGTGAGCGCCAGGCTCAGGGCACCTGCTTCTGTCCAGCACCAGCTGAGTCAGTGTGGGCAGATGGCTCGGCTTTCAGTTTGCTCATCTGGAAAATGGGGGTGATGGGGATGAGCTGAGTTCATGCCCGTGACGTGCGTGAGAAAAGTCTGCGCCTAAGTGTTTGTTTTAATTTTGAGATATGAAGGAGCTCTCCTACCCACCAGCTACTGCCCGCTAATAAATGGGAGCTCAGTGGGCAGCTCTGTTGTTTTCTTCTTTTGTCCTCGCATCTGTTGAGATAACAATTGACATATAAAACCGTGTGAACTTCAGGTGTACAGTGTGAGAATCTGATACACGTACGTA
This sequence comes from Nyctereutes procyonoides, assembly GCF_905146905.1. Lineage (NCBI taxonomy): Eukaryota > Metazoa > Chordata > Mammalia > Carnivora > Canidae > Nyctereutes > Nyctereutes procyonoides. The sequence goes on along the minus strand of NW_026575024.1, from coordinate 2,890,777 downwards.
ATGTGGAATGGTTACCACAATCGAGTTAGTGCACCCATCCATCACTTCACAAACTTTCCGCCTTCGTTATGGCGAGAACATTGACGGTTCACTCCCTTAGCACCCTTTGAGCACACAGCGTAGAATTGGTACCCCCCGTCCCCATGCTGCACATTAGATCCCCAGAACTTGTTCATCTTATACCTAGAAATGTATACGCTTTGACCAGCATCTCCCCATTGAACCAGCTCCTAGCTCCCGGCAACCACGAGTCCTCTTTATTTCCTAGAGTTTGGACTTTTTAGATTCTGCATATAAGAGATCGTATGGGATCTGGGTGATCCCTGCTTTTCTCTGTGTGACTTATTTCAGCATAAAAAATGCCCTCAAGGTTCATCCAGGTCACAAATGCAGGGTTTCCTTCTTTTTCATGGCTGAGTAATATTCCACTTTGAGGGTGTGTGTGTGTGTGTGTGTGTGTGTGTGTGTGCGCACGCGCACGTGCACCCATGGAGCATATTTTCGTCATCTACTCATGCACTGACAGACACTTCGATTGCCTCCATGTCTTGGCTGTTATGAATAATGCTGCCATGAATGTGGGGTGCAGGTATCTCCTCCAAAAAGTGATTTCATTTCCTTTGGTATTTACCCAGAAATAGGATTTATGGATCATGTGGAAATACTATTTTTTTAAAGATTTTATTTTTTTCTTTATTCATGAGAAACACAGAGAGGAGAGAGAGAGGCAGAGACACAGGCAGAGGGAGAGGCAGGCTCCATGCTGGGAGCATGACTGACATGGGACTCGATCCCGGATCCTCAGGATCACACCCCAGGCTGAAGGCCGCACTAAACTGCTGAGCCACCCTGGCTGCCCGGAAATACTATTTTTAATTTTTTGTGGACACTCCATGTTTTATGTTTTCCATTATGGCTATACCAATTTATATTTCCACCACTAGGCATGTGGGTTTCCACATCTTCGCCGACACTTGTTATCTCTTGTAATTTTGATGACAGTCATTCTGACAGGTGTGAGGTGATATCTCATTAGGCTTCTGATTTGCATTTTCCTGATGATTAGTGATGTTGAGCACCTTTGTATGTATCTGTGGGTCATTTGTATGTCTTCTTTGAAAAAAATATTCAGGTCCTTTTCCTGTTTTTTAATTGAATGGTGATGATTTTGCTATTGAGTTGTGCGAGTTTCTTATATATTTTGGATATTAACCCCTTATTTGGGATATGGATTGTAAATATTTCCTCCTGTTCTGTATGTTGCCTTTCTATTTTGTTGATCATTTCTATTGATGTGCAGAAGCTTTTTAGTTTGTTGTTTGTTGTGGTCCCACTTTTTATTGTTGCTTTTTTTAAAAAAAGATTTTATTTATTCATTCATGAGACAGAGAGAGAGAGAGAGAGAGAGAGAGAGAGAGAGAGGCAAAGACACAGGCAGAGGGAGAAGCAGGCTCCAAGCAGGGAGCCCAACATGGGACTCGATCCCGGGTTGCCCCAGGCTGAAGGCGGCGCTAAACCGCTGAGCCACCCAGGCTGCCCTTTATTGTTGCTTTTATTGCTTATGCCTATGGTGTTACATCCAAAAAAATCCTTGCCAAGACCAGCATCAAGGAGCTTTTTTTCCTATGTTTTCTTCTAAGAGTTTATGGTTTCAGATCTTACATTTAAATCTTTATAATCTACTTCCAGCTGCTTTTTGTGAGTGTTATAAGCTAACTTCATTCTTTTGCATGAAAATACCCAGTTTTCTCAACACCATTTACTGAAGAGATCATCCTTTCTCCACTGAGTATTCTTTGGTTCCTTGTCAAACATTATTAGTTGATACTAATAAGCATAGATTGAAATCAGGGAGCATGATATCTTTAGTTTTTTTTTTTCTTCTTCTATAAGATTGTTTTGGCTTTCAGGGTCTTTGTGATTTCATATTAATTTAAGATCGTTTTTTCTATACCTGGGAACAATGTCATTGGAATTTTGGTAGGAATTTCATTGAATCTGTAGATTGCTTCACGTAGTATGGACATTTTGACAATATTCTTCCAATTCATGAACATGGGCTATCTTTCCATTTGCTTTCTCATATTTTCTTCAGTTGCTCTCATTAATATCATAGTTTTCAGTATACATATCTTTCAATTCTTTAAATTTATTGCTAAGTACTTTATTGTGTTTGATCCTATTATAAATGGGATTATTTTCTTTCCTTTTCAGAGAGTTTGCTGTTAGTGTATAGAAATGTAATTGATTTTTGTATGTCAATTTTATATCCTTCAGCTTTATTAGTTCAAACAGATTTTTGGTGATGTCCTTAGGGTTTCCCATAGGTAAGATAACATCATCTATAGAGACAGATTAACTGCTTTTCTGGTTGATATACCTTTTATTTCTTTGTCTTTCCTCATTGCTCTGGCTAGGATTTCAGTACTGTGTTTAATGGAAATGGTGAGAGTAGGCATCTTTGTCTTGTTCCTGATCTCAGGGAAAAGCTTTCAGCTTTCACCACTGTATGATGTTAGATGTGGGTTTGTCATATTTGGCTTTTATTTGGTTGAGGTACATTCCCTCTATATCTAATTCGTTGAGAGTTTTTATCATGAAAGGATGTTGAATTTTGTCAAATGCTTAATTTAAATCTATTGAGATGAGCATTTGGCTTTTATCCTTTATTCTGTTAATGTAGTATAACACTTTTATCAATCTGTGTCTAGTGAACCATCCTTGTATCCCAGGGATAATTCCTCCTTGATCTTGGTGTGTGGCTGAGAGGAGCTGGAGCTGGGTTTTGGGCCATTTCAAGCTACATAGCTGGGACTGAGGTCTATGGGATGATTAGCTGATGCTAGTTGGGTGTGACTTCTCCCAGGCCCCTTGATATATGAGTTGATGAGAGTGCTGATGGCAGGTGGCACTGTAGCTGAGTTTGCTGGGGCACGGAGCTGTTTCTGGGTCTGTAGTTGAGATTGTAGCCAGAGAGTCAGCCACCTGGATGTGGACCTGCATTTTCAAAACAGTTCTTGCACTGCATAGGGCTTCATAATTTCCTACCTGGATCCCAAAGCTCCCACAAATGCACTTTTACCCATGGATAGATACTAAGTTATTTTTACAGAGGGGGCATATGAACAGAGGAGCTCCTGTCCCACCGTCTTGCTAATGTCACTCTCCCTGTCCTGGCTTTTGGGAGTCAGCACTAGCGAGCCCTAGATAAGCACGCTAAGGGCAGTTTAGAGGCAGCTCCAGATAGATGTGGTTACTTCCCAGGATCCAGGAGGTTCTTGAGCAAAGACTGGGCTTCATACCTTGTGTTTATTATGAATTTAACCCAGATGGGTCCTAACTTCTCCATTCTTTAGGGCTCACAGCTCTGATTATTGTCCAGCTGACCATAGAAGAGCCTGTGTCTGTTTGACCAAAGAAGTCCGATCTTTACCTGATGAGGGATCAGGAAGGAAGCAGACCACAACCCGAGGCATCACTAGGCTGTGACAGTGGGAGAACCATTTCCATCCCAGGACTGGAAGGAGCAGGAGAGGGTGCCGTTATAGGACCCTAGCAAGGAGAGCTGAAGGGAGCCAGGACAGAAATGAAAACTTCAGAAGGACAAGGCAGCTCACAATAGCAGGGCAGAGAGGAAACCAGAGAAACAGGCAGCTTGACCATTCTTCCTTCTCAGTGGGGCTCTCCCCTTCAGGGCAGAGGCCAGCACCTAGCCCCTCTAGGTTCCTGTCATTTCCACAGCAATTTTCTCAGCCAACATTTGATGGTTCCAGTCAAAGTCCCGGGGAGGCTTCCCATTGGCCAGGAGTGAGCCCGAACAATAAAGCATTCTGACAGGCTAATCTGCATGGGGAGGGGTTCAGACAAGACAGGGAGGCTGTGATGCCTGGAGAAGGAAGACGGGGCAGGCGGCAGGTGACAGTTTGTCCACTGACATCCCCCACACCTGTTCTTCTCAGGCAGACTGGTGGTCTGGCCCTGCACACATCATCAACATGCTTCTGGAGAAGGCCACTGATCTCTTTGCATAGCTTTGTCCTACTGTGGAGTAAGGTCCTCCCCTATTTCCTTAAGGTGGGATTAAATCAGCCTCCCTTAATGTTTATTAAAACTTCATTGAAAGCTTGCAGGGACAGAAAGAAGTGGAAGGAAGGCTATGGTCTCGAGCCAAGTCCACCATAGCAGCAGGTCTCTAGTAGATGCACCTCTCTTAACCTCTCAAGCTGACACCATGTTTGCGCAGCTGGGACTCTAGGCCTAGGACCCCACTCCTGCCTGCTGTTGACAGCAATGTGTTTTGGAACCAGCAGAAGGACCCCAGCCCTCCTTTCCTCACCCCCACACGCTCCCAGGCTCATCTCCCACGTCACACCACCAGCTCCGGGTGAGATGCATCCACAGCAGTGACACACTTGACATTATCATGCAGGGCTATTTCCTATCTCCTTATTTAGAACCTCTTCATTCCCAAATAGAGTTTTGGCTTCTCCTTTGCAAAAATCAAAGGGCTCCTTGAAATGCTTTGTTTGTTATGTTTTTCTGAAATAAAAGAGCAGTCTTCTCTCCCTAAGATGGTTCAGAAAATTGCGGAGAGATTTAAAATAGCAGTATGTTCCCACTCCCACCCATCAAGTATTAAAAAATATGAGGGTCTAGACTCAAAGTATCCGATTTACACGAGGACAAATTAAAATCAAAATGCATTATTGCAAAAATCTATTTCCTGCTAGGAAAAAGTGACCTGCCATGTGTCAAGGGGGAAAATTCTAGAAGGACACCTCCATCTTCCCTATCCATAGGGAACCGTAGCTGGACCTCAGGGGCACACGGGTCAGAAGCTCTGTCAGTTTGGCAAAACGCGTTCTTTTCCTCTACCCACTTCTGGAGCTACATTATAATCCGTCCCTCCTGAGTCCTGTTCTCACATTTTCTCGTCTTTTTTTTTTTTTTCTTTAAAAAGGCTTTGAATAGATGAGCTCTCTCTGCCACCCCCAGCCAAGCCCTTGCAGTTTCCATATCACAGAGGTAGAAGATCACAGCAACAGAGGAGATTTTGTTCTGAGGTTCTGCACGCATCCCTGGCAGTGGGGGCACATTTTGCCCAACGGAGATTTAATTGGTACCTTTGCGTTCTGAAGATAATGCTACTCCATTATCTGCTATTGTTACAAACATTTTATGATTTTAAAGAAAGCCTTTTTTCTTTCTTCTTTTCTTCTTCTTCTTTTTCTTTTCTTTTTAAAATGTGCCTCTGCTCCGATTGCCTTATTGTTTCCTCTATTGGGGGAATGTTTACCACTTCCGCTGGAACTGCTGGTTTTCAGTGAGGAAGCCAATAGAGATCAATATGAACATTAAACATTGATCTGGGAGGCGGGGTGATCCGTAGTGGAGACCTGCCAGCAGCTGCCATCTCTGTGCAGTGCTCCCTAGACTCTTGCTTCCTCCCCGAGACACCGGCCGGGTGCCCTCGGAGGAGGCCGGCACAGCCACGGTGGCTGGCCCCCCGGGACCCTGCCCCCAGCTCTGGGAGGCCTCCCCACGACGGCTGTGGGCGGGGGGACATGCTGCCTCCGCGTGTTCTGGCGGAAGTCCCTCCTGGGCCCCAGCAGACACCAGGGCTAGATAGCCCACGTGGGCCGCAGAGAGCGGCCGGAGATGGGGACGTGCACTCGGCGCGGGGGAGCTGCTGGCTGCATCTGTGCACACGGCTGCGCTCGGGCCTGGGGGGCAGCTGAGTGTGAGGGGGAGACGGACTCCGGGGGACTGTCCGGGGAGAGCTCTCTCCTCCGCATTTCCCAGGCAGGCTGCTGTGTGGGGAGCACCGTTGGAAGGGTCTGGGGAAGAAGAATCCACAGATGCACAAGACCTCCCGCGACTTGAGTGGGCTTCCGGCCTTCCCAAAGCCTCGCCGCGGCCCCCAGTTCAGAGCTCCTAGGCACTCAGCTGCTCTGAGGACACGTTCGATCATCCAGCAAACACAGTTGTGGGTGTTTATTAGGGAACAGGCTATCGTGGTGTCCAGCTGAGTAACATAGACACAGTTCCTGTCCTTTGACGGCTTACAACTTTGAGGCAGTTTCCAGATGATAAGCAAATGAACGAGCAAATGAAGAGTTAGGATTCGTGCAGGTGCTGTGAGCACATGTTTATAGAACGCACTGGCGTGAGTGTGTGTGATCATCCACCAGAACGTGGGTGGGGGAAGAAACCTGTGAAGAGGGAGCCTTTAAGCCCTGCAGGCAAAATGCCGGGGAGCATGTTCTAGGCAGAGGTGGGACATGTGCAAAGGTCCTGAGGTGAGGTCCTCAGCATAGTCCAGCAGAGAACGAGGGCCAGCCTGGTGCAAGCTCTGGAGCCTCAGGGGGGTGGGGAGAGATAAAAGGGATGGGATTCCTTAGAAGCTGTGGCTCAGGTGGGAATTCAGACTTTTCTTCTATGTTTAATAGGAAGGTCAGCAAGGATTGGACCTGACAGCCTAAAGTTCCTTTCTGTCTGTGGTAAAGAGAGTGGGCCGGGAGGAGCAGGAACCAGAGAAGGCTCCTGTCCCAGTGAGAGATGATAACTTGAAGTCAGGTGGTCTTGGTGGTGACAGAGTCATGGTGGGGATGGGGTCATGGGCAGAGATGGGGTCATGGGTGGGATGGGATGGGGTCATAGTGGGGATGGGCTCATAGTAGGGAAGAGGTCATAGTAGGATGGGGCGTGGCAGGGATGGGGTCATGGCAAGGATGGGTTTTTTTAGTACGATGGGGCATGGCGGGGAGGGGGATGGGTTGGGGTGTATAAGTGGTGTGTTGGTAAGCCAGCTGTCTTCGAACTCCCTGAGTTTCAAGGTTTGCCAGTTCCTTGGTGTAGACACTCCCACCCTGACTCCGAGCTGCCTGGGTGATGTCTACCCACTGGGAAGCCGCGTGCACCATCTGGCCACAGCCCTGCCCTGGTGGGAAGGAGCGGCCTCAGTGGGGAAGGCTGGGTTGAGGAGCCAAGAGGACAACAGAATCATAGATTGAGACAGAGGAGAATGGACGGGGCAGGTGTGCAGGTGGGACTGGGCTCCCTTGAAGCTCCCATGAGGTGCGTCCCCTCAGCCTGCGGGGCATCCCCCCTGCCCCGTCCTGGGGCGCTGGTATTGGTTCAGCTGGCTGAGCTCCTGTGTCTCCTTCCTCAGGGGTAGGTGATGGGCTCAGGAGGGGGGGCTGGGTAAGGACGAGGCATAAGGATGTTAAGTTTGGGGTTTCTGGGCAGGCTTCCTGACTTAAGGGGGTGACTGGTCTTCTCCACTGGGAGCGGAGAATGCTGGGTTTCTGGATTGTTCAAAATCTATTAAAAACTAAGCAGGTTTCCCCCCCTCCGCCCTTATTTTCCCCATGAAATTATTATGCACAGGGAGAAGTAGCCCCTGCTGCCAACTGGATAAATATTCCCTCTATAGTTAGGGGGAAGTAACGGTCCCCAGCGCAACCTGCGGCCTACAACAAAGGCGGCATCAGACGTGTGCCTGAGAAATTACGCAGGTGCTGTGCCGCGAGCTGTTGTGCTGCGGCAATCCTGTGGGCGCCTTCAACCTGGGCATTGTGCGCGGGGACCCGCGGTCGGGCCCTGCCGAGAGCAAAGGCTCGCGCGGGAAGCTCTCTGCTGATTTTCTTGGGCGTCTCCCCCCGTCTCCAGGCCCCCTGAGAGCAAGTTCAGAGCGGCTGTCACAGCTGGCAGATGATATTTATATCAGGAGCCCGTTTGCACTTTTTATGTGACCTCCGGTGGCGGCAGCCGGCCCCACGGCTCAACACTGTTACTAACACGCACGGCGTCAGCAGCCCCCCGGAGGCTCTTGTTCCCACATCTTCGTCCGTTAATCCGGAAGGAGCTTCCAATCCGAGTCTGGATACCGTGTGAGGGTGAAGGTGGAGCAAGAACCCCGGGGTCCGGCGGATGTGGGTTCGAATCCCCACCCAGGCCCTGAACGCTCTGAGCCGCAGTATTCCTGTCTGTGAAGCGGGGGCCCTCCCGTCCTGCCTCAAGAGCTGCTCAGCCGTGACACCTCCACATTGAGTCCCGCTGACGATGCTCATGGCCATCGTGACTTCCACCTTCAGACCCTGAGTTCAGCAGATGGGAGCAAAGACCCTCGTCCTGTCCCTTGTCCTGGCCGCCCGCCTGCTTCCTTGGCCGTGGATGCTGGGGGCTGTCCCGGCCAAGCATGTTCCAGCGGTGATGGGCTGGTGGCCGGCGGGCCCTGTGGTGTGGGCACACCCAGGGGACTTTCCCACACCCTTGGCAGGCCTGTGAGCACCTTTCCTGCCCTCTGCCCTCTCCTGTCTCCTCTGGCCTAACAGTGACTCTGGGCCTTTCCCTGTGACACACACACACACTGGCCCCACTCACCAGGGGTGTGTGCTTGTCAGGGGCTCGGTGCCTGCTCTCTGTCCCCTGTCCCCCTTGGCTCTGTCCTGTGCAGCCCCAGGGCAGGTCCTCCCCCCCCCCAACAGCAAGGCTCTGCTCCTGGCTCCTCCCTCCTCCCTCCTCTCATCTGACGGTCTTTGACACGATATCTCCAAAACACCACCCTGAGAAATTCTCTTCCCCACGTCTCTTATCCTCTCCCTGATGGCACCAGTCGGTCCCACAGATAATTTGAAGCCTTTAAAGGATGAAAACCCAAGATGTTAGGGTCCATTTGAAAGCACTGCATTAAAAGCAGCAATTTTCCACTTAGCGCTATTATGTCGCGGCTAAGAAGGGCTCCTGTCCTGGATACCGAACCCATAAAACCACAGTAAAATCCCTTCCTGAAAGGACCTCATTGAGATGCTGAAACCAAGAACGGGTTACCGCATTAAGAGTTAAAAGGGAAAGGTACTATTAATTTTCCATTTTTAGGCATGAAATTTGCAGCTGCACGCTTATGAGGAGTATTATTTTAACCTTTATATTTCTCTTTACATTACTTTCTAGAGACAAAATTAAAAGTTAGAAATTGATACCTGACATCAAAAGCTCAGCATGCTAAAGGGTACAAGTCATAAAAAAAATAAGAAGGAACCCTGGCTTTGAAGACTTTGGGACTAGAAATATATCAAAAAGCTTGGATTGTCTATAAAGATGTATGTGAGAGAAATAGCCTATAAAGATATATGGCAGGGGAACAGGAAATATTTGAGGGGCTTTGGAATGAGTCCCTATAATTAAAATAACATAAAACAGCTGAAGATTTTTTTTCCAGAAACTAATCAAGGCAACGTACAATAAAGTATACCTGTCAGCTACCTTGCATTTCTTCTCTATTTATAAACTGTGGGGTTGTATCTGCAAGACTGACAACACTGCTCCGCAGCTCGTCTTCCTGCTGTGGCTGGGACCCGGGTCCCGGGGGCCTGGGGACTTACCCCCGCTGGGTCCTGTGGCTGGAAGGTCCTGCTGGGGCTCAGCACCGGCTCTCCCCGAGGAGCCCCGGGACCCCGTCCGTCTCTTCTCTGATCACAGGCAAGTCTCTGCGAATGAGCCACGAGGTAAGAGCGTAAAGCAGACGGTTACTGGGTTGGGGGAAAGTACATCCATCCCGTTGAAGATAGAACCAACTGGTCAGAAGCTGGGCCCTAGCCATGCCAGGGCCCGAGGTGACGTCGCGAGCATTTACTGAGCACCCCAATGTGTCATGTCCATTGAACACTGAGACGACTGAGGCCTGGCGCGGCGCGCGGGGTCCCAGGGACGTGTGTCGGGGAGCCCGGAGTCAGGCAGTTGACTCCCTAGTGCCGTTTGGTGCTTGGCACAGGGGGCGTCCGTAGGGCCCGCCCTCCACCCTCCTCCCTCCTTCCTCCTCCCTCCTCCCTCTTTCCTCCTCCCTCCTCCCTCACCAGCCACCGATTTCATTGAGCACAACGTCCTCTGTCGACTTCCACCCACCACCTTCCAGAAGGTGCTTGGAGTCTTTCGAAAGGCCAAGGCCTGAGGGTTGCCTGGCGTGTCCGCACCGCTCTGAAGGCCAAAGGTAGGAAGCGTGGCTTCTCCCGCCTTCTCTTGATCCATTTGGTTCGCAAATACGCGCATCCCTTTACTTTGACTCGTCTCCCCTTTACCGTGGCGTCTGGGTGCCGCCGAGCAATGAACTCTTCAGGCCCTTGAGACTTGGCGTCTCCTTGCCGCAGCTGCAGCCCGGCCCGTCCCCGTGTCCTTACACACCGCAGACATGGGCAGCCCCGGCAGCCCCAGAGGTGCCCCACCGGCCCCCGGGCCCCACGCCTCCCCGGGCCCAGCCGCACGCCGGCTCCCACCTGCCCGAGGGCCTGGGCCCTGCTCGGCCAGCTTTGGCCTCGGTGTGGCCTTCCGCCCGTGCCGGGGCCTCTTCCCTGGTTTCACGGCGCCCCTTCGTGGGCAGGCCGGCAGGCAGGCCAGCGCGGGGGCCCCGGTACCTGAGACGCTCGGCTCCAAGAGCAGGAGTGGTTCAGGCAGGAATCTGGCTCGGGATCCAGGAGCTTCTGCGTCAGGAGAAAATTGAGCAAGCGAGAAGGTGCCTTTGCTCGGACTAAATCCTGGCGGAGCCTTTAAAAGTGCCCGTGTCTACAAACGATGGTTTCTCAACAAGAATGAGAGTTGACTTTGTGCAGAGCAACCCTGTCCAGTGCCTGCCCTCATGGGTCCGCGGACGTGGGGGTGCTGCTGCGGCCGCGCTCCAAACACGCCCCTCCCTGTGCTGCGTTTCCTGGCTGGGAGCATGCGGGAAAGGTGTTGAAGCTCTGCAGTGCTGCTTTGGAGTTAATTCAGCAGGTCTGTGCTCGTGGCTTTGTGGAAAGCTTCTGTCTTTTCTCATCGTGGACACTCTGGGGTCTGTCCCCCTCTCCTCCAAGGGAAAAGGAGCAAAGGGCTTGCGGATTGACTTCCACCTGCACTGTGTGCCCTGGAGGTGTGGCTAACCCACGGGGGGTTTGAACAGCCCGGGGTAAACACACACATGCACACGCACAGGCAGGTGTGCGCGCATACTGGGATGGCCGGCTCAGGCCAGCTTCAGCGCTGGAAGTTCTGTGTGCCCCCGTCTACGTGCAAGCTTACAGAATGGACAGGTTCTTCCCTGCTCCTTCTGGAAGCTGGCACCTACTCCAGCCGCAGGGCTGGGAGGTGATGGAAGGCTGAGCGGGAGACGGACCCTCTGGGAGTAACAGGGAGGAGGACTCCCCTGGGACCCCATGGACTTTTAGATGTCTTGCCACGAAGCCTCATCAGCTTGGGGGCCTTTGGGTTGTGAAATCACTCACTGCCCCCGGCCTCCTGCCTGGTAGCAGACCCAGGGACAGAGAGAGAGCACAGAGGCTCCCGTGGAGGGTGGGCCCCGGAGGGCGTTGGCCTGGGCCTGCTTCCCTAGCTCGAAGCACTCCGGACCCCCGGGCCCCAGCGTCACAGCCATAGCTGGGACGTCGCTCTGCTGACACGCGTGATGTTTCTGTATGTTTGATTAGATACACTAGGGGGCCCCCGCTCTAAATGATAGGCTATCAGGGCCGCCGCCTGTGTTTGCAGCGTCCCCACTGAGAGGAGAGCTGCAGGGAGGACGTAGGTCTAAGACTGAGGGCGGGCGCTCTGAGCAGCCTGGCAGGACTTAGAGACCCTGTGCTGGGCCTGGGGCGGAGAACGCAGCTGACTTCCAAGGGGGTGGTGGGGAGCAAGGAAGCAGGGGGGTCTGAGTGGTCAGGCTGCATGCTCATCAGGTGCCATGTGGTCGCCGTCCCAGCTGGGAACTAGGGAGAGACAGCAGGCGTCCTCGAGTGCAGGCAACCCTGGGTGCAGGGTGGACAGGGGAGTGAATGCTGGATGCTGAGGCCATAGGGAGGGGGTGACGGAAGAGGCCAGGCCTTCCCTCCAGGCCAGTCTTCCTTGTGTTCGTTGAGCACCCGCGACACACCAGGTACCCTCCTAGGTGTCGAGGCTACAAATGCAGCTGGGATTCATCAGGTCCTCAAACTGTGAAGTGCAAGAACACAAATGCCCATATTCTCTTTACTTCAAAGTAGCAACCACACTGAGCCTCCATCCTTCCCGGTGAGAGGAAAATTCAGCCACACTTGTTCTTGGGATCAGCTGCTGTTGGGGTTCTGGAGAACTTCTGTGGTCTGAGGCCACAGTCCAGCATTGAGGAAGCTGCGCAGGTCACTAGCCATCAGACCATGTGTCCCAGCATGACAGTCCACGCTGTTTTGTGCCCGTCCTCAGCTGCAAGAGTCTTTGGTCAAAAGGTGTGGCCTGCAAGGCAGGGGTGCTGCACAGGTGCCCCCACGAGAGAGCCAAGGCCGGGGCTGCTTTCACAGCCCCCAGTCCACTCCGCCCTATCCATCCGCTCCCAGAAGATGCTCCTTTTCCTTTTTTCCTACAAATTCAACTCCATTGCCAGCTTCTCAAGCTCACCTCATGTTAACATCACTCTCTGCTCCTCCTCTTCTTCTTCTTCTTTTTTTAACATTTAATTTATTCAAGAGAGAAAGAGAGAGGGGAAGAGGGAGAGTCTCAAGCAGAACCCCACTGAGTGCAGAGCCCAACTCTGGGACTCGATCTCATGACCCAAGAACATGACCTGAGCCAAAATCAAGAGTCGGACACTGAACCCACTGAGCCACCCAGGCGCCCCTGCTCTCTGCTACTTCTCATACCTGCTGAGGTCTTCCCTGCCCTAGAGCCTCTGCACCTGCTAGTCCTGCTGCCGTCAATGCTCTTTTCCTGGGTTTAGCTGCGCCCTCCTAACTCCAGTCTCCTCCCAATATCGTTTTCAAAGAGGTTTCCGTGCGTGCCCGACTTCGGTCGTTCTCAGTCATCATCACTTCCTTGCCCGCGTGCTGTTGGCTTGTCTTTGTAACGCACACGGGCATCTCATGGCTTGACGCTGCCTTCTCTGTCGTGTGTCAGTCCCAGAAGAGTATCCACGTCTGACGATAGTCTCCTCCCGTCTTGTTCACCACCGATCCACCCCCCCCCACCCCCCACAATGACCTTCTCAGTTGCTGGCATATAGTAGGTGCTCAGTCAATACCTGCTGAGTGAGGGAGGGGGAACCCAGAAAGTCTGGCTCCTCCCATGCCGAGTACAGCTCACTTAGGGTTCCTGTCTCCCTTCTTTGGAGTCCCTCTGGCTTGAGAAGAGGGCTGTTTTATTTCCTTTTTGGATCTCGTAGAAGACATCTATTTCTATCTTAATTAAAAAATAAGAAGAGACAATAAAACGCATTGTTACAGATTGGATGGGCAAAACAATTGGCTTGACAGTAATCTAGGAATTTAATTATAGCCAAACGTGCCTGTGTAAGACACAGGCTCGGGAAAGAGGGGTTGAAGAGACCCAATAAATCATTGTTTTTAAAAACAGAAGAAGCCTCTGTAATCGTCCGGTTATTGCTGATGAGGCCATAAAGCAGCCCTAAGCAGGCTGGGGGCCATGCATCGCCAGCTCTAATGTGCAGGCGGCTCTTCGGGATGGGAGCTGCCCGGGAAGGGGCTGAAGCGTGTGGTGTTTCGTGTCAGACGGGGAGCGATCAGTCAGGATGTGGGAGCTGTTCAGGGGAGGCCCGCGGGGAGCCAAGGGGCCCCGGGGGGCTGGGAAGCAGGCGGGGTGCCCTGGCCGGCAGGTTCCGGGGCTCGCCCAACTGCAGCCAGGCCTGTGTGCCCTCCGTCCGTGCCCGGGGGGGGGCGGGCGCCTCCTTGTGGGCCCCCGCCCTGGCAGCAGGTCTCCAGGCACCCCCAGGCTACTGCCCTGGCCCCCCCTGGCAAGCCCGCTCCTCGGAGAGCCCCCTGCCGCCGCCCTCCCCTTGCTGCCTGTCCCGCCACCTGTTATTCTCCGGAGCAATGGGAGGGCGTCGGACCTGAGGGCTTGCTCACACGTTCTCGGCCTCTCCCAGCCGAAGCCCAGCCTCGGGAGGGGGCGGCCTGGCTCAGATGGCCGCAGCCCCGCGTCTGGTTCCCGCACCGGCGCCGGACCCTGTGCATGTGCGTGTGCACAGGAGCAGCTCCCCACACGACCCATCCCCTCCTCTGAGCACTGACAAGAGGGTCCCGCCGCTGCCTGGGGTCTGCGGAAGGGTCTGTGGCTTAGGGTCGTAGATTTTAGTCTTTTCAAGTGTTTATTGTGGGATCCCTGGGTGGCGCAGCGGTTTGGTGCCTGCCTTTGGCCCAGGGCACGATCCTGGAGATCCGGGATCAAATCCCACATCGGGCTCCCAGTGCATGGAGCCTGCTTCTCCCTCTGCCTGTGTCTCTGCCTCTCTCTCTCTCTCTCTCTCTCTGTGTGTGTGACTATCATAAATAAAAAAAAAATAAAATAAAAAAAGAATAATCTTTAAAAAAATAAAAATTAAAATAAAAATAAAGTGTTTATTGTGGGCCAGGCCCCATGAGTAGATTCATACTACACACACACGTGTGCACAAACCATGTGTATGTACAGAGGGAGTACGCGTGTGCAGGTACGTATGTGCATGTACGTGTATGTGCAGGTAATATGATCTGTACATACGTGTGACACAACACACACGCAGGACGAACTGTTATTATATTTATGAGCAGACTTGTCACTAGTACCAAGCGATACACGGATGCCTAGCTGTCCCCCTCTGTCTGTGGTTGAACTACCTCCGGCCTGCCCGCCCCCTCGCCCGTCGCTGGGCGGGTCCCGTGGCCGGCTCCAGTGGTGAGTTGGCTCGCATCTCTTCCAGCCAAACTACTTCGCTGCTGGCACGAGAGCCCCGAGAGCCCCCCCTTCCTCGGCCGCCTGGAGCAGCAAGATGCCAGAGCGGAGCTCCCCGCTGAGCCTGGGCCCGTGCCCGTGTGGGGAGCCCCCCAGGGTGGAGCGCCCGCCCCGCCTGCCGACGGCCCGTTGCTTCATCAGAAACCAACCTTTGCTGTTTTAAGGCCCTGTGATCAGGAAACCGCTTGTTACTAAGGCGTGTAGTTAGCAGCCTGGTCCATCCTGACTTCGGGGTTTAGTGTGTGTTTTCTTTACGTGAAAAGAAAGTACAAATTAAAACACCCCTTATCAGAAATTAGTGGAACTCTTCCAGCTTCTGTGTGTGTGTGTGTGTGTGTGTCTCTGCAGGTGTCTGCAGACATCACAAGAGGCAAGGGGACGTGCCTGTGTGCCCATGTGCCTGACTCACGTCCTGTAATCGTGGTCCTTATGCTTTCAAATCTTCTTACCTTAACACATGAGCAGATTCGAGCCCAAGGCCAGGTCCCGATGCACCAAAGTCCTCTGAGCTACAGGACAGAGCTGCCCGAGACCAGACCTAGAGCTTCCAACTCCCCAGAGGGCACCGGATGGCCTAGCTAACCATTCCATTATTTCTCGGCTTCCTCTAATGACAGGGGATTTTTTTTTTTATCTTGGAGCATGGCACAGGAGATACTTCAAATATCCTCATTTCTTCTCATAACAGAGTCCTCCTTCATCTGTCTTCACACCCTTCTTTTCTTCTGATTCTGTGGATTACATGCGTATCCTCAGGCTGTTTTGTACTTCTGAAGATATGAAATAATTTCCCGGGCCCCACTTGCTTCTCCGTGGATTACAGCCGGCTTTCTCCAGGTGCTGCATCAGCAGTATCAGGGATGTTGGCTGCACACTGAGCTTCCTGAGTCGTCCTCCCGACCTAGACCCACTCCAGAGCGGGGCCCGGGGCCGGGCGTGAGCATGTGGAAGGGCCGCTCCAGGGGAAGGCCTGCACCCGCCCTGGACACCATCGACGTGGCCACAGAACACACCTAGTCCTGGGCTCAGCTTTTCATCTGTAAGCTAATCGTCTGGGGGGGCGTGAGCGGGGGAAACAAGGTCAACGTGAGACTTAGTACCGATGAAGCAGCCAAGGCCCCGTAGCCGCTGTGAAGATGTGATTTGTCCTCCACGGTCTGCGGCAGGCAGGGCCCTGGGGTGGGTACGTCCCTTCTGCGGAGAGCCCGCCTGGCCCGGCCTAGCCAGCCAGCGTACTCCACTCATCAGCCAGTTGAGTGGGTCCGGGGACGTGTGCTGGGCCCTTGGAAAAGGCTTTTCTCCTCAGCGGGATGGGAGCTGATGGGGGGTAAGCCCAGGACTGCCAGGGGTGCTCCTGTCACTCCCCAGAGTGAAGCCCATGGACGTGAACTAACCCTGACAGCGTTTAGGCCTCTGCAGGTGGCCTGGTCCTAGGTGGCCGGGTTTGGGAGCCAATAATCTTCTTGTTTTCCTCTTTGGTTTCTGTCCCTTACGTCCAGAAGGGTCCTGATAGGTGTGGGCGTCCCACTGCCCACCGTGGGTTCAGAGGTGCCTGAGATGCATGGCCTGGGCTCTGAGCTAATAGTGGTGGTGGGGCGATTGACATTCCTGCAGGTGTGTGATTCCAGCGACAGGCCGGGCGGCTCTCGATGCCAAGTGCACCAGCACGGACCGCCACACACAGGTGGTTGGTCTGTCTCCACGGACTGTGGCACCAGCCTCCTCTGAGCCCAAACGCCGAGTGCAGGAGGGACCGGGTGGCCTGCACAGTTTCCTGTTGCTTCCTGAGGACACGGGGAGCTCTGCACGGAGGACTTTTGGGGCTTCCCTTCATTTTCTGGCGACCGTGCGGGCCGTGGCTCCAGCAGATGGCTGGCCGCACCCTCCTCTCCCCTCTCCTGAGGCAGGGATTGGCCGGGAGAGTGCCTGCCTATGCTTTAATTTTGTCTCCATTTTTAAGAGTAGACCTAAATCGAGAATGCTTCAAGGGACCCCAGTGTGCAGAAGCTAAAACAAGAAACGCCTCTTCCAAGAAAAGACAGAGTCGTGTGGTTCAAATAGGCCGGGGAGACACTGGTTTAAATGAAGTGAAATGGATTTTGCGCTGCAGGATTATGCCGAGTTTCCAACACACCATGTGCCGTGACTCCAGGGGCAGCTTCTTGCCCATCTCAGGTGCCTCTAGCACCTTTGGGGAGCATCCCTTGGGATTGCATGGTCTGCAGAAGATACCTTGGGACCATTCTATGGATACATTTGCAAAAGGCTCTTCTTGCCACGTTGGCTTGGCAGTTCTGTGGGGTGACCTTGTGGGCCGGCCCCAGTGTGGGGAGCCGTGCCCTCTGCCCTCCCGGTTCACAGCTGCAGGAGGGCTGGCACCGGCCCGTCTGGTTTGTGGCTCTGTCTCCAGCACCCATCACAGAGCCTGATGCGTGGTGGGCACTCGGCAGGTGCTTGCAGGTTGCAGGGAGTGCACGGGGTGCGGGGTGAGGCCACGTATGCTCAGCACGCAGACAGGGCGAAGTGGTGGAGCCGGGGCATTTCCTGTCACCTCTGAAAGCCTTGGATGCGAAGGGGTGGGGGGATGATTTGTCTCCTTTCACGACTTTTGAAACCAGAGCCGGGGTCAATGGGTGGAATTGTCACTGAAGCGGAGTTCAGCCAGGATAAAAGAAGCTTCTCCAGCTGCAAACGATCGGCTGCCCCCAGAAGTAGCACCCGTGGCTTCCTGCAGACGCGCACTCGCCTCAGATGTCGGCCGGCCCTGAGTGGCTTCCAGGGGCAAGTCGCCGCCGCCCGCGTGTTGAAATAGCCCCGTGTCCTCCCTCGGCAACTCCTAGCTGTGATCTCAGCTGCTGCCCAAAGCCGTTGGCGCTGAACCCCGTGTCTCCTGAGCTGACTTCAAATATCAGAGGACATCGGCAATGTTTCTTATTTGCCCCGAGAAGCCCTGAGTCCACACTACTGGGTACAGTTTTCTTTCATAAATTCAACATATATAACAATAGAAGAATGAAATAGAAGACTCAGAAGAAAAGTGTGTCTTCCGCTTGCGGGGGCTCGTGTGGGGAGTGTGTGGCCTCCTGGCGACGCTGCATCTTCGGTCAGGTTGCCCGGAAGCGCGCTCGGAGCAGAGGATCCCCGTGCAAGCGCTTTATTAAGAAAGCGGTCCTCGGGGAGAGTGGCAAGAGGGAGGAGCGGCGGCAGGAAGGGAAAGTGTGGAAGGGGAGTTCGGGTGCAACTCAGGCAGGGCCCCGGACCCCGCAGCTCCCTCCTGACCCCGCAGGTGGGCCCCGCCGTGCTCGGAACCCTCCGCCCGGGCTTGTCTATACCAGAGCCAGTGGAAAGTGCCCTGAGTCTTAGCAGGTACTTGGTGCTTCAAGGTTAGGGCTAAGGGCATGCAATCTGAAGCTTCAGCAAAAAAAAAAAAAGAAAAAAAAAGTGCATTTATGTATATGCACACATACTTGATTCTTCTGCAAAAAAACCCCATATAGTTATTATATAAATATCTAATAAATATCCATATATCCAAGGAGATACATAAAAGACAAATGAGGGACCTGAGTGTTTGTTGTACTATTCTAACTTTTCTACAGGCTCGAAATTTTCAAAACGAAATGTTAGGGAGAAAGCTCAGCATGATCCCGTCTTCCAAAAATAGACATCGGGCCCTGTTAATATTTCGGTCTGAGGCTATTCCCTCCCAGCCGTGGGTGCAGGTGCCCAGGCATGTGCTTGCCAGACGTGTCGGCAGCTGCCGCTGGCCTGGAGGTGGCAGGGGGGTAAGGTGTGGGGTCTGCAGCCGGGGTTGATGTAGTTCTCTAAACTAATGCACCTGCCAGAGCAGCGCTTGTCCTACAGAGAGGCAAGTGGAGGAGCGAGGGGGGCCTTATCGTCCTCTGCGCCGCGGGCCCGGGGTCGCTGTGCACAGCTGGCAGCGGCGGGCACGGATGACGGGGTCGGTGTGGGCTCGTTGTCATCGGCCGCAGGCTGGGCTTGCCTCGGGGTCGCTCGTGGCAAGGTGCGTCCCGCGGGCTCTCAGGGATGTGCAGCAACACGCCTTCACCGCCGCGGTAGCAGCCGGGTCGTTCCGCTGCCCTAACATTCCCCTGCACCTGCTTCCTGCTCCTTCCCCCAGAATCCCTGGCTACCCCTGACCACCTTACCTGCAACGTACCATTGTTTTCTCGTGCCGCTAAGTATCCCTAAAAAGGGAACTTTTCATTTTTTAATTTTTTTTAAGATTTTTATTTATTCATGATATATATATATATAGAGAGAGAGAGAGAGAGAAGCAGGCTCCATGCAAGGAGCCTGATGTGGGACTCGATCCCGGGACTCCAGGATCACGCCCTGGGCCAGAGGCAGGCGCTAAACTATTGAGCCACCCAGGGATCCCAAAGGGAACTTTTCAAAAGGTATTTTAGCTTTATATTCTCCAGTCATTAAAAGCATTTTAACCCGTAAATCCCATTTGGCTATTTACACAGTAGGTGCTCAATAAATGTGGTAATTCGTCCATAGGACAATACTGTTGCGTCTCCCAAAGGATTATCACCATCGCTACACTGAGTCCATTTAATGGGTTCATTCGAAGCTTGACAGGATAAAATAATTACCGCGTGTTGCTAGAACAGTGTGTTAAGGCTACACAAGTCTGGACAGAAGTCTTCTTTTTAAAAAGTATGAAAACAGGGACACCTGGGTGGTTCAGTGGTTTAGCACCTGCCTTCAGCCCCGGGGCATGATCCTGGAGTCCTGGGATCAAGTCCTGCATCGGGCTCCCTGCATGGAGCCTGCTTCTCCCTCTCTCTGTGTCTCTGCTTCTCTCTCTGGGTCTCTCATGAATAAATAAATATAAATAAATAAAATATTAAAAACAAAAAAAAAGGAACAGGCCTCTGACAACAGACATGTCCTAGTGATTCACTGATGTCACGTCCCTCACGAAGCCCACTTCCTTGCAGGTCTCCGTAGCCGCAGTCCCGTGATGGGCTGCTCTGGATTTGCTCTGGGACGGGGTGAGAAGGGACGTTTCCATCACGTCTGCAGGTGATGCTGCCGCTGGGGGCCTGAGGACCACGCTCTGGAAACGAATGCCTTGGGCCCATCAGAGCTTGTCCTCTGAGACGGGGGACCGTGTGCCTTGAGGAAAACCAGGGTTGTGTTAGCAAGAACCGTGTCTCTAATAGCACCCCCAGAATTCATGGCCTTGTGGGTAACAGTGAGGACCCAGAAGTGGCCGTGAAGACGTGCCAAGGGTGCTCCTCTGGGGAGGACTGTCTCATAAGCTGCGGGAAGTGACGGTTCCATCTGTTCAGTCTGAAAGCAGGAGTGGAATGGAAACAAGCCCCTGCTGTCAGAATGCACGGAGGCGTCTCCCGTCTCGGGCCACCCTCGCTCTCTCCCCGCGACACCGCACCCCGAGCCCCCTGCAGCCAAGCCGATGCTGCAGTTGATGCTGGAGCCGTGACCTCAGGTGGCTGCTTCTGAGGAGGTTTAAGGTCACCCTGGGAAGCGTAACTCGCGGAGGCTCATTGCTTCGGAGGATAGAGGGAACTCCGGTAAATCCCATTTTTACCCTTTCCTGTTTGGGAACAGTACCAGCCTGTCCTAGATAAAATAGTATTATTAGCCATTTATATATATTTTTTATATTTATTTATTTATTATTTTTTTAAAGATTTTATTTATTCATTCATGACAGACAGAGAGAGGGAGAGAGAGAGAGAGAGAGAGAGAGAGAGAGGCAGAAGGAGAAGCAGGCTCCAGGAAGGGAGCCTGACGTGGGACTCGATCCTGGGGCTCCAGGATTACGCCCTGGGCCGAAGGCAGGTGCTAAACTGCTGAGCTACCCAAGGATTCCCTATATATATATATATATTTTTTAAATATTTTATTTATTTATTCCCGAGAGACACACACACACACACAGAAAGAGAGAGAGAGAGAGAGAGAGAGAGAGAGAGAGGCAGAGACCCAGGCAGAGGGAGAAGCAGGCTCCCTGCAGGGACCCCGATGCAGGACTCGATCCCGGGTCACGCCCTGAGCCAAATGTAGATGCTCCACCACTGAGCCCCCCAGGCGTCCCCAGTCATTTATATTCATTAAGCACAGAGGACGCAGCAGGTGCATTCCGTGCTTTCAGCAGCACGTCGGGCCTCGACACCAGTCCCCGGCGGAGAGTGCTGGCGTCATCCGCGTGTAGAGAGGAGGGAAGGAGAGGTCACAGCACTTGCACAAAGTCACACAGCTCGAAAACTGGGGCAAAGGGGATCTGAACTCAGCGCTGTTCTCCAGGATGAAAGGTGGTGGCCGGCATCTTAGGGCCAGATTATGGGATAAAGAAGTGTCTTCACTCCTGGAGCCCGAGGAGAGCCGCTTCCCGCAGGCAGCACCCGGGAACCAGTGGGGAGGGAACCCTGGACCCACAGCGCCCCACTGGGTGCTCCCCGGGCGCTCGTTGGCTCGCACAGCAGCGAGGAGAGCGGGTCCAGCTGACCTCCTTCCTGCCTGCCCTCGGTCCTGCGGCGTCCGTCCGTTTGGGGCAGAGCGGCCTTTGTCACCCCCGGGCCCCCGGCTCCCGGGACAGGGCCTCCGGGGCTGCGCTGATGCATGGGGCCCTCCCTCGCGGCCCCTCGGTCCCCGGGCGCAGGTCGCCGGGGTGTGTCGTGCTGAGGGTTCGCTCTGCGCTGCTTTCCTGACGCTCGCACGCGGGATGTGACGGGCCTGCTGGGCCGCCCCCTGCGCTCCACAGCAGCCTCCCTGTGACCGCCGTGGTGACTGTCGTTGTACGAGCCCAGATGTCTGTGATGGAGTTCTTTGAATTATGAGGGGGTTTACTTTGTGCATACGGCAGACAGACAGACAGACAGACAGACGGGGATTGCCGGCGGCCGAGGGCCCAGTGGCTGTACCCGCTTACGGCCTTACACGAGCACGCGAAGTCGCCTTCACGTCCGGTGCCGCAGGGAGAGGCCCGTCCTGTGTGCGGGGAGGGCCGGGCGCCTTCCAGGAGGGGTGGTCTCCAGAGGCGGAGGCCCGCGGGCTCCCGGTGCCGGGCACCTTCCGGGGCCGAGTCTGGTGCTGCTGCCCAAGCTGAGGTTGCCGCCGAGCAGATGGGCCGGAGCCCAGCCGAGGGGCGAGGTGCTGGGGGCCTCGCTGCCGACCTTCACACACAGGGCGCGGGGCACCGGCTCATGCCACGGAGATGTCGCACCACGGCCTGGGGGATGAGGAGTTCGAAGGGGCCAGAAAGAAGCTTCTACTTTCTATTTCTTTGGAACATCTGGGTCTCTTAAGAGTGTTAATTTTTAAGCTACCACTAGGCATATGAAGGAAGCTGGTTATCCATTTCGAGGCTGATTATCGAGTCGCAGCCCGCATGAAGGCAGTTTTTATCGCTCTCGCTTCTGACCCCCTGAAATGCAGAGTTTATGATGACAGTTTGGGTAACGCTTTGAGTTCGGTGGTGGAGCGACGAAGAAATCTGAGCGGAGAGCGCTCTGCTTCCTGACTGTGTCTTTCTCTCAGCAAAATTTCACTTCAAGTGTCTTTTCATAATAAAATAATTCTGCATTCCAGCTGAGCGCGCCATGCACTCCCTCCCTAGTTATGTGCCAATAGCCGGTGTTTTCACTGCTGGACAGCATTTGCTAATGGGCACTTTATTGCTAAGTGTGTTGTCCCTTTGGGAGAAAAATAATTTTATCCCAGCGCATGACTCGTCTCCAAGCCTACTGATCAGTGGTGTTATTATACTTGCAAGAGTCATCTGTAAGCTTTTCAAATGATATGCCAATTTGTTTTTTTTTTTTTTCCCCAGGTAAAGGAAGGAAAATGCTAAAAGCAAAAAGCTCTATCTCGGGTGGGGGTGGAGGGGTGTCATTCCCACCAAATCGATGTTTATCTTATAAGTGCTGTGTATCACAAAATGCCCTGCTGCCTCCTTTCTTGTGCATGTTCCAAAAGCAATGCTCACTATTAAGTAAGATTGGGAAAAGTAGAGTCGGAGAAACCCTCAGGTACCCACCGCACGCCTTATTAACCAAGGAGAAATTGCTGGAAGATTTCAAATCTTTGTTTTCTCATCTCTGAAAAGGGGACAGTATTGATACTTAGCTCCTGGGATGGTTGTGAAGATTCGGTGGCATGATGAAGTACAGGAGTACCGAGCATCATTCCCAGTTCTCACGGTGCAAGGAGTGACTCTGCTCTCGCAATTTTCTTTTCTTTCCTTTTTAATTAATTAATTTATTTATTTATTTATTTATTCATGAGAGACAGAGAGATAGAGGCAGAGACACAGGCAGAGGGAGAAGCAGGCTCCATGCAGGGAGCCTGACGTGGGACTCGATCCCAGGACTCCAGGATCACGTCCTGGGCCTAAAGCGGCGCTAAACCGCTGAGCCACCTGGGCTGCCCTTTTCTTTGCTTTTTAAAGATGTTATTCATGAGAGACACAGAGAGAGGCAGAGGCACAGGCAGAGGGAAAAAGCAGGCTCCCTGCAGGCACCTGAGCCAGGACCCCGGGATCACGACCTGAGCCGAAGTCAGATGCTCAACCGCTGAGCCACCCGGGCGCTCCCCTCGCATTCTTCATTCACTGTCAGTTTTGCAAATCCCTCCGTGTTCCAGGAGTAGTTGGTGTTTGACATCATTCCTTCTCACCTTTACTGTCGATCACAAACCGATTTGGGGCAAAGAGAACGTAAGCATCTCTTTTATTCCCCCTCAAAACTTGGCAGTTTGTTAAAAAAACGAACTCACCTAGAATCCATGCATTGCGTGCTCAGAGCTGACACTGCTGTAGTCTCCCTGAGAGGTGTGCGACTGAGTGTGAGAGCATGTGCGTGTGCACCACTGCGCACTGGGGTGTTTTCACAGACACTTTGTAGACGAATGCACTGATACTCAGGAGACAGAGAAGCCCGCCTTGGGTTGGCTCTCAAACACCACTCAAAATGGCCTTGGAGGCCTACGAGGTCCTGCCATCGTCTCTGCCATTCTTTGGATCTTGGTCCTGAAAGGAGGTAGTGCAATTTTAAAACACATAGGCCAGATGTAGGGTGGTGTGGAAGTCAGCTGGTGGCGTGTTCGTGGAGCCCCCAATGATGTGGGTGTGACTGTCACCCAGGTATTATGAACACAGTGTATGTCTCACATTCAGCCACTGCGGGTCTCCTGTCCCCACAGAGTGAGCAGGAGCCTTCTTGATGGTGCTGGCGACAGAGAGGGTGGACAGCTGTGAGCTGCTCCCCTCCCCTCCCCTAGAGCTGCCCCAAGGATGCTCTTCCGCAGGTGAGGTCTTATGGGCCCCTGCTCGACTCGTTGATTATGGCTGTCATCACTTTAGTGGGAGAGAAAGTAAGAAAAACGATTCTTTTCCCACCAATAAAACATAATATACAATAAAGCATAGTTTTCTGTTACAAAACCTTTTTATCCGATACTTTTAATCAACTGAATTCTTAAAGAGATTCACAACTCCAGTACGGTGAATGTGCTCCAAAGTTTCCAGGTATCTTGCAAATCACTACTGTGCTCTATAGTTTGGAGGGGTTTTCACGGAGGTAGCGTGCGTGGTTCAAGCTCGCTCCCAACCAAGTGACTATGAAGGTGAGGGTTTGGGGGCTTCGCCACCCACGTGGAAAGACTAGCGATCTCTTTACTATTTCTGGTGCGGTGGCTCTTCTCTTCCAAATCTGTGATTCCCAACAGAGGGTGACGCCTCCTTTTCAACCAGGAGACATTTGGTTGTCACCCCTGGGAGGAGGGGGTTCTGCTGCCATTGAGTGTGTGGGGCTCAGGGCTGCTGAACATCCTGCAATGCACATGACTGCCCCTGCAGCACCCCCCCCCCACCCCAGATGTGAACGGGTCAAGGGCTGAAAAATCTCGCCCTAAGTGTAAAAACAAACAGTTGAGCATCAAAACATAGAGCAGTACACCATAAAACAAGAGTCAATTTTATAACATACTGAGTTAAGGATAGAAAATAAAACATTGTCATGCAAGCCTCTAGATTTAATTTTCAGTTTGCGGGAAGGAAATTCAGGGGCCACGGGACATGCTCCGTGGCACTGTGGGGATGCGCTCTCCAAAGCTTGGACATTGGGGAAGACTGTGGGGTGTGTGACCTATGCAAACACCGAAGAAAATAGAAAAGACTTAAGACAGCTATCCACTAATGATAAGGGGAAGACCTTCTCTGTAAAAAAATCAGATAGGATATATGAGATGATCAGGAAATCAACTCTAAATTGGATTTTTTTTTAAGATTTTATTTTATTTTTTATTTTTTAAAGATTTTATTTATTTATTCACGAGAGACACAGAGAGAGAGAGAGGCAGAGAGGCAGAGACACAGGCAGAGGAAGCAGCAGGCCCCATGCAGGGAGCCCGACGCAGGACTCAATCCTGGGTCTCCAGGATCACGCTCTGGGCTGAAGGCAGACGTGTAACCACTGAGCCACCCATGCGTCCCTAACTGGATGTTCTGTGGTGCTGAGGGATTACTACCTTCAGTGCAGTAAAACATTGAGGTCCCATGTAGAGGAGCCTCTCTATCTCTTAGAAATACATTTTGACGTATCTATAGATGAAATGATGTTTAAGTTCTGCTTCACAATAATTTGAGGGACGAGCGTTTGTGGGTGTGGATGGAGTTAAATTAGCTTGAGTTTAGTAATTGTCGATCCCAGTTGATGGACGCATGGGGCTCATTATGCCGTTCTATTTTTGTCTACGTTTGGAATTTTTCAACAAAAAAAAAATTTAAAAAAATTAAAAAAAAAAAAACAAGCAGTGCCAGGAATGGTAGCATTCTGCTGCCACATTCTAATAGCTTCAGTAAAGGTGTCTGTGCTACTGGAGCTTCACATGCATTCCCCTTGCAGCATCCCACAAGACGGTGGCGGGCTCCCTGCGCCTCCCTTTGGAGAGGCCGAGACTCCGGGTTTAAGCAATTACCTGGGGACATGAGGAAGTCAGTGGTGGAGCAGGAATTCAGGCTCACGTCCTTCTGAGCCCAACCTGCGGGCTTCCTCCGCTCTGCCACGCCGGCGTCCAACCCGGGCAGGATGCAGATGTTGCAGCGCACGCAGGGTTGGGGGGAGCACGCCGGCGCGGCAGGTGCACCTGTTCATCAGCCCCTTCCAAACCGCGCGGAGCGCTCCTTGTCAGCTGGTATTTGGACAGCTGAGGCTCCGAGGAACCACAACATTATGCCCGAGTCCCGCCCTGGGAGTTATAAACTAATCCCAGGTTGGAAATGTAAACATTTTCCCCACGGGAAAGAACTGTTTCTCGCTGATTATAAATGGGAAAGGCTGGCAGCTGTTAATATTGATGGTTATTCCTTGAAAAATGACTGCGAGGTACTACGAATCAATTGTCTCCCAGAATGAAGAATGGAACGCGCGGCTCCCTGGGAATCTCCACATGTATTTATAAATACGCGCTTTACAGAGCAGACAGGAAAAACGAGCCAGACCTTTGGCATTACGGTGAGTTATTTCAGAGTAAATAAAGCAATTATTAGCATCTATATTGGACCTCAAATTTACAAAATTTCCTCGGAAAAAAAGGCCGCGGCTGGCTGTTTTTTTTGCGTTTCTGTTCTTTAATGTTCCTAATCTGTAGACTGAGGTGTGCTGCTTGGCGCTGGATTGAGAACTAACAAGGGCTGGGACTGTTTTTTTCTCACTTGGTAAATAAGTAGCTTTGCACTTGGCTAAAAACATCTGGATGATGCAGGCTCTGGCTTGTAACAGTGTTTGCCCTACCACGTCTTCCTAGAGCTGATGTTTGCCCGCAAGGTGCACAGCGAGGAGTTCTGTTCTTTTCTTGATTTCTTTTCTTGTCTTTCTTTTCTCTTTTTCCTTCCTTCCTTCCTTCCTTCCTTCCTTCCTTCCTTCCTTCTTCCTTCTTCCTTCTTTCCTTCCTTCTTTTTCTCTCTTGCAAGGACTTTGAGTTCTTCATCAAACCCCCGTGTGGGGACTGGGGCCCAGAGGTGTGGCGAGCAGAATCTCAGGTGACCTCTTCCGTTCATGTCCGTATAATCCCCTCTTCCTTTAGCGTGGATGTGATCAGTGGCTTGCTTTTAACCACGGAGTTTGGCAAAGG
Source organism: Nyctereutes procyonoides (assembly GCF_905146905.1). Taxonomy (NCBI): domain Eukaryota; kingdom Metazoa; phylum Chordata; class Mammalia; order Carnivora; family Canidae; genus Nyctereutes; species Nyctereutes procyonoides. The sequence goes on along the minus strand of NW_026575024.1, from coordinate 2,863,924 downwards.
ATGGAATGTACTTTCTGGGGCCGCCCTACAAGAGACTGCAACATCTGTCTGGCTAGGAGGCCCCCCTTGCTGGCTTTGTTGAAGCCAGTGGCTGCCCTGGGGCGCTCCTGTACCAAGGCACCGAGTAGAGCCTCTGGCTGAGTCAGCAAGAAACAGACTCGGTCTGCTGGCTGGGGGGTGGGGGTGGGGGTCGGGGGCTCCCCAGCCTAAATGCAATCATCGCTTTTGGAACATCCTGATTGGCCTTTTGTCGTAACAGGTGCTGGAGCACTGATTCCGAAAGTACAGCTTCCTCTCCCTGCAGGGCGGGTGCCCAGACGCTCTCCCGATGTGCAGACCCAGCGGGCACAGGCTCAGTTCTTGGTGGGTCCTCCAGGCAACCCTCCCATCCATCCCTCCCCCCCCCCCCCCGGGGCTGCCAAAATTCCTCTTGAACTGCGGAGGGTGAGCGAGCGCTGGAAGGATCACAAGACCTCCCCAATCCCAGGTCTCCTCTCTTTCAGTTTATAACCCATGAGTATTTTTTTTTTTTAAGAAGAAGAAACACGGCATTGTTTCCATGCTGCATGGGAAGTCGGGGGACACAATCGTTGAGGACAGCATCCTGCCTCCCGGCCCAGAAGCAGGCTCAGCGAGAAGCCTCCAGTGTGTCACAAGCTCACGATGAAGCCTCCGGTGCTGCTTGTGAAGGCGTCGCAAGACCTACAGGCAGCTCTCAGTTAATCCACGAGACGTAGGTAGATGTGAGAAGCTTGGGATGCTCTTTGTGGTGGGCCGTCCTTGCCCACGGTGAGTGTGGAGCTGAGGATCCTGCCAGGCAGCTGGCGTCCTCTCGGCTATGGTTCCGTCCACAGCTCATAGTTATTCGTTCATTCGAGACATTTATGGAGCACCAACTGCATGCCATATGTGATTTAGGTGCTGAGAGCAAATCAGTGAGCTCCCAGATCATTTCCTGCCCTCACAGGCTTACGCCCCACCGGTGGGGACGGCCATCTGAGCCTGTTCTGCTCCAGGACCCCAGGGGCCCCTTTGCAAATTCACTCGGTACATTTTAACACTCCCCCCACTTGATGCCTTCCCCAGTTAATGATGTTGGCCGTTCCTCCTTTTCTAAACACCGGTCCTCTTTGGAACCGGGAGAATGAAGTGGTCGGATAACCAGATGTGGGACCGCAGTGGCCACGATGGAGATGTTTGTGAAGGTCGGCAGGATTTCGAATCGGGTTTGTCATGATCTGAGTTGTTTTCCGGTGAGACACTCTGGCTTCTGCGTGGGGCGTAACAGGAGAGGAGGAGGATCTCCTAACTGTCTTCTGGAGTTCAGGCCAGGCAGACGCCATCGCAGCGCACTGGCAGGCGGGGGAGGAGCGTGGGCCTGCAGGAGGTTTAGGGGCAGCGGCGCCCTGGTAAGTACCAGCCACCACTTCCCAAGCGGGAAAACTGCGATTTGCAGCAATTGCTAGTTTCAGGCACCCACATGACATCACTGGACGCAGATGTGGGGGAGGTTGCCCGGTTGGCTCCCAGGAACCGGTGCGAGCCTGCCGATGGCACGGTGGCCGTGGACATGGGGAACGCAGGAGAGCAGCGTGCCGGGAAGGGTTGCGGGGGGTCCTCATTTCCCAATGGGACAGTAACAGAACTGCTCACGGACAGAAAGAATCGAGGAGGGACGGATGTCATAGGGAAGGGGTCTGTGAGCAGTGACGGGGGGAAGTGGGCAAAGCTACGGGGACCAGCAGTCCCGTAAGGTCTCAGGGCCAGAGAGGATGGTCACGGCCCACATCGTGTGTCAGGGGTTTCAGGGGGGTTGGTGCTTCCTGGGGACTCCCTGGTCTTCTTTTCAGAGGATGGGTCAGTGGGTTGCAGCAGCCGCCAATCAGAGGAAGGGGCTGGGCTGGAGGTAAACGTCTGAGAGTCACAGGTGCCTGTGTCACTGAGGCCAGGACCTGGGTGTGATCGCCTAGTGGGAGAGTGGAGACTTCCCCGGTGATGGTGACGGGAGTGAGAGCTACTGTCCCTCCCTCTCTGTCCCCTTCTCTCCCACCATCTCTCTTCTCCCTCCCTCCCTCCTTCCCTTGCCCCTCTCTCCCTCTCTCTCCCTTCCTGTATCTCTGTGTGACTCCGTCTCCATCTCCGGTGAATGCAACACCAGCTGGTGGAAGAGAACCTGCCTTGGGAGGAGGCTGAGGAGCAGCTGCCCAGAGAGGGGGTGAGAACGTGGAGAATATTGGAGACTGGCCAAGGGTAGAGTGTTCTGGAAGGAAATTGGCCTGAGGAGGTCTCATAAGGTTCCCAAGAGGATGGTCACTGCGTGCGGGTGAGCGGGGGCCACTGGAGACCTTGGGAGGATGGTCAGGGGCAGGCAAGGGGCCAGGGAGCCGGTAGGAGTGGAAGCTGGTGTGGGCGGGAGTTTCTGGTCTGGAAGCTAGATGGAGCACTCAGGAGGATTGTGAGCAATTTTTAAACAGGAACCACTGAAGCTACTTAGTGGTTGATGGGGAGGGGGGATTGGGGGGGAGGTTTGCGTGAGAAGGAGGAGGGGCCTCTGCAGTGCACTCTTCCACTGAAACAAGATGGTAAAAATGGTCGGAGTGAGCTTTTCCGCAGCTCGAGAGATTCACCAGCGTCTCCCAGGAATGCAAGTTTTCCTAGTTTCTGGTTTTTGTCTTTTAAAGAGAAGCTGCTCCGTGTTTGCACGCACAGTGAGCTTGGTGGCGCTTTAGCTTTCCCGAGTGTCTCTCCGACTCTGCAAGCCCGGGGCCCGCGAACACTGCAGGTGCCTGTCCCTGAGCATCCGCACCGCCACCAGGAGGGCGAGCCAGGCCGGGCCGCATCAGAGGCCCCTTCCTGCAGATCCGTCCTCCTTTGATGTGTCCAGTGGTCGCCTGCTTACCTCGGTCTGCGAGGCCATCTGTATGGCCTTGACGGGGTCTCCACTGGCGAGCAGGGAAGCAGGGGCCGGTGCTGGATGCAGAGCCAGCTGTGCAGCGCTGAGGGGGGCGTTTAGGTGGGGGGGAGCAGCAGGTGCAGCCCCTGAGCTGGAAGGAAGCTGGTCCTGGGAGCCCAGAGGGAAGATTGGAGCGGGACAGGGTGGGCCATGAGGGACTGGGGGCCGTGGATTCCACCTCATGTGCACCGGGCAGCTCCTGGTGCCTTCTGAGCCAGGGATGGAGTGATGTTTGCAAAACCCCTCAGAGGTGGTGTGTTCACTTGTGTTTTCCACCCATGATCCCACTGGACTGTGTCGCGGGAGCGGGGATGCCTCTCGTTCTCAGTCTGTCACCGGGCCTGGCCTCGGGGTGTTTGGGATGGGGACGGAAGGAGGCCTGCCAGCAGGCCCAACCCACGCGGTTGCACCTCGGCCCTGTGCGCGCTGGAGGGGGTGCTCTCATTTGGGACCTGAGGCCTTTCCTGACTGTTCAGTTGAGTTTTTTCACCTGTGGGGTCTGACATGCTTCTACACTCCATACTCTTTTCCTCTCTTATTTTGTGCCAAATTTCCTTATCTTGGATATAGTGGGTCCTTTCTTCTGGGGAAAAAAAAATTGCATGTTTTTGATGTTATAAACTGCAATGTACTAGGAGTTAAATATATCTTTTTTTGTTTGTTTGTTTATTCATTATTTATCTGCTCATTTTTGCATTTCTTTTATTGATTTTATATAGGAACATTAATTAGAGTCAGCTTGCATTGCAGGCATTCCCGAGCGAGAATGCAATGATAAGTTGTTCGCGAAGATGAGCAAGGACTTGCCAGCCCATACCTGCCCCAGTATTTAGCTGTGCACTTGTAAATTCTCGAAAAAAGCCCAGTAGGTCCACATGTCTGGCCTAGGGCAGCCTTCTATGGCAGTGCCATTTCCTGGCCTCAAAGTGATCGCATTCACCATGCGATGATCTCGTGACTGCATCTGACAAATAACACAGTCAGTTTTATTAATTCTCAACCCGTCTATGCAAGAGAGATTGTCATCTGAACAGCCATGTCGGTGGCTTTTTAATGAACGCGAAATGCCTGGATATCGTATGAGCGATTCTGGATGGGCGCGCCCATTAGGGGTGATTTTCTGTTAACTACCAAACCCAGATAAAATCCCCTCCAAGGAGACCCTTACTGTGTGGCTGCATTTTTATTTTTTAAAGGGGAACTGTTCTTAGAGAAGGCACAAAGCAACAGTGCATACATAATGGCTTGTTCCAAGGAGTAAATTAAGCCTGGAACTATCGACGTATTAAACTTAGCAGAGCGGGTCCTGAGTATTAAGGAGAGAAATTTCTGAGAGAGAGAGAGTTCATTCTTTCACATTGACTCAATAGTAAAATAAAGTGAACTCTGACAATATGATTTAGCAAAGGCTCTAAAACATAACATGTTGGAATGGCTGTGCATCAAAAGTTATTTTTCTGTTCTATTACCTTTAATGAATAGCTTAGATCACCAAGTATATTCACTGAGCTATGGCTCAGTGCATTTTTGATAAGGAGGGAAAAAAAGCACTACGGGGTTTGGTGTAATTTTATTTACGATGGCATTGCGTGCTCGGTGTCATGTATAGGCAGAGGTAGCTGCACCCACGCAGAGAATATACGTGTTTGTTTACACGCATGCTCATGTGAGCATGTTACCTCTGGGGCTTCTATTGAATTAGGGTAGGTTTGATAATAAGGAGTTTTATTGCATTTTTCATCTAAAATAAATAGGAGGGCACAGAATCCTTTATCGGAAATTCGCTGAGGGGGGCGTGTTATCAGATTAGTACCCACAAGGCCGGCTGGTGAGGTAACGGTGATGAATCTATCTCAGATTACTCACTGCTCTGCGAAAGAGGCTCCGGAAGTGTAGCCCTTGAAAGGACTAAATGTCTCCCCGTGCACGATTTCAAGCACAGTTCAAACCATCCTATTCCTTATTTTCAGAGTTAAACTGGAAATTGCAACTTGCCTCTGGGCCGAGTCTCCCCTCTCCTTCTGGTGGTGTCTTTGGCGGCTGGAAGGGGAAGCCAGTCCACCTTCTCCCGGGGTTGGCTCCGCAGGTGACTTCCTGCCGTGGCGCCGCGTCCTGGGCGGGGGAGGCCGCACCTGCGTGAAGAAGGGCAGATGGCAACTCTGTCCAAGGATGCTTTTTGGAGACCCGGGTATGGGTCAACGCCCCTCAGCTGGAACCACGGCTTTGCGCACCCCACTGTCGCTCCCAGGGGTCCCTGCCGCCCACCCCTCCGGCCTCTCCTCAAAGTGCTCACAGCTCAGTGCTTCTGCTCTTGCTGCACCTTCTAGCAAGGACCCCCAACTGATGAGAGAAAACCCAAACCTGCTGACTTGTCCACATCTCGCTAAGACCTTTCTGCCTTCTGCGTCCACGCACATGCATTCATTCAACACTTTTTTTTTTTTTAAGATTTTATGTCTTTATTTGAGAGAGACAGGGAGCACATGCGGGAGAGAGTGGGAGGAAGGGCAGAGGTCATCTCAAGCGGACTCCGCACTGGGCATGAGCTGGACGCCAGGCTCCATCTCACGACCCTGACATCATGACCTGAGCTGAAATCAGGAGGTGGACACTTAATCAAGTGAGCCACCCACACTCCCCGATTCAACACATTTTAAATGACTTCCTCTAGGTTGGAGACGCTGTCCTAGTACTGGGTACGGGTGTGGCTCCGAATAAGCTGGACGAGGTCCCTGCACCAACAGAGCCTCAGCTCTAACCAGGGGAGACGTGTGATCCATGGAGGAGAATGTCCATCACATGTCATCTGTCCTGTGTTTGGGGCAAGCCAGGCATCAGGCTGGTGCAGGGACGCTCATTTGTGCTGTCACATGCCCCTCTCCCAGTGCACACTACGCTGTATGAGCAAAGACCTTTCCCTCTACAGTGTAAGTTCTCCAGGGCAGAGCCACGCTGTTTTGATCTTTTTATACATAGCGTGGTGCCTGCTTGGCGGCTTCGAGAAAATAAATTCAGTAATCCATCCTGCAAATATTTACTGAGCTCCTGCTATGTGGCTTGCCTTGTTCTAAGGACCAGAGATCAAGATGGATGAGGCCACCACCCCCCTTGTGGGTATCAGGGGACGGAAGGAGTCTCCATGAACAGGTAGGACAGCTGGGAGGTGGGCGCACCTGGGGGCTCCCCAGAGTTTCTGCTCCGGCAGGTCTGGCACGGGACCTGAGTGTGTGCATGTGCAGCCACCGCAGCAGGTACACAGCTGCTCACAACCCAGAATGGCGCACAGATCACTCTGAGGGGCGACATCGAAATTGGGGCCCAGAGGAGAGGAAGGGGTAGGTGGCTCAGAGAAGCAGCAAGCACGAGGTCCCCGAGGCCAGGGCCAGCCGGGTCACAGCACAAGGAGCCCTGAGCCTGGGAGAAGGGACGTGACACACAGGGAGGTTCGGTGTCAGGTGGGTCCCCTCCCCCGGGGCCACTCACCACAGGGAAGAGCGGAGATTTTCCAGAAAGCAGTGAGATTTTCCAGAAAGTGTTGTGGCGTTTTAAGCAGTGAGTGATATCACTTGGGGAATTACTCTTATTGCTGTTCCTACACATCACTGCAAACACAGTGGCGTAAAACAGCACAAATCCATTCTGTTACGTTCCTGGAGGGCACACGGGGTCTCGTGGGGCTGAAATCATGCTGCTAGTAGAGCTGTGTTCCTTTGGGAGGTTCCAGGGGCGACCCCCTTCTTGCCTTTTCCAGGGGCTAGTGGCCCTCGTGGGCCCGGGGCCGCTTCCTCCATCGTTAGGGCCCGAAGCGGTACCCCGGGTCTTTCCCACGTGCCGTCTCTCTGCCCCCTCTCCCGCCTGAAGGGAGGACTCACGGGGCTGATCCAGGGGTACCCAGCCCATCCCGGAGTCTGCTGACGAGCCGTCTTCGTGGGGAGCAGTGTTCCGCACGCACGTGCTTGACGTTTGGAGTGAGCGCTGTGGATACTGGTCAGAGAGGGCGGGCTTGGGATGGGAGCAGGAGAGCCGGGGCAAGGCTGCCTCGGTGGTGCAGCAGGGCGCAGAGGGCGGGTGCAGGGCAGAGAAAGGAGGTTGTGCAGGAGGCCTGCTCGCTGCTTGGACAGCACAGTGGGCGGGGATGCCACGCACCGAGGCAGGAGGAAGATGAGGGGCAGAGCTGAGGTCAGGGCCGCTCGGCCTAACTCGCCCACTGGGTACACGCTCGGATTGGGAAGCACATGGACTTGATCTTGTGGACTGGAGGATGGAGCTTGGCCTGTATGCGTCTTGAGGAATCTGTCATTCTGTGGGTTGGCCCTTGCCCCGGGGGCTAAAGGAGTCTGCATCCATTCTGGAATGTTCCGTGAAGAAAAACAAGATGTTTGAAGGCCATGCATGAACGTCAGTGTGGACTTCTGGGCTGGGCACAGGCTGACCTGAGCTTGAATCCCAGCAAGGCACGCATGGGTCGAGACACCCTAAGAACTCGGCTGACTTCCCCGACACCCTTCATCTGTAAGTCGGCCCTTAGGCCCCTGCTTATGGCGGCGTCGACCCTGGATGTGCCGTGTGCAAATGCCCCCAGGCCCTGAGACTTCAGTCCTGGGCTCCTGCGGTCTCTGCTGCCTTATCGGGGGTTGAGAATCGTTTGTCCTTCTACTAGTACTTTTAGGCAATGGCTTTTTCAGGCCGCTCTATAGTTAGTGCCCTAATTAACATGCCCATACGAAGGCTCCTCAGGGCAGCCAATGATTATGAAAATAAACTATTTATTTATTTATTTATTTATTTATTTATTTTATTTTATTTATTTAATTTAATTTTATTTTATTTTATTATTTATTTTTTTGAAAATAAACTTTTCAAAAAACATTTCAGCATCCTTAAAAAAAAAAAAGGATGGACAGGCCAGTAGGTGTTAAGAAAAGTTTTTCTAGTTAAGAATTTGGGAATCTCTGTGAAAGTTCAGCAGCTCTCTTTGAGTAGGAGGAAATGTCACGAAAACGATACGTCCTCTGATGTGTTCCAAGCTGACTTAGCTCTGTCGTCCAGCGTCCTCGTCTCTGTGCACGTTCCCATCCGGGGGCGCCGACACACGCCTCGTAAAAAGTCAAAGCCATATTAATATGTTTGTTTTTCCAGACGGTTGGCAGTGAGGGAGCAGTTAGCCGGTGTCCTTGTGGTTTTAAATTCGGCCCTGCTTCCAGTCGCCAGGCAGGACGGGCTTCACAACCTGCAGACCCTGGGAATTTATCTCTCATTTGTATTCATGACGCTCATGATCGGAAATGGCCATTCTCACGTGCCCCTACTCCGCTCTGCAACAAATTAGGGGAGTCAATTGCTTCTGGCCAGGGGTCTCATTTGTTGTGCCAGGTGTGACCTGGATGCCAAGTTCCACCCCAGCGTTGGCCTCCCTATCACACTGGACGTAAGGAGCTCTCCGCCTGGGAAGGGGCCAGCAGAGCAGCATCACGGAGCAGCTGCCCGAGCTCTACCTCCGGGGACACTTCCCCAGACCGAGTGTCCCCAGGTGACCTCAGGTGTGCCTGCCACACACGGGGGAGGCAGGGACAGCGGCCGGTCCCACAGGCTCTACCCCAGCGCAGGGGGATCTGCACAGTGACCCTCGGTTTTGGTGAAGTTCATGGTCAAAGAATTTCAAATACTTGTACTTTCACTGTGGTTATTGATGCAGGATCTAAGGTGATTGTGTGGGGGGCCTTTTTTTTTTTTACTACCTTATAATATTATAAAGCTGTTTTTACCAAGTTGAATGTAGGACGTAGAATACAGAGCTATACACACACGTATGGTTTTTACCGCCCTCTCTAAGTAGGATCTAGAATATGGAGCATACAAAAGCATAGATTAGGGTTTTCTTCACCCCTTCCACGCTGTGCTCATTTTTTAGAAGTAATTTATTTTTTTTAATTTTCTTTTTTTTAGAAGTAATGTTTTTAGCTTTCAGCTATTTTGTTTCTTAGGTATCCTTTCAGAAATATGTTTGTATTTGCCACAATACCGCGATATCCTTTGTATCATGCTTCTGTGTGGTACTTAGAAGCCGTCTCCCTATGTGCACATGTGTGCGTTTGAGAAGCTTGATGCACGTGAACGTTTCCCTCCCTAAATGCACCTTTTCCCTCATTCGATTATGAACATGTCATATGTACTGTGTGCAATCCTTAGAGAATGACTGAGTGGATCTCCACCCGACTCAGGCAACACGGGACCAGCCCAGGAGCCTCCAGCCTCAGCTGTATCCCTTCTTCCCTGTATCCGAAATTCTATAATTATCATTTCTTTGCTTTTCTTTCTATGCATATATCCCCAAATAGTCCGTGCTTCCTTTTATAAAAATGGGATCCTGTGGCGTTGGGCCATTTTCCTTCTCGGGGAGAGAATATCCTTGTGGAGTTAACCTAGATTGATGGGTGAAGGTAGGTTAGGTTAACCCCCAAAGAATTTGAATCGAGACTTGAACAGAGATGTTTTCTGAGGAGGAAACGGGTGGATCGGGGCGGTCAGGGATGCTGACTGGGACTGTGAAAACACCCCTGCGGCCCCCACAGCTGATTCTCCAGCACATCTTGTTGGGCCAGAACCGTGGTTCACGAAGAACCCAGGCCTCTCCCGGGCTCGGTGCTGCCCCTGTAGCCCCGGGATGCCACCGCCGTCACTGCTGCTTGGGTTCAGGCGGCCCAGTCCTCCCTCTGCCCCCTGCGCCCAACTCTCTCTCCCTGGGCTCAGCCTGCAGAGCCACCAGGTGAGGCCACATCGCATCTCGGCCTAGAGCCCTTCTGTGGACTCTCGTCACCCAGAAGTTGGGGTCCCTACCAGCCTCCCCAAATCCTCACCATACATACCAGGACCTCTGCACCTCACCCCTACCTCTGCCCCTGCTCCCTACCCTGCAGCCTCCATCTGGCCAGGCCATTCGCCACCCCCATGCTCCTCCCCACATGCTTCCGTGCCAGCTCCCAGGTCTCCTCTAAGACACAACCTCTGCTGAGGACTTCTGGCACCATCCCCTGTAGACTTGCATCCTCCTGCCCTCTCCCACAATTCCCCACCCCACAGCCATGGCAAGCTGGGAGGACCACTTACTATCTGCTCTCATGTTGCATAATCTAGTCATTTCTGCTGTTAATTGTCTTTCATAGCAGAACAAAAAGCTCCTACCAGAGTATTAGTGGGGAGCTGTGTTTGTTTTGCTCTCTGATATACCTCTAGCATGCAGAAGGGTCCCTGGCACACGGTAGGTACTAAGTCAGTCTGTGTTGCCTAATTGAACGGATTAATAAAAATGGGACTGGCGGCATGCCGCTGGATGTGTGTCTGGGTGTGTCCACTACATGGGCTGTGGTTGGACTGCAGGATGGAGATGGGACACCAGCTGGTGTTGGAAGGCAGGAACCATGTGAGCTCACCTCAGAATGAACACAGGTGCAAAAAGAGGACAAAACAGTGACTGAGCAGGTGTGACTGTCAGGGCAGGAGGCTATCCAGGTGACTGTGGGTCCTGGAGGCCGAGGGAAGAAAATGTTAGCATGACCCCGGTGCCGAGGGTTAGGATGTGCCATGAGAGCTCACGGAGTAGGGATCACCGTGGTCTTGTTAGAGCCTGTGTGGGGACTGTGGGTGTGAACGCCCCCCTCCTCTGGGAAGGTTTCAGGGAAAATGGGAGGAACCAGGTGATGGTTTCGAGTACAGTCACTGCTTCTGAGACCTTTCCTATAAAGAGGAGAAGAGAATGAGGTCATTGCTGTGATAGAAGTGAGCTCATGTGTTGGTTTTTTCAAGGTGGGAGGCATTTTGGCATCTCTGTTGTTGGAAGGGACTCCATAGAGAGGAGAAATTGGTGATGGGGGAAAGAGATGACCATCGCTAAGAAGTGTCCTTGAAGTCCTGAGGCGGCCAGGGCTCCTGTGTTGGGACAGAGTCCCCAGCGTCCGCAAGGACCACGGCAGGAGTGACAGCCTTCAGGGGCGATGGGTGGGGAGAGCCCTGGGGGAGAGTGGCTGAGATGGTGAGGACGAGCCTACTGGAAGGAGGTCACAGAGTGGAGAACCATCCACATAAATGCTGGGCTTCAAGCGTATCGTGGGGAGCGGCAGGCTGCTTACCGAGCAAGGCATCCATTTTCGTAGGTTCAGTTCTATTGGGAATCAGGTTTTTGGCTAAAGAAATTAGGAGTACTTGTGTGCTCTTGTGTTGGGGATGAATGGGGCAGACGAGAGAGAGAGAGAGAGAGAGAGAGAGAGAGAGAGAGAGAGAGAGACGATCCTACTTACCGAGTCACTTAGATGCACTGGTTTAGTGTGTTCTTTACGACAACCCTAGGAGGTAGGCGCTGTGTTATGTGCATTTTGCAGATGATAAACAAGGTTTACGTAACCTGCCCAAGGTCAAGCAGCTCATCAGAAATGGGGAACTAAGTCTCCCACCCAGAGATCAGATTCTGGAGCCCGTGTCATCATTACTTGGCACCTCTGCTGAGTCCCACCTGCCCACCGTGGTTTGGCAACCCTCTGAGGGAGGCCGATGCCCAGGGAGCCTGAGAAGGCGCCCCGACCACCGTGCATCTCTGGTGGCTGAGGGCTAGGGTCACCATCTGCAGGGCCAGCTGTGTCTGGCAGATGGGGCACAAGTGCCTTGAACTTGGCGTGCACTCAATCACTATTTCCTTTCCCCTCCCACGTGCTGCTATAGAAATTTTAAGCATACAGAAGAGCAGACAGGAATTTACAGCGCAGGCCTGTGTGCGCCACGCAGATTCCTCCGCTTAGCTTCTACTATTGTTTTACCACATATCCATCCATCTCTCCAGCCCCTCTCTCCAACCATCAAACCATCATATGCTTTTTCTGTATTACAAAGTCACTTCTAGACGTTGGTGCACATTTCCCTAAATTCAACACAGGTGCCATAACTAGATTTATTTAGATTTTTTCCTTTGAGGTAAAATTTGCATAAAGTTAAATGCACAGATTTCAAGTGAATCATCCCATGAGCTCTGACAGATGCATGCGTGTAAGTAACCCAAAGCCCCATCAAGATGCAGAGCATTCCCCTCACCATGGAAAGTTTCCTTCTGCCCATTACCCATCCTTTTCCACTCCCTACTCAGTCCCCAGAAGCAGCTGCTTTCTGGTTATTTTCCACCATAGATTGTTGCCTGTTCTAGAACTTCATACCTGGATACCGTTTTCTGTAGACTTCTCTCACTCCGCACAGCGATTTTCGGGAGTCATTCAGGTCATGTGCCATGCTCTGTGCTATTAAATTACCGAGCACCAGTCATTGTATAGATAGACCCACACTGTTTATCCATCCTCCTGTTCCCTGACATTAGGATTATTTTTAGTTTTTGGCTATTGTGAATAATATGCACAATATTGCTTTGATGTGTGTAAGTCTTTCGTGGGCACACATTTTTATTTTTTCTTGGGAAAATACCTAGCCTGCAGAATTGCTAGGTCATGGTGTAGCTTCATTAGAGACACCGACCAACATGTGAGAGGCCCAGTTCTTCCGCACACTTGTCAACGTGCAATGTGGCTGCTCTTTTCCATGGAGGTCATCTTGAGAGGGTCTGGTCATTTCCCACTGGAGTTTCAGGTGTACCATAGACGGTTCGACAGTTCTGGACGTGACACAGTGCTCACCCTAAGTGTACTCTCAATCCCTTCACTTGTTTCCCCCATCCCCCGAGCCCTCTCACCTCTGGTGATCATCAGTCTGTTCTCTATAGTTAAGAATCTGGGTTTTTTGTTTGTATATTTTTTCTTTGTTCATTTTTTTTTGTTTCTTAAATGACACATAGGAGTGAAATTTTGTGGTATTTATACTCTGTAGATCCAACTGCATTGTTACATATGTCAGGGTTTCATTCTTTATTAATGGTTGAATAATATTCCAATATATACATATATACATATATATATTGCATCTCCTTTATCTATTCATCTATCAGTGGATGCTTAGGTTGCTTCTGTATCTTGGTATTGTAAATATTGCTCTAATAAACATAGGGATGCATATATCTTTTCAAACTAGTGTTTTCATTTTCTTTGGGTAAATACCCAGTAGTGGAATTACTGGATCATGTGGTAATTCTTTTTTAATTGTTTGAGAACCCTCCATGCTGCTTTCCACAATGGCTTCACCAGTGTGCATTCCGACCAGCAGTGCATGAAGGTTCCTTTTTCTCCACATCCTCGCCAACACCTGTTGTTTCTTGTGTTTGTGGTCACAGTAAGTCTTGAAGTAAGGGGTAAATACTCCATTTTGCTCTGATTTTTTGAGATTGCTTTGGAGATTCTAAATTCTTCCAGTCTGCACAGACATTTAAAAATAAGCTGTTCAGTTTCTCAAAAAAATTCTTATAATATTGAGATTGTGTTGAATTTATAGATCAATTTGGAGAGAATTGATACCTTAACATTATCAAGTCTTCCAGTGTACATGCATACGCTATGTCTTTTCATTTGCTTAAGATGTATTTATTTCTCTCAGCTATTGGTAACTATCAGTGCATATGTCTTATGCATTTCGTAAATTTATTTCTAAATATTTTACTATTGCAAATGGAATATTGTAAATTTATTTTTTAAAAATTTAAACTTAATAGTCTAGTGATTTGCTGTTAAGTACAACTGACTTTTTTATATTGACCTGTCATCCTGTGGTTCTGCCGAATTGTCTTACTAGTTCTAATAGGTTTTATTTGTAGATTCCTCAGGAGTTTCTCTGAAGCAGTCTTCCTTCTCTCACTCACCAGCCAGAAACTGTGGTCCGGTGCAGAATGGAGGTGGTGAGAATCCCTGCCTTGCTTCCCATCTTAGATGTGCTAGCATGTCATAGGTCAGTTAGGTAGGATGTTAGCGGTAGGGTTTCTGGGGTGCCCTTTAGTAGATCACGGGGCTCTTTTCTCTTTCTGGTTGGTTGGTGGTTTTAAATCATAAATGAACCTTGAGCTTTGTCAAATGTTTTCTTCTTTATTGTACCTATAGGGTAAATTATGTTGACTTTGGAATATTAAGACATATTTGCGTTCCAGGGAAAAACTGCACGTGGTTATGATGTATCTCCGTGTATATATATATCTGCATTCAGTGTGCTCATATTTGTTAAGGAATGTTATGCCTGTGTTCATGAGGGGTATGGGTCTGTAATGTTCTCTTTTTCTATTATCTTTATCAGGTTTCGGTATCAGGATAGTGCTATCCTCATAACATTATTTGAAAATCATTCCTTCTTTCTCTATTTCCTATTAATGTTATGTACAAATTGTGCTATTTCTTCTTTAAATATTTGATAGAATTCATCAGTGAAACCATCTGGTCCCCAGGTTTACTTTGTACAAATGGTTTTGCTAACAAATGCGATTCCTTTCAAAGGCAGAGGTTTATTCAGAGTTTCTTTTCCATCGTGTTTCAGTTGTGCTAAATTTGGATTTTCAGGAGCTTTGTCCATTTCATCTAAGTTTTCAAATTTCATTCATACAAAGTTACTTGCATTTTATGTTTTCTGCATACACTTTGTAGAATACAGGTGTGGATGGCGTTCCGTTTATCTTTGATATTAGAAGTGTGTGTGTGTGTGTGTGTGTGTGTGTGTGTGTGTGTGTGTCTCTTTCTGGATCAATTTAGGTAGGGCCAAGTCAGTTTTGTTAATCTTTTCAAAGAACCCAGTCTTGGCACTGTTAAATTTCACTATTGCTTATCCGTTTCCTGTGTCCTGGGTTTTTATTATTATTATCCTTGTTACCGTAATTCCTCTACGTAGTGTTTTATCTTCCAGTTTCCCAGGTGGAATGTTAGGTCATCAATTTTAGGCCTTTATTATTTTCTGTATAACCATTTAAGGCTATTCCTTTTCCTCGAGTACCACCTTAGCTGATAGGTTATATTTTCATTTCCATTTGATTTGAAATATTTTCTGTTTCCCTTGACCCACAGATTAGAGGTGTATTAATTTCCAATCACTGCTTTTTTCTAGATATCTTATTGTTATTGATTTTTAATTTAATTCCATTGTAGTCAAGGAACATGCTCAATAATATCTCACTACTTTTAAGTTAACTGATAGTTGATCTGTGGCCCAACATAGGATCTATCTCATGGAGCTCACCACATGCCCTGGCAAAGAACGTGCATCCTGTAGCTGTTAGGTGCAGTGTTCTATAAGATCAGTTAAGTCAAGGTGTTTGGTAATACCGCTCATATATTCTGGTGTGCATTTATTTATTTGGATGGTTTTGTAATTCCCACACTGCACTGAACCCCTGCCCTGGGTATCATCTGTTGGACTCTTTGTGGGTTACTGCTGGTGAGTCTTGGGCAGATCTTCCAAGTGTTGACGTAGTCCATTATACAAAGATCAAAAGCTCATATTCATTAATATTGCCACTGACCTATTCAGAAAAATCATTAACTATTGAGAAACTGTAAAACTCAGGGTGAAGAATACAAGTTTTCCAAAATCTAATTCTGATACCAATTCCGTACACCTAAGTCTGAAATATGACAATTTGTCAGTCTTTTTTTTTTACATTTTTAGGGTACGGTTCCATGAAAAGTCACTGGTTTAATTAGCAACTCACACAATCACATAAATGTATTTGCTTGAGGCAGCCGTGCTTGCTGAGTGATGGATGTGTTCTGTAAGTACTTTCCATCACGCAAGACAGCAAAATGGTGTGTAATCAAGTTCGAGATATCATAAATTAATACCTCATAATTAACAATCTCTACTGCATTTTTAAAGAACTTTTTTTTTAAGTTGGGTACAGTATACTTTATTGATGGCACATGACAAGGTAGGGCTCCCCAAGCCCCTCCCCTTCCTCGGGGTCTGGAATGGAAATTGGAGGTCAGGAGATTCTCAGCGTGTTGGGGGATTAAGTTGGGGCAGGGACTCCCCAGCAGCTGAGGGCCTTGCTCTTCCTCTTGTTCTTTCTGGGGCTGGTGGTCCTGGAAGCTCTTACTCTTTGGAGGCCATGTGGACCATGAGGTCTACCACCCGGTTGCTATAGCTGAATTCATTGTCATACCAGGAAATGAGCTTGACCGAGTGGTCATTGAAGGCAATGCCAGCCCCGGCGTCGAAGGTGGAAGAGTGGGTGTCACTGTTGAAGTCACAGGAATCAACCTGGTCCTCAGTGTAGCCCAGGATGCCTTTGAGGGGGCCCTCTGATGTCTGCTTCACCACCTTCTTGATGTCATCATATTTGGCAGCTTTCTCCAGGCAGCAGGTCAGATCCACAACTGACACGTTGGGAGTGGGGACAGAAGGCCATGCCAGTGAGCTTCCCATTCAGCTCAGGGATGACTTTGCCCACAGCTTGGCAGCACCAGTGGAAGCAGGGATGATGTTCTGGGAAGCCCCTCAGCCGTCATGCCACAGCTTCCCAAAGGGGCCATCCATGGTGTTCTAGGTGGCAGTGATGGCATGGACGGTGATCATGAGGCCCTCCACTATGCCAAAGTGGTCATGGATGACTTTGGCCAGAGGAGCCAAGCAGTTGGTCATACAGGAGGCCTTGCTGACAATCTTGAGGGAGTTGTCATACTGCTTGTGGTTCACGCCCATCACAAACATGGGACATCAGCAGAAGGAGCAGAGATGATGACCCTCTTGGCCCTGCCCTTCAAGTGATCCCCAGCCTTCTCCATGGTGGTGAAGACCCCAGTGGACTCCACAGCATACTCAGCACCAGTATCACCCCATTTGATGTTGGCGGGATCTTGCTCCTGGAAGATGGAGATGGACTTCCCATTGATGACAAGTTTCCTGTTTTCAGCCTTGACCCTGCTGTGGAATTTGCTGTGGGTAGAAGCATCTTGGAACATGTACACCATGTAGTTGAGGTCAATGAAGGGGTCACTGATGGCGACAATATTCATTTTGCCAGAGTTAAAAGCAGCCCTGGTGACCAGGTGCCCAATATGGCCAAATCCGTTCACTCCGACCTTCACCATCGTGTCTTGGGGACGCGGCTGGAACTGCACCAGAAGATGCAGCTGTCTGTGAATGGGGAGGAGCCAAGAACTTTTTTTAAAGAAGATATACTTAATTTATAGAGAGTGAGTGGGGGGAGAGGCAGAGGGAGAGAATCTCAAGCAGACCTCCCACTGACTGTGGAGCCCAATGCGGGGCTCGTTCCCACAACCCTGAGGTCATGACCTGAGCTGAAACCAAGAGTCAGATGCCTAACCAACCAAGCCACCCAGGCACCTCTAAAGAACATTTCAAGTGAAACCGGCCTGTATGTGCTGGTGAACCGTGAGTGTGTGGCCGTGAGGCGTGATTGCTGGCAGCTGGCAGCGCCCAGACCAGGTGGGGCTCCCGCTGCACCAGCACCAATGTCCTTGCAGAAAAAATGGGTTTGCCTTTTCAGGTCATCTCGTGGACCTGAAACAAGGGACCTCTCCCAAGGGAGAGAAGTCCGTGGGCTGTCATTTGAGAACCATTGAATTAAGGGATTATTTCAATAATCTACTTTCTAGAAATCCACCATTTCTCTCCTCTGGAACCCTGACTCTGCCCCAGTTTACTCTCAGCTGATCCTCAGTTAAGAGTTTCAAAGAGAGTCTTTCCACTGCAGAAGTGAGAGGGGATCAGCTTGTTAGGGGACAGCCCATTCACACAGAAGAACCCTCGTGCTGTTTCTAGGGATGCAGATGCTCCCTCAACACTGGACAGTCGGCAGCTTACAGGCAGCCCACGCTGACAGCTCGGGGCACACCCCAGTGCTGGGCACCCACGGCACGCAGCGATCAGCGGCCAGCAGCGGTGAAGGGGCCTCTGCTAGGTCCGGGTCCCTTGGGGTGAACTTAGCCTGTCTTGGCTTTCCCACCTTGGGTTCCATGAGCAGAATAAGTGGAGATGTGAGGAGGTTCTGGGGGCCTGTAGCGAGGCTGCTCCGAGTGGCCAAGTGGAGGAGTCCAGGAGCTGTGGGTTCCAGTCTTGGCCTCACTCACCAATAGTGTGACCTCAGGCACATCGTTCTCCTCTCAGAGCCTCCTCTCCCTCCTCTGCAATACCAGGGCGTAAATACTCACCTTGCACAACATTGTGAACCTTAAGCATGCAAAGCATATGGAATATCCAGCATAAAACCCGCTTCATGTTAAACAGTCAAGACCTGTTGGTTATTCTTGCTGGTTTATATTGGCAAAGTGACCAGGAGCCTGGACATTGGATGCACACAGGGTTTGTACCAAGTCTTCTTTATTTATTAAGTCTATGACTTTAGGGAAGTTGCTTAATTTACTTGAACCCCACTGTTCTAATTGGTAAAATGAGGCATAATTGTACCCGTTACATGAAATTGCTGTGAGGGTTGAAGGGTAGCATTCTGGAATGCTTATGACAGGGCCATAGCTAGAGCCGTGCAAATGTTAGAGGTTGCTGTTACTAGTGGCATGAAACCATCATTGTGCTCCCATGACCAGCAGTCCCTGTTGGGCCCAGACTCTCCTCTGGTTTTGGTGCTGGAAATCTGGGGGCCTGGGAAAGCACTCCACTGACCCAGAGTGGGGCCCCCGGGCCACGGTCAGGGAGTCCCTTTGCTGTGGTGCCCACGTCCTGTTCTCACAAGCCACGCTGAGTCCCCTGGAGTTCCTGCAGCGGGGCCAGCACGCGCCCTGCGTGCACCCCTCATGCACCATGACAAGGCTTTCCATTCACCCCGGGGCCATTTCCAGGGAGCTGGTCATTCGGCACAAGTGGAAGCAAACACTTCATCACAGTAGGAACATTTTAGTGTGCTAAAGCCTGCAAGGGAGTCCCCATTTCTGCTCTGCTCTGGAAGCACCGCCATTCGGAGGAGGCCACACAGCTGTTAGGCTCGCTCTTGCAAACCAATCATTTCTAAATAGAGCAATACCACAATCTTAATTTTCCACTCAATGGTGAAAGCAGTCATATTATTCAAAATTATTCATCAGCACTTAGTAATTCACATTCTAGAGCAATCTCGGAGTGCTTTAATGTATATATTACAGGCAAGATTTATGGTGGGAATTACAGTATGGCAAATCATTCTTTAAAATGGTGCTTAAATCACACAAGTTTAAAATACTAATTATGTAAAATACATTCTGAATTTTTAATTTCTACCTTTGTTGAACAATATTCTCATTACCAGCTTTGGGGATGGGGTAGCCGTACCTTCGGCAGCACTCCCTCTGAATCCATCCGTAAGGCAGACAACCTAGTGTTTTCACAACGTTGTGTGTGCCCCAATGCCTGCATTTTGGGAAAAAAAAAATAAGAAAAGTGAATAATGATCATCTAAAAGTCACAATCATTGCAGGATAATGAAGCATGAAATTCCACTCTGGGACAAAATCGTCTCTAAAAAGTGCTTGAGAAGCCTTTGATGGCCATGAAATAACTGTTTCAGTTAAAAGATAAAATTTAGGAAATATTTCTGCTAACGACATAGCTCCGGAAAAAAAACCCATTATCTTCATCTGATTGCTCGTGTGTACCCCACAAAGAACCTCTGGGAGCATCTGTAACTGCTCCAGGTCCTCGAGCCGCTCGTGATAGGTCGGAGGGCTTCGCGGCACCCGGGGGGTACAGTTGGGGGTCCCCGTCACTTCCTGGCTGGAGTCTGGCGGAGGCCGCGTTTACACTCGGACACATTACAGACCAGGAGGTTGGAATAGGCCTCGCTGCCTCCGCGGTGCCCCGCTCTCCAGTCCCTCGGAGCCGCGGGCAGGCCTGCCCGGCCGTGGCCCTCCTGGCGTCAGCGTCTGGGGCTCGGTCCTGCTGGGGGGGTGCAGGACTCTCGCAGGCCCACCCACGCTGCTCGTCAGCGGCGGCTCTTTAGCTGGAAACGTGGGCTCTTCCAGAAGGCTAGTTCTCCCCGGGTCCTGCCAGAGGACCCCCACGCAGCCCGTGGGAGGGCAAGCACTGCAGCCTCCACACAGGAAGGAACGGCAAGGGCGCCCGTGTCCTCCCCTGCGGCCGCACAGGGCCTCCTTCATCTCTGTCCCCTCGCGCGGAGCCGGGGACTGGCCTCGGTGGCACATGTCGGGGCATTTGCTGGCCGGCCGTGTGAGTTAGCAGCGGCCACTGGCACGGAAGGCAGGTGGCTCCGGGCTGCCCGCGGGCGCCGGCGCCCTTGGTGTGGGGCCCTTGTCACAAGCCTGGCTCTCGAGCTCCCTCCGGCTCTGGAACTGTCACTGTGGACGCGGCTCTGGTGGCGGTGTGGACCCCGTACCACGTGCTTACAAAGGAGCCGAAGCCCCACGTACTGGCTTCCTCTGAGCCCCAGAGGAGGGCTGGTTACGGATGCTCTCGGGTGGCTGGCCCAGCGCCTCTCGCATTCGCTGAAGGCCTCTGTTTCCTCTTTGGCAAAATACAGCTCCCGCGGCGCCCAGGCCGGCCTCCGTGCTTCCCTCCCTGCAGCGCAGCCTGCCTGCCCTCCTGGGCCGCCTGGGCCGCCCGGGCCTGGTCCCGCGGGGAGGGCGGAGGGGCGCGTGGGGCTCCCCGCAGTGACCGGGACACTGACCCGGCTCTCCCCTTCCTTGGGGGCAGCGACTCGGCCCGTCCGCCAGTGGCTGGCACGGGCCGCAGCCCTAGGAGGGGCTTTGGTGTCCGCAGGTGGGACCGACCAAGGCTCAGAAGAGGGAGGGAAGAGAGGGAAGGCACCGAGGGAAGGAAGCAAGGAGGGAACGACTTTCTTATCGGGGCTGCTTCCTCCAGAGAGAGGATGGCCGTTTCCTGGATTCCTGGGAGATGCCCACCTCACCCCACCCTGTTCATTAACGCATCCGTCACCCCATAGAGCCGACTTTTTTGTTTTTTGAGGATGCTTACAACATGCTCTCCCAGCAAGTGTCAAACGTAGGACGTAGTTCTGTGAACCAGAGTTGACCTCTGGGCCGTCGACCCCAGTAGGTACCCTCGAGTCGGTGCCGTGTCCCCCTCCCCGTCTCTCATACCCACGAGTCCACCCTGTGTCTGTGACATTAAGGATGCGTGATGGTCGAGAGAGGAGGGGACAGCGTGTGTCTGTTGATGAGTGAGCGGAGATCTTGTATATACGAAATATTTCTTTACGTGCAACACGTCTAACGTCCCACGACACCCGGTGGAATCTGGCTCAGCCGTAACGACGGGGGACCTCCTGCCGTTTGGTGAGCATGTGGTAAACCCGGGGGCCTTGTGCTCAGTGCAAACAAGCAGAGAAAGACAGATACCGCGCGGTATCACTTGTGTGCCGAATCTAAAACAAAACAAAAAGTCCTCAAGCGTCAGAGACTGAAATCCCTGTAGTTGCGCACAGACACCCTCACGTCCCACGTCGCAAGCCGGCCCGGCTGTAGCCCTGGGGGACCAGGGGAGCCCAGACGCCAGGCCCGTGCCCTGAGGCTCGCAGAGACAGGGACCCGCTGGAGGCGCCATCACTGTGACACACGCGTGGCCTTGTCTCCAAGAGCCGTCCCAGGCCTTGGACGCGCTGACCTCCATCACGGGCTGGAAAGAGCGCAGAGCCATGGCCCCGCGGGTTTCTAAATCCCTGGGAGGTGGCCCGGTTCCCCGTGTTCACCCTGTGGAATATTAGCTCCCCGGACGGAGGAAGAGCGTGCTCGTGGGTCCACCGCGGAGGCCCAGATTCCGGGCGTCTGCACTGACGCGGGGCTGGAAACGGTGCCGGAGCGGGAGTGGACGTCACACCTTGTGTCGGGGCCTGGTGCGTGGAAGCCTCTTCCAGGAAACAGGACGTCTCGGCCGCGTGGCTAGAGGCCATCGCCGTGGCGAACCCGCCCCACGCGGGCCCGGTTCGTGCAGTCACACCCGAGGTCGGTGCAGGCTCTGTGCTTCGGGCACCTCCTTGTTCTCCGCAGCCTTCCTTCGGTGGTTAAAAAATAAGCTGCTTTTCGAAAGCGTGTGACTTGGATCAAGAAGCGGTGTTCTGACTGAAACTGAATTTGGCTTAACTGAGATGAATCTCGGTGCCACCACGCCACCGCCCCTCGGACGCCCCGAACGGTGCTCCCTTTTGACCTTAAGAGGCTCAAGCTCTGGGTTGGAGCGGACGCCGGGTTCAGGAGCCTCCTGGCCCCTCCTGCTGCTCCTTCGTGAACTTTGATGGAGCCCCTGGCACCTGTGAAGTGGTTTGGGGGTGGGTGGGTGGGTTCCATGGAAGAGCGCCCCTGAGAAATGAGGGTCTGGTTTGCCCTCCCCGTTTGTTAATAGCACAGTGGCCAACACAGACCCAAGGTGGGAGTGGTGTGTGTGTGTGTGTGTGTGTGTGTGTGTGTGCATGTGTGTGCACGACCAACCAGGGCATGTGGCGCCAAGGGCTCCTGCCTCCCCAGGAGTGTGCTCCACCAGGCAGCAGCAGGCCTGCAGCACCTCAGGCAGCCC
The DNA here is from genome assembly GCF_905146905.1 of Nyctereutes procyonoides. Taxonomy (NCBI): domain Eukaryota; kingdom Metazoa; phylum Chordata; class Mammalia; order Carnivora; family Canidae; genus Nyctereutes; species Nyctereutes procyonoides. The sequence goes on along the minus strand of NW_026575024.1, from coordinate 2,841,579 downwards.
CTGCCCTGGGCAAGCAGGTGCCAGTGGCCCCCGGGGGCCTCCCCATGCGGGGGGTCCCCAGGGAGCCCCTCTACCAGCAGTTGGTCTCCCTTCCCTGATGGAGCCGTCAACTCAACACTCTTCATTTCTTCTGTACGTGGAGCCTCTTTGTAACTTTAGTTCCTAGTTTTGGGGTATTTTTTTTTTTTTTGTATTTTTTAAGAAGCTAGAAGGAACACAGTGACTTTATCTTCTCCGTCATATCTGAACATAATCCCTGGGCTTTCGTGTTTTCCCTCCATCATCCTGATGAATTTGGGAAGTATTTTTTAGACCAATGTCAACCCGATCATCTTCTGCAAGGTGCCAAGAGTCTTCCCGTTTTTCTCCATGATAGTTTAACTGTCTACTTTGTAAACACAGACGTCCACGCACATATGTGCACACAACCCCCACACGTACACGTATGTGCCGGTACGCACATGCACGAGCACATACACAATCTCTTGCAATATTTGCACGGTTTCATAGTTAGCAATATAGTCCCTTCTTAGAATATTCTGCAGATGATTCACGCCAAAAACCCTGCAGCTTTTAAAAAGATGTATTTCTTTTTTTGTGTGTGTTTCAGACAGAATTAATCAAGGTTCTAATGATTGTTCTGCAGGTGTTATTTCAAAAACAACCAGTACCCCCCCACCCCCCAAAAATCATTAAGTTTACAGGGAGACTTTTGATTACAGGAGATGATGACTATTATTTCTAAAATAGAAGATTTGAAGAGCGACAAAAATCAATGACATGGCCATTAGGTTGGAGCTAAATTTACCCAGGTTTTACATCTGTGAGGTCGATCCCCGCCACCCCCCCCCGCCCCCGCCTGCCTTTCTAGGCAAAGAGTCACTACATTGTGACTTGTGAATGTACACACTTAGATATTTATAACTGTTACCCTGATGATTTGGGGAAAGAGTTTGAAAGAATCAATGTACAACGATCTACTCAACAGTATTATTGAGGAGCTAATGAGCTCAGAGCGCCAGGCTTGACCCTGGGCCGCAAAGGATTGGACACAGGGCTTTTCCCGGCGGATTTTCTGTTTGACGGAAGAGATGGACAGCAAGCCCAGAAGTCCCTGCATGCACACAAAACCTCAGGATCGATGAGAAATGCACGCGAGCCCTTAAATATGAGAGTCCTATTATGGGAAGTGGCCTCAAAGAACAGACGGAGGGCACAGGACACCTTGTTTCCTTGAATGATTTTTTTTAAAAGATCCCATTTATTTATTTATGGGAGACACAGAGAGAGGCAGAGACACAGGCAGAGGGAGAAGCAGGCTCCATGCAAGGAGCCTGATGTGGGACTCGAACCTAGGACCCTGGGATCATGTCCTGGGCCAAAGGCAGATGCTCAACTGCTGAGCCACCCAGGTGTCCCTCCTTGAATGATTTAGAAAACATATAAGCTTCCCTAAGAATTTGTTCCCAGAGGGATCCCTGGGTGGCTCAGCAGTTGAACACCTGCCTTCGGCTCAGGGCATGACCTGGAGTCCCAGGATCAAGTCTCGTATCGGGCTCCCTGCATGGAGCCTGATTCTCCCTCTGCCTGTGTCTCTGCCTCTCTCTGTGTCTCTCATGAATAAATAAAATAAAAAGGAAAATATAATAAAATAATTTGTTCCCAGATAGAGAAAAATGCTCTTCTACTTTTTTAAAACTCTTGTTACCCCAAATCGTGTTATCTCATTTCAATTTCCAGCACATCATGGAGCGCTCAGGTTTTGGGGATGTTAAAATTTGTGCTGTTACAAGTCACACGGAGAATAAGACAGGGCCTTCCTTTGTAGAACACTCCGGAAACTTGTCTCGACTTCACCAAATTCGCTAGTCTTCAGTGTCAGGGGCTGTTACCCGGGTGTGACTGTCCCCACTGCTGCCCTCGGGGATGTTTGACCATGTCCGGAGACATTTCCAGTTGTCATAACTGGAGGGTGGAGACCAGGGATGCTGCTAGGACACCCCGCAGCGCCCAGGACCGCGTCAGCCCCTGCCCGGCAGAGAGTTAGCTGGTGTGAAACATCAGTGACCCTCCTGCGGAGCCTGTGCTCTCCCTGGAGGCTGGACTCTACTGAGGGAAGGCGGCCGAGGAGGGTGAAGATCAGGAAGGCCTGTGAACGACGATGAGGAGGGCCTGAAAACAGTAAGGCGGTGCCAGGGATGCCGCGACCATTGAGGAAGGCCAGAGTGGGTCCCGTGAGCCCGGGCACGGAAGCTGCTGCCCCTGTCCTGGGAGGCAGTGTCCGCTGCAGGGTGCTGGGGGCGGGTGCCCGTGTCAGGCCCCGTGCTGAGGTGGGGAAGACAGATTCTGTGCCAAGTACATACATGGTTGGGGGCGCCTGGGTGCTTCAGTCGGCTGAGCGTCGGACTGTTGACTTTGGCTCAGGTCAGGATCTCAGGGTCTTGAGACCCGGCCCCGCGGGCTCTGCACTGGGCATGGAGCTGATTGGGGCTTTCTCTCCATCCACCCCTTCTGTCCTCTGCTTGCATGTGCAGTCTCCCTCTGTCTCTCTAAAAAAATTAAAATAAAAGCACGTGGACGGGTGTGCGTGTGCACACAGACACGCAGCATAATCATACACATCAGGCTAGTGCCTTACAGCCATACATGTTGCAAACTATTGGTTTAAATGTCAAAGTATCTGCACAGGTAGGTCCAGAAATTCTGCTTGTGGTTAGTTATCTGTCCTAAAGGGAGACTTCTGTGTGTGTGCAGAGAGGGACCGTTAGCGGGGTTTATCGAAGCACAGTTTGTAAGAGCCACCTGCGTGTCCATCCCTAGATAGGAGATGGGTAAATGCAGGTCGAATGAAATGGATAAATACAAATAAACACGTTTGGTGAAATGAGGCAGATGCACGTATGCCAATACAAGGATATCACCCAGACCTCTTGAGTTTTGCAAAAACGAGGGGCATTTGTATCTTTGAAAAGCTGCCGGGGGTATACATGTATGTGAGTGTCTGCATCCTTTGTAAATTTTCACGACTCTTAAAAAAATTGTATTGGTTGATTGGTTGGTTGATTTGAGAAAGAGCATGTGCACAAGTGGAGGGTGAGGCAGAGGGAGAGGGAGAAGCCGGGAACCCAGTGCAACGTGAGATTCGATTCCAGGACCCCAGGGATTATGACCTGAGCCAAAGGCGGACGTTTATCCCACTGAGCCACCTAAACACCCCGATTTTCACTACCTTTTAATAATAATAATGTAAGAATATCCAGTTTTCTTAGTATTTTTTTAAAGATTTTATTTATTCATGAGAGAGACAGAGAGGCAGAGACACAGGCTGAGGGAGAAGCAGGCTCCATGCAGGGAGCCCGAAGTGGGACTCGATCCCGGGTCTCCAGGATCACACCCTGGGCAGGGGCTAAACCGCTGAGCCACCTGGGCTGCCCGTTTTCTTAGTAATTTAAGATCACCTGTCCAGTGGCAGCGAGTGCGAGGATGGCTGGGTTGGACGTGACACCGAGAGCACGCTCCCTGGGATCCCTGGGACCCTCCCTGAAGCTCTTCCTGGAGCTGGTGTCCTTTGCACGCAGGATCTGGGCAGGCGCTGGGTGCACGGCGGGATGATTCCTGCCCACCTGCCGCGCATCCAGGGAGAGGACTGCCCTCGGGGGCTTCCCTCAGGGGCAGCCCCAGCCTCCGCATCCAGAGGTCATGGACCCGCCCCAGCCTCAACATTCATTCGATCAGGACCACGGCGCGCCGCCTGTCCCGGAGCTCCTCCCGTCTGCCGGTTGTGTGTCCAGTGCCTATTTTCGAGCATTGACTGTAAGGCAAGAACTAGTCCAGGAGTATGATGGGACCAGAATTGCACATGCCTTTGCCTCCTTGGAGCCCACAGTCACACTTTTCAGAGGACCTCACAAATTAAAAGTGAGTTGAAAATGTGGTGGGTCCTACAAATAGGCGTTCATAGCAGTGCAACAAGTGTGCCACGGGCACAAATCACGGGAACTCCGAAGGGGGCTGCCTGCATGGTTGTGCAGTCTGTGCACTGACCAACGGCTCCCTCAGGAGAGTGCAATGACAGGGGGCTGAAATCTAGTCCACACGCTGTAGACCAAGCCCTGCGCCCTCACGTAGGACTCTGCCTGCCTGCTGGGGGCGTCACCGACCCTCCCCAGGCCATAAGGCCCCAGAGGCTCCATCTTTTCTAATTGTCTACCCAGGAGGAGAGTCACATATTAATGCTCCTACTACTACCTGTAGGTGATGGATGGATATGGCCTCATCAGGGACATCAGGGAGGGCTTCTTGGAGGAAGTGACACATGTGCTCCAAGTAGGGAATGAGAGCCACTTAGGTGTAGACGGAAAGGGAGGGCTCTCCAGCCAAGAACCAGTGGAGGCCGAGGATGGGGAGATTGGGGTGGTGGTGGGAGGGGGGTCGCAGCGGATGCGGCCGTGCACACACCCTGGCATCCCTGTCTTTGTACACCTGTGGGGACGGTCCCTGTGACACACGGGCAGACACCGAGCTGCCGGCACTTTCTCTGAATGCCACAGATGGGACTGAACGAGAAGCCTCGCTGGGCACCCGTGGAAGAGCCCTCATCCTGACCCCTGCCGCCCAGAGCCCAGCTAACTTTCCCCGCTGGCCCACAAGCCCACCTTCCTGTGCTTCCAGGACTTTCTAGTCAACAGTTTTTTTTTTGTAACGCACCCTCCAAGCATGGCTCATGGGCTCCCCCGGAGAAGAGCGGAATCCCCTCTTACCCCCAGTTACGCAGCTGCGGGTGCAGCCACCGCCAGATGCAGGGGTCATCAGAGCCTCTGGCTGCAGGTGGGGTCCAGAGGGCAGTGCGAGGTGGGCTAGGGGCACCGACCCGGCCGGTGGAAGGAAGCTCCCGCCTCGGTGCTCCAAGGCGCGTGGGAGCCGTGACGCCAGCGACCTTCCCGGGGCCCCTGCCTCCAGGGAGCATCGGAGGAGGACAGGCAAGGGCTGGCTGTTTCTGCTCAATCACAGATGATCTTACTTTACTTTCCTCCAAGATGGGATCCCCTGGGCGTGATTTTTTTTTTTTAAGTCTCACTGCACAAAAACAGCTTTGTAAACTACTGATGGAATCCACCTCCCTCATTTTATCCCAAAGACAAAGCAGGTAGCAGGGAAACAGCCACCGTCGGCCTCACAGGCAGTTAGCGGCAGAGCCAGGTCCGGGATCCCGCGCTGTGTGTAGGGGGAACTTCTTACGCAGCTGAGTTCTGAACCCGGGCTGCACATTAGAGTTGCCTTGGAAATGTTTTAAAAATTGCCGTGCCTGGATGCAACCCTGCTCGGTTACACCAGAATCTTTAAGAGTGAGACCCGCAGTCGGTATTTTTGAAAGCTTCCCAGGAGATTCGAATGTGCAGCTCTGAGAACACTGCTGGGTAGAGTGGGAAGGGTCTCAGGCGCCCTGGATGAGAAAGGTAGAGCTGCTGTCCTTCTGCTGGACGCCAGCCTCTCCACGTCACCCTTCTTACCGCTGTAGCAAGAGACACAACCCAATGCCGCAGGCAATCCCACTCTCACTTTTGGTGCAACAGTTCCCAAAGCCACAGATTTGTAGGACCTCAGAGGGTCTCACAATCCCGTGTTGACCTTGTGCACGCATGATTGCATGCATAGCCTCACACGGGTGAGATCTGTACACGTCACCGCGTGTAAGTTTTACTTTGGAAGAGAGCATGAAGACAAACTTTCCTGACACCCTTCTTTGGGATGCCAGCTAACTGGAGACATCTGTGGGGGGTGGGGGGAGCCCGTGTGAAGGAAATGTGGGCCTGCCAACTCCAGAGGAGCAGTTGTCCAGAGGGTGAAGTTGAATGTGTCCAGATGCCCAGGATGTTAGAGAGGAATGTTCCATAGAATTCATGCTATGTAAAGTCTGTCCAGCCGAATGAGCTCAGACATGACTGGCTGAGTTGTTAAGTGTCATCTGTTCATCACATGCAGCAGGGATAGAAAATGTGGATCTCAGACATGTGGAGGGCCACTTAGGGCATTTCCCTGGCTGCAAACTGCTACATAAAAGTGCCCCCCCTCTCTCTTTTAAGATTTTATTTATTTATTTGAGAGAGAAAGAGTGAGAGAGAGCACAAGCAGGAGGCAGGGAGAAGGAGAAACTCCTTGCTGAACAGGGAGCCCGATGTAGGGCTCAGTACAGGACCCTGAGATCATGACCTGAGCTCAAGGCAGACACATAACCCTCTGAGCCACCCAGGTGCCCCCGAGGTGCCCTTGTCTCTTAATGCCCTATTAGTGCCCACTGGGTACACCCCTTAGCAGGATGCCTGAGCTAAGGAACTGCTCATTTGCACTGAGACCTGTGTGAACTTGTTCCTTTGCAAGGAATCCATCATCAGGAGGGGGCAATGTCTTGCTGTTCCCACGCTTCTGTGGAAGTCCACGCATCTATATGATAGCATGCTCTTCACTTGTCTGATCTTTGCCCTAGAAAACAGTGTTTTTTTTTTTTTTAATAGAAGAAAAAAAGGGAAGCTCTTGCAGTTCCAAACTCCATTTGGCCATGCCATACATATTTTCTGAAATTTCCCTATATCTCAGGGGTCTAGACAAGTTTCTGGGCTCTTCTTCTGTGCCCCATGCCTTGAGAATGATAGCAAGGGCTATTTACTCACAGACATGATACAGTGTGCCAGGCTCTAAGTGTTTCGCCTTTACTTTTTAATTTTTTAAAAAATTGAATTAAAGTTTACATATGGGGAAATGGCACAGCTCTCATGACTTCTGGCACATGTGCAAGAATCCAATCAATATGGGGAACCTTTTCACCATCCTAGATAGACAATGGCAGGACTATGCAGAGTTTCTATTTCTTCATATGTCAGTTTTGGTAAGGCTCATTTTCTTTTTGATCTAAGTTGTCAAATTTATTGGAAGAGAGCCATTTAAGTATTTCCTTATCCTTTTAACATCTGTAGGATCTGTAAAGATATACATGTTTTTATTCCTTATGTCAAAAACATATATTCTCTTTCTTTCTTTTAAAACTTTATACAGTATTACTGGTCTAGCCATTTTATTACTCTTTCCAAAGAAAAATACTTTTGGATCTGCTTATTTTTGTCTACTTTAGTCTATTTCCTATTTTACTAATTATTGCTCTCCTGTTTATAATTTTCTAAGGTAAGCAAGTTAATTTCCTTAATTCCTCCCCATTGACCCTCTCCTGGCAGCCCTTGGCAACCACTAATCGATCTACTTTCTATTTCTATGGATTTTCTTTTTCTGGACATTTCATATGATAGTCATACAATCTGTGGCCTTTTCTTCCACATAACATAATTTTTGAAAGGTTCGTCCAAGTTGTAGCCCTTTGTTCCTTACTTAGCTTTTCATTCCTTTTTACATTCCACTGTATGGAAATCACACTTTATCCTCTGACCAGTTGATGAGCACCTGTGGTGGTTTCCACTGTTTGGTTATAATGACTAATGCTGCTAGGAAAATATCCATACGGGTTTTTGTGTGGGCATATGTTTTCAGTTTTCTTGGGTATGTACATACCTAGGAGTGGAATCGCGTGAATCATTAGAAACTCTACGTTTAACATTTTGAGAAAATGTCAAAAGGTTTTCCAAAGTGGCAGCAGTGCCATTTTACAATCACATAGCGAGGTCTCATGGCTCCAGTTTCTCTGTATCTTTGCCAGCACTTGTTGTGTTGTCTTTTTTATTTTAGCCATCCTAGCGGGTGTGACTGGCATATCATTTAAAATATTCTATTTCACTTGTAATTTCTTCCTACATCTCTGGCTTATTTCAAAGTGTGCTCTTTATAGGCTTTTAGAGATTTATTGACAGTGATTGACATTAATTTCAAATTTCATCCTGTTGTGTTCAGAGAACATATGCTGCAAGATTTAATTCTTTTGAAATTTATATATTTAAAAATTTGTATAAATGGAATAATTTAATATGAAGCATTTTGAAACTAGATTCTATTACTTAGTCTAATGCATTTGAAATTCTCCATTTTGCATGTGTTAGTGGTTTGCTATTTATTGTTGAATGCTTCCTCATTCTATAGATAAACCACAATTTGTTTATCTATTTATAGTTTTGACTGTTTTGTTTGTTTATCTTGATTATAGTTATTTATTTATCTAGCTTATATTAGGAAGAAACCATTTATGTTCAAATCTTTATGTGGACAGATAATTCCATTTTTTAAAATACTTAGAAGTGGAATTTTGGAGCCATTGGTTGAATGTACTTTTGACTATATAAGAAATTGACAAGGAGTTTTCTAACATAGCTGGAACATTTTCCATTCCATGGGCAACATATAAGAATTTTATTTATTCCAGTACTCTACAAAATTTGATATTTTCAGTCCTTTTATTTTAAGCTTTTATTTAGTTGTGCACTGTTATCTCATTGTGGTTTTAATTTTCATTTCACAAATGATTAATTATATTGAACATTCTTTCACCTGCTTCTTTAGTAATATATATCTTCTTTGGTGAAGTACCTGTTCGTGTCTTTCATTGTTTTTTTTTAATCTTGTTATTATTGAGTTGTAAGTATTCTTTATGCATTTTGGAAACAAATTATTTGTCAGGTAAATGTTTTGAAAATACTTCTTCCAGGTCTGTGCCTTAGCTTGCATTTTATCTCCCTAATAGTGTCTTATAAGAGCAAACGTTCTTAATTTTGATGAAGTTCCAATGTATCTGTTTTCCTAAGTTAAAACTTTATATTTTGAGATACATGTACATCCATATCATAAGAAATGACACAGTCGTAAGAAATAATATAGAGAAATCCCAGGTACCCTTTACTGAGTTTTCCACCAATGGTAACATTCTACAAAAATATAGTTCAATATAACCAAGATATTGTCATTGATATAACCAAGATACAGAGCATTTCCCTGCACAAGGATCCCTCATGTTGCCCTGAGATAGCTACATACACTTTTCTACTACTCCTTCTACCTCTTTTTTAAATTTTTTAAAAATATTTTATTTATTTATTCACAAGAGACAGAGAGAGAGAGAGAATAAGAGAGAGAGGCAGAGACACAGGCAGAGGGAGAAGCAGGCTCCATGCAGGCTCCCCGACGTGGGACTCGATCCCGGGACCCCAAGATCACGCCCTGGGCCGAAGGCAGGCTCTAAACTGCTGAGCCACTCAGGGATCCCCACTCCCTCTACCACTTTAACTTAACCCTGGAAACCACCAATTTGTTCTCTATTTCTAGAACTTTGTTATTTCAGGAATGTTCTATAAATGGTATCATGCAGTATGTGGCCATTTTGAGAGGGGCTTTTTTCACTCAGCATAAATCCGTTGAGATTAATCCCAAATTGTTGCTAGCATTCCTTTTTTAAAATTTCTGAGTAGAGTTCCACGGAATGGACATACTGCAGCTATCTTGTTTAACAGTTAGCCCTCTGAAGGACATTTAGGTAGGTCCTAGTTTTTTTGACTATTGCAAATAAATCTATGAATTCCATCTATAAGTTTCTACATGAACATAAGTTTGGGATTGTTGCCCAAGAATATTATTGTTAGATCTTTGGTAATTCCATTACAAATTTTGAGAGAAACTTTCCAAATATTTCCCAGAGTAATGCCACCAGCAATGTAAAAACAATCCAGTTTCTCTAAATTCTTACCAGCATTTGGTGTAATCACTATTTTTAAAAATTTCTGCTGTGTTGATGGCACGCAGTGATGTTTCAGCATGCTTTTAATTTCCATTTCCCTGATGAAAAAGAGGTCAAACATTTCTTCATGTGCTGATTTGACATCTCTGTATCCTACTTAATGTGAAATGTCTATTCCTATCTTTTGCTCGATTTTTAATTGGATTTTTTTAAAAATGTTGAGCTTTACAGATTCTGTCTATAGTTTAAAATAAGGCTTTTGTTGGAAATATAATTTGTAAATATGTGTCCTAGTCTCTAATTTGTCTTTTCATTTTCTTGACAGAGACTTTTGCATAAAAAAGTGGTTAATTTTGATGAAGTCCACCAAATTCTTTTGGTGTCAAGTCAAGATCTTTACTTAACTCTAAATCCCTGAGTGTTTCTCCTTAATACATTTTTAAAGTTTTAGTTTTATGCGTTATATTTCTATCCACAATTCATTTTTATTCATTTCTGTATTAGTTATGTGACTCAGGTCAAGGTTCAGAGTTTGTGCTATTGTTGCCTTGTGTTTTTCTTCCACGTATGTTATAAACACCATGCCACATTGTTGTTATGCTTCTCTAAGCAGCTAATTATTTTTTAAAGGGACTTAAATAATAAGTAAATATTATATATTTGCTCACTTATTTCCCACTTCTGGTGCTTTTCACTTTCTTAACATAAATCCATTTCCCCATCTAGAATTATTTCCCTTGTCTCCAAAGAACTTCCTTTAATATTTCTTGTACCAGGTCTGCTCATGATGAATTCTTTCAGCTTTTTATTTTACACGTAAAACGTCTTTATTTCAGCCTCACCTTGAAATATATTTTTGTCCAGAATCTTATTTAAGTTGACGGGCATCAATTTGTTTCTCCCCAGGCGAGATGCTGCTCCACCATCTTCTCACTTGGTATCTTTCTGATGAGAAGACTGCTGTTAGCCTTACCTTTATTTCTGTTCAAGAAATATTTCTTTGTTCGTTGGCTGCTTTTTAAAAATTAATATCTTGTATCTTTTTCTCAACTTAATATGCTTTTAAAGGTTCTGCCACCATTTTACATTTATCAGCACTGCTTTTTTCTGTTCCTAGATCATAATCCCATCCTCTGCGTCTAGTGCTCTTTCTTTGCCTACATCTTAGATGATGCACACGTGGGCTCTTTTCACTCTGGAATCTTTGGCTGACTTTAAGATTTTCTCTCCATCACTGGTTTAGTTATGACATACCTTTGTGACGTTTACATGTTTCTTGTGCTTGTGGGTTGTTGGGATTCTTATGTCTGTGGGTTTGTAGTGTTCATTGAATTTAGAAATTATTTGGCCATCATTTCTTCAAATATTTTTCTCTTCCCCCCTCTTCTCATTCTAGGGCTCTTAAAATTGTTATGTAGCTAAGTGCTCTATTTTTTTTATATATCTTTTTATTCTCTGTTTTCTTTTGCATAGCTTCTATCACTGTGTCTTCTAGGTCACTATTTTTTTCTTCCATGACACCTAATCTGCCACCCACATTTTCATGAAATACATAGTCTGGTGAAGGAAACTGAGTTCTCTGCCCATTTTTTTTAGTGGGGGCTTCCTTTCTTCCCCTTCATCTTCTAAATATACCTTTAACTTTGGGAGTGTATTTTCCCCCTTAATAAGCCAGCCACCTGGTTCCTCTAAGAAAGAGAGGGCCTCTTTGTAACACTGTATATTGAGCATGCTAAAAAATATCACCATTTCTAGGCTGAAGTACCTTCCTCCCCTTCCTTGTCTGGGGTGCAGAGGAATTCGGCTGTTTCTTTTAATGGCCACAGCACTAATTTGCAAGAAGGTAGTAATGTAGACAGCTTGTGAATCTACATAGTCACAACAAGGAAGTCATTCTCGCTGGTCTTGGTAATAAGGGCACAGCTGTCAAACCATTTTTCTTGTGTTGCTCCGCTCAAGGATAAGAAAGTCCGCGAAGCCTACTGTGGATCACGGGCTCAACCCTTAGGTAAGTTGGGATAGCTGGCACACACCCTGACAGTTATCCAGAGTGCTGTGCAGGGCTCCCTGCCGGGACACGGAAACTCTCTTGCCCACCAGGAGGAGCAGATGCCAGCAGGGAGGAGTGCAGAGCCCACTGTATTTACACATTATGGCCAGAGAAGGTTACAATTTGAAGACGACTTCTTCCTTGACCCTATAGGGCACTGGGCAAAATACGGATAGAGTACACAGTCTAAGCATGTACGTTGTTGATTTTCACATCTCATCTTCAGGAAATGTGCTTGCAAAAATTGTTTAGAAGTAAGATGAATGCTAATTTTCATACTATTTCTACTTTCTGTGGCTCTACCTGATAAATTTCTCCATATAATAAATGCACCTTGAAGCCTTAATTAATTAAAAATACTAGATGCAAGGCACACAATAGTACCTGTGCTTAGAAAAGACACACTTAACTCTCAAAAGTATGTGTAGTGAAGTGTCATTATGCATTCTAAGGTGGATGCTAATGTGTTTACTGTTAAATATTAGGTCCTGTTCTATTCTGTTGCTCTGCTTTGAAGTGCCCCAGACCTTTAACTTATGAATGTTTTGCACGGTACATAATTTGAACTGTCATAGAGTTATTTATATGGAATTCACAGATATTTTCACTTAAAGTCATCTTTGTGACATTCTAACATCACCACATGTGAAGGTCACTAAAGCAATTTTCCTTAAAAAAAGGCATTTCAGTATTAATAAAGATTCCCAAGTAGTATACAGTATACCATGTTAGTCCCCTGGCTCTTATAATAACATTTGGCCTTTGTTTTATTTAGTTTCAGATTTCAATTACTCTGACATTACTGAACAGAAACGGTAAATAATAGTAAACTCTCCACCAAGGAAGCCCAACATTTTAAGCCTATGGTGTTTTAACTGGGATTCTGCTCACAGTCTTCTGTGTGTGCTCTAGTCCCTCCTCCAACCCAGACTACATGAGGACACAAAGCTTTTTAATTTTTAATCTTTACTATAAAGTTGGAAGAAATGTACAGTATTTTTTTTCTTTGTACACTGTGGGTAGAAATGCAAATTGCTACATGGAAAACAGCATGGAGGTTCCTCAAAAAATTAAAAATAGGATTTCCATATGATCCAGCAATCCCGCTTCTGGTATATGACCAAAGGAAATGAAATCAGGATCTTTAAGAGATATCTGCTCTCCCATGTTCATTGCTGCATTATTCACAATTGCCAAGACGTGGAAACAACCTAAATGTTCATTAATGGATGAAGGGATGAAGAAAATATGGTGTGTGTGTATACATAGAATATATAGGTATAAAAATACGTGTGCTTTATGTACACAAATGGGCATGTGTGTGCATATATATTCATACATGACAGAGTATTATTGGGTCTTAAGAAGGAAATCCTGCCATTTGTGACAACATGGGTGAACCTGGAGGGCATTGTGCTAAGGGAGGTAAGCCAGGGCAAGTAAGTGCTGTATGACGTCACTCTGTGTGCAATTTAAAATAAACTTGTGGAACCAGAGCATAGAACGGGGGCTGCCCAGGGCTGGGGGCTGGGTACGTGGGGAGAGGTTGACGGAAAACTGCAAATCATCCGTCGTAAGACGCACAGATTCCAGGGACTTAAGGAACAGCAGAGAGATGACGGTGCACAGCACCGGGTACACTGGCCGGGGGCTCAGAGAACAGATCCTAGGCGTCTTCACCACGCACCCACTGTAGTGACTGTGACTGATCGCGTTTTTAACCAACTTGATGGTGGGGATCATTTCACAATATATGCACATGGTAGCTCGTCGCAGGGCAGGCCTTCTCACAGGGCAGGCCCCGTCGCAGTGTAGGTCTCATCACAGGGTATATCCCCTTGCAGGGCAGGCCTCGTCGCAGGGTGTGTGTCGTCTGGGCAAATAAATAAGATATGATGTGATTTCCATAAAAGAGGGGCGTGTTGGGAGGAGCTGGAGGGGCGCAGGAGGCCGAAACGGAGGGCGTGGGGGTGGCAGCTGGGACGAGACCCTTGCTGGGTTGTGCAGAAAGCAGGCACCTCATCCTTAACGGGAAGTAGAAAATGATGAAATTCTTTACCAAGCAAGTTGTGGGCCCTGCGCTCATGGTCGTGCTCACGTTTCTCCACTTGCCTGTAATAAAAGGAGAGAAGGAAGAGGGGAGCTTTAAAAATAGTTTATCAAATGGAGGGGAACCAGGACACGGCGAGGGCCAAATTCAACAGTTTCTCATTCTTCGCCTTTCGGACAGCCCACGATTCTCAAGTCACGATAGAGCTTCCAGGAAAAGGCCAAACCCAGGTGCCTGTTGATAAAAAAAAAAAAAAAAAAAAAAAAACAGTCTAAAGAAGCGGCCACGGGGGCGCCTGTGTGGCTCCGGCGGGTGAGCGTTGCCTTCGGCTCAGCTCATGATCAGGGGCCTGGGATCGAGTCCCGCATTGGGCTCCCTGGCCTGCTGCTCCTTCTCCCTCCGCTCCTGCCTCTGCTCCTGCTCATGCTCTCTGTCAAATAAATAAATAAAATCCTTTAAAAACCTAATAAGTAACTATGGATTTCACTTCAAAATTTCATTGGAGACACAGGGTTTAAGGCAGTGCCCGGTGGCCCTTTGCGCCCAAGACGGCCTCCCAGGCTGGCAGTTGGGCTGGGTGTCCCCGCCGCCCCGGGGCACGCTCACCCAGCCAGCTCAGCTCACACTGGCGAGTGTGGCTTCTGTCAAGTGGTGTGAACTCCAATGGGCTTCCCAAAAGATGTGCAAGGTATTGACGAGCATCCTGTGGCCGGAAACCCTGCCCGCTGGGACTGATGGGAGAAGACAGGATGAGAAAATAAGCAGCCTTGGACTCCCCAACATCTCTGCTCAGGAAGCGGATGGAGAAGCCAGAGGCTGCAGGTGACTGCTGTGGATTCACGGGGAGGGGAGGACAGTCTGGAGGCCTGAACCGGAAGCCCGGGGAAAGGGCGGGGACAGGTTGGGGACGGGGTGGGGACGGCCACCGCAGGGCGGAGGGCAGCTGCTTCCCCTTGGTGACAGGCCCTGGGCCACCTGTGGGGCACGGAGGGCTGGTTGCAGGCAAGGGGTCTTCAGGAGGAAGGTGAAGACCCTGGAAGCGCTGGGCAGGAGGGGTGACCTCAGGGCAGCCTCATCCGAAGCTGGACCTGATGGATTGTTTGTTTGATTGATTGATTATTTTTTACATTTGTTTTTATTTAAGTTTGGTTTGCCAACATACAGTATCACACCCAGTGCCCATCCCATCAGGTGCCCCTGTCAGTGCCCGTCACCCAGTCACCCCATCCCCCCACCTCCCCTTTCTTAACTCCTTGTTTGTTCCCCAGAATTAAGAGTCTCTCATGGTTTGTCACCCTCTCTAATTTTTCCCACTCAGTTCCCCTCCTTTCCCCTATAATCCGTTTCACTATTTCCTATAATCCCCATATGAGTGAGACCATGTGATGATTGTCCTTCTCCGATTGACTTACCTCACTCCGCATCATACCCTCCAGTTCCATCCACGTTGATGTGAATAGTAAGTATGCGTCCTTTCCGATGGCCGAGGAATATTCCATTGTAGATATAGAGCACGTCTTCTTTATCCATTCGTCTGTCGATGGACATCTGAGCTCCTTCCACAGTTTGGCTGTTGTGGACATTGCTGCTGTGAACATTGGGGTGCAGGTGCCCCTCTGGATCACTAACTACATCTGTATCTTTGGGGTTAATTCCTAGTAGTACAATTCCTGGGTCACAGGGTAGGTCCATTTTCAACTTTTGGAGGAACCTCCACACTGTTTTCCAGAGAGGCCGCACCAGCTTGCATTCCCACCAAAAGGGCAAGAGGGCTCCCCTTTCTCCACATCCTCACCAGAATTTTGTTGTTTCTTGTCTTGTTAATTTTTGCCATTCTCACTGGCATGAGGGGGGATCTCATGGTTTTGATTTGTATTTCCCTGATGCCGAGTGACGTGGAGCATTTTCTCCTGTGCTTGTTGGCCAGGTGTAGGGCTTCTTTGGAGAAATGTCTGTTCGTGTCTTCTGCTCATTTCATCATTGGATTTTTTGTTTCTTGGGTGGACCTGATTTAGAGGTCAGGATCGTGACCTTCAGCTTGAGCCTAATGCATAATCACTGAGCTCTTGGCGGACTGGGGGGCAGCGAATGGATGTGGCAGGTGGGAGGAATCTACATAATTTGTGGCCGGAGGGAAGGCCACGGGGTTTCCAAACAAGGCCCCCAATTCCTTGTTTCTCCCATTAGTCAATGAGGAGTCTAATCCCCTTTCTTTTCACGTGGGCTCGCCTGGGGCCTCGTTGCCCCTGAACGGAAGATGGGCTTGCTTAGAAAAGTTAGCGCAGCTCGCCTGCTGTCTGCAGGTTACTCACCCCCAGAACCAGCTTGCTTTCCCCGGAGCCAGGCCTGTGCGGAACCCAAGCAGGGATACTTGCCGGGCTTCTAGTCGCCAACAGGTGTCCACTGTGACATGGGAGCGAGGAGGCTTGTGTCCTTCTACCCCCCGGCCACTGTGGGACCATAGTCGCCTGAGGAACCCCAAGTGAGAACCATCCAGTTGGTTTCAGCCAATCCTCAGAACCGTGAGAATTAATAATAACAGCGAATGGTTGGTGTGATTTTGTAGCAGCCCCAGCTTCAGGCTGGATTATCCTGCAAACAGCCGGCAACTGTGTACAGAGGAACAGACGCAGCAAGCAGAGGTTTGCAGAGGCCGGGACGCAGCAAGGCATGTGCTCCTTTGATCCCCACGCTGTTCCAAGAGAACCTGGAAATCCAGATTTCTATGCGAAATGTCCTGATTTTGAAACACTGTGGAGTGGCCAAACCAAATTCCTGTGGGCTGCGCACAGCTCCTGGGATGAAACTTAGCCTCATTGATTCCTCGTCACCACAGGGTACAAACAGCAGAGGACAGCTGTCTTGCCAAGACCTGCTTTTCCTTCGGCCCTCACGGCCTCTCCTCGTCTCCGGTGAGTTGAGAAAATGTCCATGGCACGGCTGTAAGCAGAGCTCTGCCCGGGGCCGGCTGGCCTCTGCAGCCTGGTTAGGAGGGAGCAGGTCTGGCTTTCGGGAGTTACTAATTGCTGAGCAGAAGGCCCTGGCGAAGACTCTAGACGCGAGGTACTGATGATGCTAGAACGTGTTCAGGGCCGCCAAGGCAGTGCTTATTTATTCATTCTGCTTAATACAGTTCACTGACCTGTAGAAATATTTTGAAATCTGAAATATGCAGCGCCTCCACCGGTGTCAGGATCCGGACAACTTTACGCAGCCGGGGCTTGCAGTGTTAATTAAGTCTCAAGAAATGAAGAGCTTTTATCTCCACTCGGTTTTTCGGGGAGGGGGTGTCAGAAAGGTAGACAATTTGGTAAAGTAATTTTTTGAAGCAGCATTTTTGAGCATGCAATAGATCTAGGCAAGCACTTTTCTGTAAATGTCCTGGCGTCAGGAAGAGGGTTTCAGGACCGCCCACACCCTGACCGACGTGGCCATAATGTGCACCCTGGCTGAGCTTGGGACAGGCTTCTTCATGTCTCCAGGCTTTGAAGCTCTCATTCCTTGGACCGTTGGCTTCGGACAAGTTATCATCGTAAATTCTTTCTCTACCCCGTGGAGGTGTAAATCTTTCCAACCCAGGAATATTATTGCTCGAGGACCTGGATGCCACCCCTTGGCAATGGCATCCTTGAGGGAGATAGCACCCTCGTCTCCCCATTTCTGGAGGGGGGGGCTAACTTTGACGGGCTCCAGTCAGCAAACACAGACAGCCCAGTCACAGAGAGAAAGATGTGTAAAGCGGGGAGGGACTCAGCGTGCTGGAGACATCCCGTCTATAAGCCACCACCCCAATCCCCATGACCTCCCATCGGCCCCCAGCACAACACCTTCCACGTTCGCTGTCGGCTGGCTCACGCTCAGATGCGTTCTGGCCTCTAGGTTTGAATCCAGCCCTCCTTCCTGTTCGACTTTGTACGTTTTACTCTTTCAGATACACTGCTCCTTATCTTTCCTTATTGATATTCCTGTTTGTAGTATGTCTGAACTCCACCGTAAGAGAACCCCCACCCACTGTCTGCCGGGATTCAGGTGCAGGGATCGGAGGGAGGGCAACGCAGTGTGGGTATCACTGGTGGTAAGTTCCGTGCAGCAGGTGGCTCTGTGACTGAATGAGGTACAGGGTGCTTATCCTCCAGAACCACTTCACACGTTCTTGAGGGTGTTTTGCAGGGTTGGGTGGTGACAGAAGGTGTCCCAGTAAATCTGTAGTTTAGAACCCAAGAGCTCCTGGAAAGTCACCTCTAAGTGACTTACGTCTATCTCTGCTCCACATCCCTCATGCCTAAAAAATAAGTCTCAGGGTTGTTGGTTTTTTTTTTTTTTAAACTATTCCAGTGAAGGAAGAGAGAGAACATGGATGGACTGCCCAAGTGACCTCCCCCATGGCTTGGGCTCCCCTTGTGTGTACTGCTCAGCCTTTATCCACCATGCCTGAGTTTCTAGTTGCTGCCAAAGTTTCTGACCTGAGCCCATGAGCCTCTCTTCTCTCATTGCCTATTTACGAGCTCTGCTTCCCCAAAGAGATGATAGCTCTGCTGCCAGCAGCCATGTCTCCTGCTGCCTTTGTGCTGTCCACCCCAGAGACATGGGCACTGAGGAGATACCCAGGCCACAGTTTTCTTGGATTGACCGCAGAGATACTTAAGCCCATAAGTTGACTACAAGCTCCCATGTGCATATACTATTTGCCTTTGACTGAGAACCGGGGCTTTGGGAAGAGGATGTTCTTCTGAAACATCGCATATAGGACCTCTTCCTTCTTCACCTTGTCTTTTTCCCTCTTGCTCCCTATACATTTACCCCAGGTGCCTATTCCATGCCGAGCACTGTTCCAGACTCTGGAATGAGAACGTTGATTTAGAAGATGGCTAACCCACCCATTGCAGTGAGAGCAGATTTTCTTCATTATTCCAAACCCCTTGCTTAGGGAAGATTAACTGCGATGTGCTTCCTTCAAGTTGCATGAGCAACTCAGGCACACGTCTCCGGTGTACAGATGAGCTCCTGATTTATACACGTGGAAGTGCTGCAATTTTCCCATGAGTAAGGGGAGAAGAAATATGTATTATCTCATGTATCTGGATTGTGTGTTAGGCAGTTTGACAGTCGTTGCGTATGTGGTTTCCTCTTTGGCTACCACTAGAGCTCTCTGAGTTAGGTTGGCTCACTTTGGTCTCTCTGATGGACAGGGATACTGGGCTTACAGTAACTGAGTGTCTCCCAGTAAGGCCCCACAGCAGAGGAGCTGATGGGTGCACCCAGGCCGGTCTGTCTGATGGGCAACAATAACCATGGTCCCATAAGAGGAACAAGACCTTCATAGATTCTTGGGTCAGTGCTCTTTCCTTGAGAATCCTCACTGCCTCTTACATCACTCTTAATAGTGATGATCGAATGGAATATAATTAGCCTTTAAACAAGAAGTAGATATACATGTCACAACATGGACAGGCCTTAAAAACCTCATGCAGAGTGAGAGGAGCCAGACACAAGGTCACGCATTGTAGGATTCCACTAAGATGAAATCCACAGAGACAGAAAGATACATGGTTGGCAGGGGCTGTGAGAAGAGAGAGAAGGGGTGGCTGTGTCATGTGTCAGGGTCCCTTATAGGGTGAAGGTGTTTTGGAACCGATAAGGGGTGGTGGCTGCACAGCAGTGGGAGTGTACTAGATGCCACCGAATTCAATACTCTGATGGGGTCGATTTTCTGTTGTGTGAATTTTACCTCAATGGAAAAGAGTAAACAGAAATGTAAGAAGCAGGTCCCTGAGCAGCCTGGCAGTGGGGCGAAGGATGCGGTGGGGGATGCTTCTTGCCCCACCAACAGCGGTGCCATGGTTCTATCCTGTGAGGCCTCAGTACTGTCAGGTGGCAAGGTGCTGAGTGTGACTAGGGGCCAGTTTGCCCCGGGTCCACAAGACTGAGTCCTTGCCATGTGAGGCAAGGGATCAGTGTCCACATTACCAGCGCAAGGATAGCACAGCTGCTGGCAGCCCCGGGAGCCGGAGACAGATGAATCTGGCGTGGGTCCTGCTGAGGCCCTTCCAGCTGTACGATCCCTCCGTTTCCCCATCTGGGATTGGGCCTGTCATAGCTTCCTGGTAGGGATGTGGTGGGGGTTTAGGAGACGGTATACCTGGCCTGACATGTCCACAGTGAGATGCTGGGCTGTCGCCAGAGTCAGTGTCAGTGACAGCAGGACATTATAGTTGGTGAAGGGGAGGGCAGTGGCAAGCTCCGGATCCACAGAGCAGGTGGGGTCCTCAAGCAGGGCAGAAAGAATAAGCCTTCCCGAATGGCCTGGCCCACACCCTCCCTGACAAGTGCCCTGTGCTTCTCTGAGACTTGGTTGACTCTAGGTCAGATAATAGGCCCCTGTTGCGGGTCTCATTATGTGCAGTTGATTCCAAGAGGCCACATCCAGGGGCCCCAGAAACGCAGGCGCTGTGTTCACACGCACAGAGTCCTTGGGGAAGCACTCCCAGCCCACAGGCGGTGAGATCCGCCGGTGCCCTTGAGATAATCACACACAGCGGCTTGTCGGAACCATGGCAATGACACAGCCCCTTCCCTGAAGGACAAAGTGCCTGGTGCAAGCTGCCTTGACCTGGGAAACAAAGCACCCGTCCCCAAGTGCAGAGTGTTGATTTGCAATCTGGTGTTTGGCTTTCAGAATTTCTGAAGCATCCCTTAGACCAAAGGCTGCTGCATAGTGGAAGCCCACGGCTCGTACAGGGCTCCTTGACATTTGGAAGGCAGTACAGCTATTGTTCTCCGCCTTGAAGATATTAAGCACAAGCCCTTGAGGACGCTTTCTGCATCCTTTTGCTTGGGGAGAAAAAAAAAAAGGAACATTTTCCTTCTCTCTTGAGTGTGAACACCAAGGGGCTAATTCACCAGGAAACAACCTACCCGCAATCATATGCAGGAGGATTGGTGGAGTTTGTTTGCCGGCTCAGGAACAGCTGCAGTAAGCTTTGTTGCGAGCAATTTGAAGCCCTAAGAAAAAGTCACTCTCCAGCTCCCTGGCTTTATGCACTGAGCACGACCAAATTCCCAGCTGTCCTTCCCTCCACTCGCGCAGCTCAGTCTCGCATAGCTGCCTTTGGAGCCGGAGCGTCCTAATGAAGGGAGGATGCCACTCAAGGCCATTTGGGGTTTGGAGCCAATGCTCACCTTGATCCTCGCTGGTCCAGCGTCTCGGCCCTCGAGCCCCCTGGCTGCACAGCTGTGGCTCTGGGAGCAGTGCTATGGGTATGTCTGCAGGTTCTGCTCAAATCCGTGCCTGAGCTGGCGCAGTAGCTGCCTTTGTGACAGGAAGTTGGCATAAGGGGAGCTTTGGGGGGCTGCTGGACATGTTCTCTTTCTTAGTCTGAGCGCTGGTTATATGAATGTATTCAATCTGAAAAAAATTCATCATGTAGTACCCTATGTGTTTTTAATTTCAATAAGTAAAAGTTTAAAAGCAGATTCGGGTACTGATCTCGAACTAACTGGGTTGCTTTGTTGCCTCCGTCTTTTTATACTGATGAGCTGGTTACATGCCCACTTGACTGGTCCCTGGGCTCATAGGGTCATGAAGGAAGTTGTACCTGGGGATCCAAGAGCTTTGGGCTGATGAAGAATAAAGCAGGTGAGGATGGGTGAGCCCATGGAAGGGTGTTGCAGACAGAGGGAATGAACATATCGCAGCTCAGAGCCAAGGGGCCTAGAATATCAGAAAAACTGGAAAAGTTTCATGAAAGTCTACATTTTACTGATGTGTGTTGGGGGCTCCAGGAGGCTCTCATAAGATAATCTGCAGCGTGTTTGGATCTGAGTTGTCTGGTTTTGAATATCATGCCCTCTCAATGTGCCCTCTTGGCCTCCCACCTGCACCTACTGCTCCCTGGTCAGACTCTCTAATTTTTTGTGTGTCCTTTCTGTGATTGAGCCTTTTGCCTGCTTCCTCACCTTTGTTCCCGGGTCTCGATCTCTGATCCTGCCCTTGCCTGCCTCCTGCATGTCTCCTTGACCCTCAGCTCCCCTGGGTATTTCTGTTCTTGCCAGTTTCCTCATGTGGGCCTGCTGGTCAACCAACGTGGTCCCAGAACCTGCCGGACCTCGGCTCTGTCTCTAGCAGCACTCTCCTGCCTTCTCTTGCCCAACTGGCAGCGCAGCACTTTAGAGAACCTTCCCTTTTTAGAAGAAAGCCAGCCTGTAGAAATTAAGCTCTTCTTTTCTTGCTCCATTTTCAGTGAAACCAGAGGACAGATGGTCATCATCCTCCACGTTGAGAAAAAAAAAAATCTCACCAACAATTAAAACTGAAATGACCAGCATGTAAAAATACCATCTCACCAGAATTCCAAAATATAAAATAAATAGCGACATTTCCTGGTTGCAGCAAAGCTCAGTGTTAGAGTCTCTTTTTTTAGAACAGGCGGTCTAGGATAATAAAACTTTAAGTTAAAAGAAGATAAATGATTTATTTCTTTTTAAACTAAGGGTGTTAAAGGCACTAATTTTATGACCTTTCCATGTTTCTCCGTGGCAGGGTCTTTTGTACCATTGTCTTCAGGAGAAGGTCTCCTGAGAGCCCTGTGCTGTCTGAGCCTCACTGCCGTTTTTCTGTTAGCAGGAAAGGTGGGAACAAAGCCACCCTCATTACAGGTGAGCAGGGCAGCACCCCACTGAATAGAAACTTCAGGAAACACTCTGAGAGTGAACAGTGGCTCCCGGAGAGCATGAGCATCTACGCCTCAATTTCAGAAACATATGCACATGAAAGATCATCTTTTATTGGAGAACATGTATTAACTTACACTCTTTTAAAAAACATAACTGGGAAACAGTGACCTTTCCAATGCCTTCATGAGCCGCAGTTTTAGGAGAACATAATAAATGCCACTAGATACTGCGGAACAGAAAACATAAGGATTCGACAAATTAAACTTTGTAACACACACCAAAGACACTCAGCGTGGACCTCTGTGTACAGTCACTGCTGTGTATTATTTTTTCCCATCAAAAAGTTGACATTCAGAATATTCAAGAAATATGAGTGCCCTTTCAGACTTCAAATTTGGATTTCTTTCCCAGTGATGCTGTGTTTAGTTAGCCATGTATTAATGTCATGCAACAGAAACAGGCTTCCATGAAAATAAAACCTCTCACTTGGCTTCTCGCTATCAAAATTCAGCACGAATGCCATTAGAAGAATGACATGTTCGAGTAGGTCTGATGCACTAATATCTCTTTATATGTAGAATCTTAGCAGCTGCGATCACTTCTGGTGTCTTTTCCTTCTACTATTTGCTTGTGAGCATGTGCCAGTTTGTAAGCTATCACGAGCTGAGAATTAATAGGTTTAAAATGTAAGGACATAGTAAAGAGGAGACTAGGCTAATGTATATGTTGAGAAAATGGTCAGATGTTGATGGTTTGGAGAAAAGTCAGATTTCTCTGCTAGGATTTTTCCTTATTCCTGCTCAGATGGAGTTCGCGTAGGTCTCTAATGGTTTTCCGGAGTGCTTACTGAGGAGTGAGGGCTACTGCCACTGGACTGTATTCAAGTAATATGTGACCACTTACTTTTAAATTGTCTTCTTCATGTTCCTACACCCAGTTTTCCTTCACTGCCCAGACACCGTAGAAAGGGTGAGGTGAGCCCACCTCGGCACTAAGATGCCTCACGGGCCGGCCGACCCCTGGGGGGCAGGCTGGTCTGCTTCCAGGCGATGAGGCAGCATGCATCTCCTGGCACCTGGCGCCCAGATCCATGAGCTCACAATGGCAAGTGAAGCGAACCATCCACTATTCCTCGGATTCGAACTGTCGTGGTGGCCAATAATGAACATGAAAATCATGCATCTGAAAGTAGAGGATGCTAATCTTGCAAATCTATTTTCTTATCCTTAATGAGCGCGAAGCGATTTTTTTTTTTAGTCCATGATCCTGAAAAACTGAAAGATGATGGCATACAATTATCTCACTGTCAAAAATTATTCTTCTTTTGAAAATGAAGTCCGCGTCTGTGAACATTTAGCCTTTTTTTAATTGATCCCTTTTTAGATTTCACTTTAGCACACTCTTCATTTTTGGGGTTGTTCAGAAGCTGAGGCGCTCCAGACAAGTGTTTATTGGGGTCCATTGTGAAGGTGCCCGGCCCCAAGAATGGCTGCAGATGGAGAACTGCCAACCCCATGTGGTTCTCATCAGAGATGTCTTCCAGGTGGCGCAGGGTGAGGGGCCAAGGTGGGCATCCATCCCTTGGGAAGGAAGGGTCCCGGGATGAAGTGGCCCTCAGGAAGAGCCTGGAAGGGTGGGCACACTCTTAAGGAAGGTGGTTTCTCAAGGCCTCACTTTCATCCGCTTTCCAGTTAATCTGTTAAAATGTTGAACTATCAGGCACCTCTTCCCTGTCATTGTCCAGCCACCATCATCCCTCTTGAAGCTACCAGAGGCTCCCTCCCCCATGCTGGGTGCTCCCTACCTTGTTCTCCAGGCAGCACTCAGAGATGCAGAATTGTCCTGTATCCTCCAGCTCAGACCTTCATGGACTTCCCATTCCCCTGAGGGTGAGCCGAGCCATGTATGTCCAGACCCTTCACAACCCAGACCTCACCCCCCCTACAGCTTCATCTCTTGCTCTACTGTCCCAGGCGCCCCAGGGCACAAGCCCTGCTCAGCTTGTTTAGCTCCTTAATACATGCTGCTCCCCTCTATCTCTGCCTCTGCCCCTTCACCCCTGCTTCTGTGTCTTTGTCTCCTGGCTTCTCTTTCTTCTTCTGGCCCTGCACACACCATGGCTCTGCCTAGATGGCTACTATTCTCTCCTTCCTTGCCAGGCTGTCTCTTATCCATCTACCAGATATTAGATTAAGTATTGCTTCCTCTGGGAAGGACTTCCTTGGCTTTCTTTGAGACCATCGGAGTAGTTCTCGTACTTTACTATATTTATTTAACTCTCTCTTTTGTTAGACTACATACAAAAAGTCTGTGAATTCTGTACTTCGAGCCAGATACTGTTCACTGCCTGTTTCTGTAAACAAAGTTGTACTGGCACACGCCATGCCCATTCATTCTGATTAGGTGGCTGCTTTTG
Organism: Nyctereutes procyonoides; assembly: GCF_905146905.1. Taxonomy (NCBI): domain Eukaryota; kingdom Metazoa; phylum Chordata; class Mammalia; order Carnivora; family Canidae; genus Nyctereutes; species Nyctereutes procyonoides. The sequence continues at coordinate 2,816,726 of NW_026575024.1, read as the reverse complement.
CTGTACAATGGCAGACCTGCATCGTTCAGAGGGGTATGGCCCAGAAATCCTAAAATGTTTACGATCCGGCCAATGATGGAGTAAGTTTGCTGACCCCTGCTGTCAACAGCTAGGTCAGAGGCTTGGCGCTATCCTGCCATCAGTACTTGGGCTAGCACCTGACAGGCATTTATTTACTGGATGTGTGCTGAATGCATGAGTGAATGTTGAGTACACAGGCACAGTGTGAAGGAAGGTAGTAGAGACAAGTGGATTACCTTTGCAGAGGATTTGATGCATAGAAAAATATAGAGCATTGACGTTCCTGCTGCTGCTCTTGCTGATGCTATTCCTACAAGTTTACCATGTATGGACTGTGCACTTCCTGCCACAGATAATGCTAATGAATTGATTTGGTTCCTCTCACTCAGTCCTCTCAACAATCCATCATGGAGCCTGGAAAAGTTCAAGTGGCTTGGCCATGATCCCACATCTAGGAAGCCATCCTTGAGAATCCTCTTCTTTAACCCATATGCCTCCAAATGTACCGGCTCATTTGCTTATTTTGGGAATTGTGTCTTTGGTTTTTATGGAAAGCATATCTTCTCTTTGAGCAACTGTCTAGGTGTCTAGGTGAATGCTTAGTTTTGTGGAAAGTCAGGCTTCTGTACTAAAATAGATTTTCCCAAAAATTCTATTATAGCCACAGCTAGAAGATACATTTTCAAAATGGCTATATTTGAACTAAAAAAAAAGTATGAGCCCAAGAATTTGACTGTTAAGAAATAATTTTCTGAAATTAGGAACTACATGAGATGGACTGGTAAAAATCACTGCAACCAAACAATTCAACAACAAAACAACAGCAACAACAAATATCAGGAGCAAAGCTGAGAAGCATTTTAATAGATCATCCCCACAAAGAGCACTTTTATGTGTAAGAGATCTGATGGGTGTCAGGAGCTCCAGAGGCCAGGGACACATAAGCTTCACACAGGGTTATGAAGAGCACAGGCATGTCACCATAGCACACGTGACATTCAGTAGAATAAGTGTGGTATTTCATATTGATATATGCAGGATGGAGGGATGTGCAGAGTGTGACTTTGACCTTCTTGTAGCTACAAGCCTCTGAAAGTTGGAATTGCAGCTTTATTCACTTACCTTCAATACTTGACATGATAAGTGATTCATATATTGTCTCTTTTGTGCTTAATGAGTCATCGACCCTAAAACAGGTGCACAGACAGAAGAGGACTTGAACATATAATGTAAAGTCAGAGAAAACTTACATTTCCAAGGTTTTATGAACTAATTATAAAAGGCAAAATGCATAAACTTGGAAGCAGTTTCTTTGGTTAAATGAAGAAGTTGTTCGTTCACATGGCGAAGTCACATGGGCTTAGCATCGTGGCCAAAGTTAAAAGTGACTGAATTGAGCATGAAAGGAAAGTCTTCCAACTTATGTTTCAATATGGTTCTTTTGAATGTTTAACTACTTGAGTTGTTAATCAGAAAACCTACAAACAAACAAACAAATAAACAATGCAGAGGACTATATGACTACTGACAAATTCGAACTGACATCTAAAGAATCATTACCAATCTTTGCCAACTCTTCCAAAAAATGGAAGAGAAAGGAATACTTCCTAACTTATTCTATGAGGCCAGCATTACTCAGATACCAAAGTCAGAGGAAGACATAAAAAACAATACAGACCACTATGCCGATGAATAAAGACACAAAAATCCTCAGTGAAACACTAGCACCCCAAAGGCAGTAGCATATAAAAAGGAGTATGTACATGAGCAAGAAAAATTCTTTCCAGGAATAGAAGGGTAATTCAACATATCAAAAGCAATCAATGTAAAATATCATGTTAACAGAATGAAGGAAGACAAAGACCACATGATCATTTCAGTAGAGAAAACAAACAAGCATGTGTTGAAATCTAACATCCTTTCAAGGTAAAAAACAAGCAAACACAAAACTAAACAAGAAATAAAGGGAACCTCCTCAACGTGATAAACAGCATTTATGAAAAACCCATGACTAATATCATACTTAAAGTTTAAAGACTGAAAGCTTTCATCCTAAAATTAAGAATGAATCAAAAGTGCATTTTTAGCGTTGTACTTGAAGTTCTAGCCAGAGCAGTTAGGCAAGAAAAAGAAAAAAAAAAAAAAGACACCAACATTGGAAAGGAAAAAATTAAGTTGTCTCTATTTGTAGATGATATAGTCAATTTGTATTTCTATATATTTGTAATGAACTGTCTGAAAAAGAAAACAATTTTGATACAATAGCATCAAAAAAGAACAAAATACTTAGGAATAAGTCTGACCTAGGAGGTACAAGACTTGTACATTGAAAACTACAAAACTTTGCTGAAAAAATGAAAGGGGCTAAATATATAGAAAGATACCCTGTGTTCATATGATGGAAGACGATATTGTTGAGACGGTAGTATGCCCCAAAACAATCTATGATTCCTTGTGATCCCTAACAAAATCTCGAAGTTTTTTTTTTTTTTGTAAAAGTAGTAAAGCTGAACATTTTATTCATAAGAAAATTCAAAGGATATAGAATAGCCAACTCTATCTCAAAATGGAAGAAAAAGTTGGAGGACTTACAATTTTTTTGTTTCACAGCTCATTATAATGTTATAGTACTCACAACAGTGTGGCACTGGCATAAGTGTAGACATGCAGATCAATGGAGTAGAATTTTGAGAGTATAGTGGAGGGAAAGCATACATCTGTGGTCAATTGATTTTCAAGGAAAGTTCTAAGATAATCCAATGGGGAAAGAAAAGTCTTTTTAACAAATAGTGCAGGGACAGCTGGATATCGCATGGCAAAAGGATGAAGCTGGAACCCTACCTCACATTTTGTACACAATTAACTCAAAATGGTACAGAGCTCTAAGTCTAAGAGAGCACATTACTGAAAAAAAGTAAAGCAGGTCTACATAAATACAAAGACATCCTGTGTTCATAGCCTGGAAGACTTACTGTTGTTAAGATAGTTGTTAAACTTTTAGAAGAAAACAGGGTAAATTTCCATGTCCTTGGATTTGATGGTGATTTCTTTGGTATGACACCAAAAGCATGTACAACAAAAGCATGAAGTAGATGCACTGGACTTCATTAACGTTAACATATTTTCTGCAACAAAGGGCACCATTCAGAGTGAGAAGATAATTCAAGAATGAGGAAGGGGCAGCCCAGGTGGCTCAGTGGTTTAGCGCCACCTTCAGCCCAGGGCGTGATCCTGGAGACCCGGGATCAAGTCCCACGTCGGGCGCCCTGCATGGAGCCTGCTTCTCCCTCTGCCTGTGTCTCTGCCTCTCTCTTAGTGTCTCTCATGAATGAATAAATAAAATCTTAAAAAAAAAAAAAACAAAGAATGTGGAAGGATTTACAAATCTTCCATCTGGAGAGGGTCTAGTATTCAGAATATACAAAGAACACTTATAATTCCATAAGAAAACTAAAACCCCAATTAACAACATGAGCTATCAACATGGACAGTCATTTTGAGGAATACAAATCAAACCTCAATGAGATACCACTTCACACCCACCAGGATAGCTATCATCATCATCATCGTCACCATCATCATCGTCATCATCATCATCATCAACAGGAAATAAGTATTTGTGAGAATGTGGAGAAATTAGGACCTTATGCATTGCTGGTGAGAATGTGAAGTGATGCAGCCACTCTGTAAAACAGTTTGGATGGTCATCAACAGGTTAAACACAGATTTAGCACGTGACCCAGCCACTTCCACCTCCTAGGTGTATGCCTGAAAGAATTGAAAACAGGTGTTCGACAAAAAAAAAAAAAAAAAAAAAAAAAAAAAAAAACTTTTATACAAATGTGTGTAGCAGTACTATTTACAGTAGCAAAATAGGTGGAAACAACGCAAAAGCCCATCAGTGGGTGAATGGATAAATAAAGTGTGGTATAGCAAGCAATACAAAGGAGTATTACTCAGCTGTAGGAAAGGGGTGGCATAAGGATCCATGTGCTAACATCGATGAATCTTGAAAACTTTGTGCTCAGTGGACAAAGCCGGACACAGAGGCCGCATGTTATATTATTCCACTTATATTAAATATCCAGAATAGGCAAATCTATGGAGATAGACAGGAAATTTGTGGATTTTAAGGATGAGGTGTACAGTGGGGTGGGGACCGAGTAGTCGACATGTACAGGATTTCCTTCCGGGGTGCTGGAAACGTGCTGGAGCTCCGTGGTGGTGATGGCTGACTGCAGTGTAGAAGTACTTCGTGCCACAGTTCATACACCTTGAAGTGGCCAAAATGATAAACATTATGTTTTGTGTGTTTCGCCACAATAAAAAGCTATCACTGCCAGTTTCTCCTAGCAAGAAAATCTTTTTTTTTTTTATTATGCAGCTTGGCAATTTTATAATATTTTAAATACTTATTTTTTTTTCTGGTTAGAAGAGTGGTATTTGCTTACTTGCAAGGTCTTAGAGACACAAAAGCTCTAGGGAGAAAAAAAAAAAAACCTATCTGTGCTCCCACTACTCAAAAGTAGCCACAATGAATTTTTTCATGTCGATTCTTCCCAGCTTTTTTTTTTTTATCATGGGCATATGGGTGTGTGCAACACAGTCACGGTGATTTTCATTTTTAACAAAACTCTGATGCTGCAGTACATAATGTTTTGTAATCTGCGTTCCCTCTTACTCTGTCCCGAGCATTCTCCTATTGTCATTTCATGTCCTCTCACACCCCATTGTACGCCTAGATGGCATTCCATCTTGTGGTTGTAACATAATTTATTTAGCCAATCTCTATTGTTGGATGGATCCTAACATTTTAGAGCTGGAATACACTGTAGGCCTTATTGTGTCCAAGTTCTTTTTTTCCCGAGCTTTATAGCTGCAATCCTTAAACACATGGCACACAAAAACCATTCATCGTTTTGAAAACAGAGTTAATTTTTCCCTTTCCAGCTGGATTTGGGTGTTGCAGGGGCTTTGGATCCACCGCCATTCAGGAACCCACAAGATGGAAATAGCGATGGGTTGAGGAGTGGTGATGGGGCCGGGTACAAAAGAGCTCCCGCAGCATCGACGCTCCGTCCCGAAACGCAGGGACAGTAGAGCATAAATTAGGTTCCCTCGACCCTGTTGAAGACGGTTCCATCGTGCAGAACGGACGGTGCCTGGGCGGAGAGGAGGCTGGGCAGAGAGCGCGCTGCGCCACCATGGCTCGCACGGACCAGCGCACTTTCTCTTGCCCGCAGTTCACAGAACGAGCGTGTCCAGCCGCTCGGGCGCCGGCCTGAGCCCCTTCTGTGCTTCTGGAGGCTCGGGGCGGGAGCGGGGTCGGCAGGGTCGGCGGCCTCGGAGGCGTCAGGTGATGTCTGTAAGCTCAGATGAGCCCCATCCGGGTGGCAACAAATGTGTTCCCTCCTTGAGGTCTCCACGAAACATCACACATATTTTGCACACATGGAGCCGCTGGAGATTAGTGGAGCCGCTCTAGGCCTTTCCTGGGACATCCGCCGCTCATGGTGGCAGGGCTTTCCAAGGAGAGGCGGGAACTCGACTGTCCCCCGGCCATTGTCCGCATTGGGTGGCTTCTCAGTGATGCCCTCCCACCCCCGTTGGCCTAGTTGGCTATGGAAGAGTGTACATGTGACCACATTAGATTGGTTAAGTTAACTAGTTTTCAGTTTTAGATCCATTTTAAGAAGGGCCATTCCTAGACTATTTTTTTTTTCTGTTGTGTCAGATCAAGTTTTCTTCTTGAGTTACAGGAACAGGTTATAGATCTCAGGCACTCATCATTTTCCTATATATATATATATATATATATATATATATATATACACATACATATATTTGTATATATTTCACATTATCTCCATGTCTTTTGCCATCAAACTATATGCATAGGACGCAGAAATTTTAAAATTTCATGTAACCAAATACATCTTTCTTTCCTTCCTGGTTCTGCTCTTTGTTTTAATTAGCAAGAACTGCCCTCCCCATACTAATTAGTATGAGTTTTTGATGTTTCTTTTTATTTTATTCCTAAGCTTATATGACATTTCCTCTTCCATTGAGCTCTCTTATCTGCCTGAATTTAGCTTTTGTCTGTCGTTGGCGGCAGGGGATGAGGAAAACTATTTCAAGACCACCAGCTATATAACCTTATGTTCTCCACTAACAGATGTGCCCTCAGAATGCATTTCTTCTCTTTGGAAATTAAATATAGAGCAAATCTTGCTTGTGGACACACATAGAAGCTTCAATCCGTATGGAGTCCCAATGGTCTTACTTCAAATATAGGCCAGTGCAAAGCCAGGACACTTGTTTGAATGGCCCTTCTGGCTTCTTTCCTTTTTTTTTTTTTTCCATTTTTTTATTTATTCATGAGAGACACAGAGAGAGAGACACACACACAGGCAGAGGGAGAAGCAAGCTCCATGCAGGGAGCCCAATGGGGGATTTGATCCCAGGTCTCCAGGATCACGCCCTGAGCCAAAGACAGGTGCTCAACCACTGAGCCACCCAGGTGTCCCTTCTGGCTTCTTTCCAAGGGAAGACATGGTAAGGTCATTCACAGATTTATAAAATGCCTTCTCATGGCTTGTGGTGGCTACAGAAGAATTTCTAGTATGGCCCAGTGTGCCTTGAAAAATTTGATGAACTTAGCAGAGTGAGTAGGTAAGTCTGTGCTTTAAGTTCAAAATCCTTAAGTCCAGATCATTCTCTTAAAAAGACCTTCTTCTGAGTACCTGGCCAAGGGAATGTGCTTCTCATGCAGTTGTCAATAGGCAACAACAAGAGAGCCACTGGCTGGGGAGACTTAGGAAGAAGTTTTGGTGTTCATCCTTTACAGGGAGTGTAATCTAGTGTGTGATCTAGAATCTCAGTGATCCTGGTTCCACCTTTTTTCTTTCAACAATTTCCTTGTTCAGGGAGAGACTTGCCTTTGCCGGTAAAAGGTTCACAGGTTCAAACATGCATCTGTCACTGGGGATACCATGGACAGTCAGCAAAGAGTGTCTTAGAAACATGTCAGAGCCAGGTTAAATCAACCAGAAGGAAGGACAAGGCACTGAGTAACTGGGGTGCAAGGACACTGGGTCACTCTAAATCATCACAGCTTGAACCCATAGAGTCTTTTCTTTGCCCTTGGACGTCTTCCACCAGTGCATCTTGACTCCTGGTGGAAGCATCACCACCCACGGAAACTTTCTACCACGGTGTCAAGAGCCTCTTTTCCCAACATAGTAGCAGAGGCGGTGTTAGCAGAGGAGTAGAGGTGAGTCCACAAGGTCAGGCTGACCATTCAGTTCCCGGGGCCGTGTCCAGTTGAGCGAACAGTGAGGTCTAGGGGATATTGCTGGGTGTATTTCATCACTGATGCAGTTTGTCCTTTTTTTTGCATTTATCTCTGATGCAGTTAACAAATTCCTAATGAGTGTGTTCCACATAGCTTCGTGCCCTGGAAACTTTGGGGAGACACCTCTATCTACTGAGTTTTCTAGGAACCTAGTAGAAGACAGAGAAGACTGATCTTTTTTTTTTTTTTTTTTTTTTTTAACAAAACCCAAACCTTTCCTTTCTGGAGCTGACCCTGGGTCATTCAGCTACCCTTGAGAAACCTGCTCCTGTTCAACTTCATTATGAGTGTTGAGGCACTTGCCTGTCACACTGGTACATGATGGGATATGAGAAGACAGAGAAAGGCACGCACATGCACACACAGCGCCTGAAATGTCCGCTGCAGAGTCCCCCGCTTTACTCTTTTCTTCATCACTGTGCAGCCAGATGGAAAACGTAAAGCACTGTTGCACCAGGAAGCTCTGTGACAATCCAGGGTCCTGAGTGATGTCTTTTGCCAGGTTAGAGATTGGACCGTCGTCAGGTCTGATCGGGGCTCCTCGTGGAGATGAATTCCAGGGTTCCAGAGGGCTCTCCTCTTCTTTCAAAAGGAAAAGATTGTCCAGGCACCAGTCCATTCACATCTGTATGTGTCCTGGCAGAGGGACAGACAACTTCTCAGAGCCGAGCTCAGTATTTCGCAGCTGTGGGCACTTGAATGCCCTCTTGCTTTTCACCAAACCCAGCCCTCGATCTTTCTGCTTTCCAAGGTGAGGGTCTCCCAGAAGTCACATGTGTGATGAGGCATAAAGGAGGACCGCACCTGCTTACCGCATTGTGGTCACCACAAAGGAAGCGACTGGGAAGAGGGCCTTGGGTTGGCTGAGGACGCACGCTGGCTTTGGCTTGGCACCTCCACCCTTGCAATCGGGAACCTCGCCAGGGAGTAGCAGATGGGCCCAGGGCTGGAGCAGCCAAGCGACTCCTTCTGCATCCAGAGCACTCGGGGACGAGCGAGTCCCTTCACCACATCAGATGAGTTTGCCTCCTGGGAACCCCCCCTCCCACCCCGGGAGAGGGAGGAAGGCTCTCTCGATCCGCTTCAGAGTTTACAGAGCGGCGGCCCTGGCCGAGGAGCCCACTCGGGAGACCTTTCTGAGAGCCGAGTGGATGTTCTACAAGGTGTGTCGGCAGCCGGCCTCGCAGGAGGCCTATGTGCCGGGGACCCTGCAGAAGCCCGTGGCAGTGCTGCCGGGATGTGGCTCTGGGAGACAGTGACACGTCCCCTGCTAGCCTGGGTGACAGGACTGTTGTTGTCTGGGCTTCAGACCAAACGCTTCCCCAGAGCCAAGGGACGCTGTTTAGCAAACTTGAAGAGAAAACTCACATAAAGAGCAAGGAAACTCCGTGCAAAGGGCACTAGTTTCAATAGCTGACACCCGATCGGTGCTCCCTGCCCACAAGGCCATGTGCTAGAATGGCCATAACGGGCACTGTCCCTTTGGCCTTCGGCAGCCCTAGGCGGCCAGTGCTGTGTCACTGTCATGCCTGTTGGACAGATGGGACCGAGGCGCAGAGAGGCCAAGGCGCTTGTCCGGAGTCCAACAGAAGCAAAGGGGTCGGGCCCCAGCCATGGCTGTCTCACGCAGCAGCGACGCGTGGGACCCTCAGACCTAGGTTGTGGAGAACGGTGACAGCTAATGCGTTCCCCGCAGGTTACCCAGCGCTAGCGAGGGACAGGAAGGCTGTCGCCTGCCTCCTTCAGCGGGGACTCTGCCCGGCCCCCCACCCGTGCCGGCGGCCTGTACGTGGCCACCACGCCACAGTGGCCGCAGCGCTGCAGCTTCTGGGCCCGCCGTGGAGCCGGGGACCCCTTGCCGGGGCTCCCGTGACCGCGCTGGGCAGGCAGCTGGCGAAGGCGACAGCAGCCCAGCCGGGGAGGGGGGCGACCGTGCTCAGCGAACCTGCGAGAAACCCACACCAGTGACGGCCACGGCCGCTCCTCCACCGCGTGTGCGTGTGCCCGCGTGCACCCGGGCACCCACCTGCACACTCAGCCTCCTGGCTGCTCAGACACAGAAGATGAAAATGGCCTGTTTGTGGCTTTAAAGTCTTTTAAGAAAATGATCTGGCTTCTGTTCCTTTCCTCCTCAGCCTGCGGCCGACCCGTGCCCGGAAACCCCGACTGCGGCCCCGCTCGGCCCCGCTGTTCCTCGTGCTAAGGAGGCAGACGTTTCCTTCAGAAAGGTTACGTGCTGATTTGCATGTTACTTGCATGTACTTAGCATATTGATTGCTCATTTCCAGTTGAAATGCCGAGCACCCCGCCTCTGAGGCTGTGTTGTGTCGCCCCGTTCTGTCCCCCACCTCTCGTCCACCCAGAGCAGGTGGTTTTTCTGCTGCAAAACTAACATATATATTGGGGGCTGCATCGTGGGGTGGGATGCTACTTTAGGGTGAGGGTGAGTACCGAAGCAGCACAGGGACCTTCTATCGTGGTCCAGAAGTTTCAGGAAAGCCCATTGTCTCCGTTCCGACTGCCAGAACCAAGTCCCGTAGACGGGAGGCTCGAACGGCAGCAGCCTGTTTCTCACAGTTCTGGAGGCTGGACGTGCAAGGTCAAGGTCCCAGCGGGGTTGGTTTTCATGAGACGTCCCTTCCTGGCTTGCGGAGGGCCACCAGCTCCCTGCGTCTTCCCATGGCCTCTCTCTGGATACTCCCAATATCTCCTGGGCTTCTCAGGAGGCCGGTCTTGTGGGATGAGAACCCCACCCTTGTGACCTCATCTAACCTTGATCACCTCCCTGGAGGCCCTACCTTCAAATACAGTGACTTTGGGGATCAGGGCTTCAGCCGGGGAACCCTGGGGGGACACTATTCAGTCCACATCACGCATGTCCCTATAATCTCCCTATAACTTCAAAGCCAGGATGAACACATTTCTCCTGAACATGTTGATTTCAATGAGTTTCTTTGTCCCTTTTTCTTATTCCAGTGGGAAGAATGGGTGGTGCACCCAGAAGGCTCAAGTCCCTATAGGCAGGGGTGCGAAGCACCCAGATCCCCTGCTGACATTCTCCCCATGTGTCCGCTGTTCCCAGGACACGAGGGCACCCAAGCCTCCCGGGGGGGGGCCCCCGCCACCCTGTGCCCTCTGCCACCTGCCTTGCTCCGGGTCAGCGTCTAGACATCAGGTCACAGATGCACTCACACTTCACTCAGATGTGCACTGACCAAGGGGTTGCTTCTTCCATTGTTTTGTTCTGTTTCTGCACACAGCTGCAGCTGCTCCAGTCTTCCTCGGGGATCCCCCAATTGTCACAGAGCGAGTGGGGGGAAGCTTCCATCCGGCCAGCTGAGTTCTAAGTATTTAGCTGAGGATGGTGGTGTTTAGTCTCTCCGTGTAGATTCAGACTTGGGTCACACTCCTCTGTCCCTTTCCAGGGTGAGGCACAGCTCATGGCCTGCTGGTGGCCAGGGCTGGGGGCTGGGGGAGACGTTAGGTTCCGGGCCCAGCCCCTCAGGGGGCACCGTGGCGCCCCTCCCTGCCACCGAGGGGATGAAGCCCTGCCTAACGCAGGAGGTGGCTGCTTCCAGGCCGCGGTGGCCCTGCAGGTCCCCCCAGAAGCCAGTCTCCTCCTCAGAGCCTGATCTGAGCCCCTAGGCCGTGCTCCTCTGTAACCTTAGAGGAGCGGGTGGTGCTCCAGGGGCGGGGGACGGTCCCCCAGGCCGCCCACTTCCCGTCCCTCCTCCGTGGCTAAGGGGTGCCTCGGTTGGTGGCGCGGGGAGAGGGGGGCTAATGAGGCCCGCCGGAGGAGTGGAAATACTCCATTCCAAGTCTGAAATGTGGGAAAGCTTCCCCGGACTCATAGACCTTCCTTGCACTCCCCGCCTTTTGAAGTAGCTCAGCCGACTTGAACCAGAGAGATTAAAAGCTGAATTTCAACCGCTGTTCGTTCCTCATTTGAGCTGAGGGAAGGCAGGTCCTTAGCCTGGTACCGCAAGGCTTCTTTTCGGGGGCTGGAAGAGGCGCAGCTGGGGGACCTCGGGGCCAGGCATAGCCAGTGACAGCCGGCTGGGTGCCCCCTCCCTGCTCTACTCATTTAGACACAGGCCACAAATCTGCAGCATCTCACTACAAATTTAGCAGGAAGGCAGTGATCACACGGTGATTAAAAAAAAAAAAAGAAGAAGAAAGAAAAAGAAAGAAAGAAGAAAGAAAGAAAGAAAGAACGAAAGAAAGAAAGAAAGAAAGAAAGAAAGAAAGAAAGAAAGAAAAAAGATTATAAAGAGAGAGAGAGAGAAGCTCAGCTCCGAACAAAAGCCAAACAGGAATTTGCTCCCAGAGTGATTAGTGGTGCATTAGGGGTGAGTTAGCAGGAGCCTTCCTCCAGCAGCAGGCGCCCGGCTCCTCATCTTATTCCCTTTGTAATGCTCCCAGCACCGGGTTTGCTCTCATCATCTGGGCTTGTGAGCAAATGCATTTAATTTGGATGTAACACAGCCAGGAGGGCAATTTCTTCAGATGGCAGTTTCCGCAACAGGTCGAGAGATGGAGGGAGCACCTGGTTCGCTCAGGTCCTGGGGCATGTGCAGGTGGCAGGAGTCCTGCCGCCGGCCTGGGTCCAGTGGGAACCCAGCCTGGACAGACCGACGGACGGATCCCAGCCTCCTTCATCTGCACGCTGATCACCCAATTAGTTCATGTTCCCTCCTCCAGTGGAGTGGGCTCCTGGGGGAAAAAAAATAGTAGGTGGAAGCTCAAGGCTATAATAATGGCTTTCAGCTCCTGGAGAAGCATTTGATGGGTGTCGTTCCACAGAACTTAATTCAGTTTTGAATATGAATCAGGATGAAAACAAAACAAATCTAATAGCAATCAATAGAATTTCGCCATGGCGGATCTCAGGGTAATTTAAGATGAATTAGCACAAAGCCGCTAAATCAAACCAAGCAATGCTCGGCGCCTTCACCAGCAAGGCCTGCCTGGGGATCCTTCAGGGCAGAAGTCCTTAGCTGCGGGCTCGCCCTTCGTCCTGGAAATGGGATTCCAAGGCCGGACCGCACGTGTGCAGTTTTTGAGGAGGGGGGAAGGATCCTTTTTTTTTTTTTTATCAGATTCTTTTTTTTTTATAAATTTTTATTTATTAGACAGAGAGAGAGAGAGAGAGGCAGAGACACAGGCAGAGGGAGAAGCAGGCTCCATGCACCAGGAGCCCGACCGACGTGGGATTCGATCCCGGGTCTCCAGGATCGCGCCCTGGGCCAAAGGCAGGCGCCAAACCACTGTGCCACCCAGGGATCCCCTCCATCAGATTCTTTACAGCAGCATCCAGGGGTCCCTGCCATCTTTGGCAAAATGGGAAGTTCCAACGCTGATTTAGGGCTTGATTAAAGAGCACAGGAGGAGAGATGACACCAGGCCTGGGTCTTGGGGATGCAAGTTGTTTGGGGGGTGGGGAGGGCACTCATACCCCCGAGGCAGGTCTGCTGGACATGCTAGGGGTACATCAGGAGCACTGGGCTTGTATCTGAACCCTGATCCTGCCCCCCGCTGTGTGACCTTAGGCGACTTTCTTAACCTCTCTGCACCTCCACTTTCTTACCTGCGAGATGCAGAAAGCCATAGCGTGCATCTCCTAGAGGCTTTGGAGATTGGGGAAATCAATGCACACGGAGTCTTGCAGACGCTGCAGGCGGCAGAGAACAAGGAACAGTGGCCTCCGCCTGCTTTCCGCCTCTGTTTACGGTCGCGCGGATGTTTTCATTTCACCGCGTGCCTCGCTTTTCTGGTGGCTTCCGCATGCAGTAGCGGGCGGTGACATGTGTGGCCAAGTGCTTGGCACAAAGCGAGCGCAGTAGGTCTTCAAGGAGCGTTGTTGCAGGTGCACGTCTCCAGGCAGGGGGTGCAGCCTCGCGGTGGAAGAGCCAGGAGGAGCCCGGACCTCAGACCCGCTGAAGGCTGCACTTCGGGGCATGCCCTCCCTCTTCTGTGCTGATGGCAGCCACGTTCATATGTATTTTCATTGTCTCTCTCTTGAGAGATGACTTTTGCGGCCGTTGACTCTGCTTCCCAAAATGTAGCTTGGAGATTTTATTTGGGATCAGCCATCACGCGAATAAGGAGAGATACTGTATTTTAATCAGGGAAGATCCCATTCGGAACCTATTTTATTTAATTATATACTGAGTCACCGTGAGTGCTGCCATCATTCAGAGGACATGGACGTTTTGGGGGAAATTTACGTCCAGCTGTGCCCGGGAAGCTTTGCCAGCTCTGGGCAGTACTGTCTTTCTCTCTGAACGTGGCACTGGCCCCGCTTGTGAGACGCGGTCCGGGATTGCAGCCCCCGCGCCAGGGCCTGTGCGGGCACATCTCCAGGCCCGCTGGGCTGGCCACGGGCTGATAGTCCTACCTGGGGCCCCGCCCTACAGGCCCCGTGAACCTGTCGGAGCAGAGCCGGGGAGGTCCGCCGGCCAGGGGAGTGGCCGTATGCCTCGGTGGGGATGGGGGGACAGAGAGACTGGCGCAGAGTGGCCCCGGGGCCCTCCGTCCTATCTTGTCCCATCTTGGAAACAAGGGTGAGGAAGAGGAGCGTGATGGTTGAAGGCGCATGAAATTGTGGTCGCCTTGGGGCGTTTCCCAAATTTAAATGAACCCACCTTTTCTCCTAACCACAAAGGTGTGAAAAAAAAAAAAATCAAGACATCTTATTTTGGATCCAGATGGCTCCTGGTGCTTCCGTTTGATAAACTGGAATCCATCCAAGACCGTCACCTTCGGGTCGGTTCCACATCTGAAGGCTCTGAGAATCTTTTTTTTTTTTTTTTTTAAAGATTTTTATTTATTTATTCATGAGACACAGAGAGAGGCAGAGACACAGGCAGAGGGAGAAGCAGGCTCCAGGCAGGGAGCCCGATGTGGGACTAGATCCTGGGACCCCGGGGTCACGACCTAAGCCGAAGGCAGATGCTCAACTGCTGAGTCACCAGGCGCCCCTGGCTCTGAGAATCTAGGCGAGGGACCCCAGGAAGGAGTGGGTCTCCTGTCCTTCATCTCAGCACACACACGCCTTGTCAACGAGTCTCTCGCAGGTGCCCTCGAACCCCAGACACAGATGTGGGGCCGAGGGATCTCGGCACAGATAGAAGATACCCTCAACGCTAATCTTCTTACACATCCGCGGGCCGTACAATACGCGCATCCACCCGCAAACTGAAACGGGACCCCTGCTCAGCCTCGGGGAGCAACCCACACGCCCCTGGAGTGACGCTTTTCCAGGAAAACTCCAGAAGCCTGTGACATCATCGCTCGCCCTTCCAGAGGACTTCAGTCCTCCTTGGTGGGGGGCGGGGGGACAGAAGCCTGGACAAGACGACCACCGAGACGGTCTCACTTACGGAAACTGCATGGTGCTCCTGCCGTCCGGGGCCCTCCCCGCGGACACCCCGCCTGGGATCTCCCCACTCCTCCGCTGTTTTCTGTGGGGCTCTGTTCATCATCCCCCAGGCGGCAGAAACCGACCCAGGATTCAAATCTGCGGGAACTCACTCTGTGAAGTGGATTCATCTGAGCCTCCCGAGGACGTAAAAGCAAATTCGAGTTCACGAGTTGGGGCTGGGAAAGGACTTACAAACAGAAGGAAAGACGTGAGCTGAAACTGTATTGGAAAGCGTGGAAATGGGGCGCCGGGGGGCTCAGCAGTGGAGCATCCACCTTGGGCCCAGGGCGTGACCCCGGGGTCCCAGGATCGAGTCCCGCATCGGGCTCCCTGAGAGGATCCTGCTTCTCCCTCTGCCTGTGTCTCTGCCTCTCTCTCTGCATCTCTCATGAATAAATAAATAAAATCTTAAAAAAAAAAAAAAGCATGGAATTGAGCTTGTAGATATGACACTGAGGAAGAAAGGATTCGACAAACACGTAGTGGTCGAAAACGGTATGGACGCGGGGCCTGGTAGGGAACCGACACGACGCCGCTTTGGCCTCCGGCCCTTGCAGGTGCGCTGATGCTCATGGGAGCTGGGGTCGCGTGAGGGGGCGACCAGTCTGGGATGCGGGAGCGGGAAGGGGCCCCCCTGCTGGTTCAGACCCCAGCTTTGGGGGCAGCGGGTCCGCACGGTGCCCTGCAGCTTACAAGCCAGGGACGTGAGTGAGGAGCGGTATCTCCCTTCCTTAAACACGTGGCCGGGGTCCTGACCCTGCTTCTTCAGGGCGAGAGCCAGCCGTGGGGGCTGACCTTAGCTGGACCCGGAACCAGGCGACACGCGTGACAGGGACGGACGCCGCCTGCGTGGTGTGCGGGGAAGGCTCGCTCTTCTGCTCCCCTCTGGGATCCGTTTCCCTCTCTCTGAGTGTTCATCTGAATTTCTCCTGAAAAGCCAACACTTCTTGCAAAGAAGGCAGTGCACGCCCGTGAGGATAGTTCCAGAAAACTCCTAAACCCAGCCCATCCCTCTCTCTCATCCCCAGACCACGGCTCTTTCGAACTCTAGTTGGAGTTGAGGAAGGGAGAGGAGGGTCTGGTCGTCGAAAGGGACCCGTCGCTGTCGTCCGCCCGGTGACAGGTTCCGAGGGTCTCCGTGGTTCCGCGCGGCACCGGATTGTTGCCGGTGTCCACCTGGGGGCTGAGAGCCCGGCCTCGCCCGCAGGCCGTCTCTCTCCCGGCTGCGCCGCCAGGACGCTGGGGCCGAATCGCCAGCACTGGAAATCCCGGTGCCTCTCCATGTTCTATTTCTCCTGGAGAAAGGCTCTTACGGGGCCGGTACAAAGGGAATTCTTTATGCTTCTGCAAGGGGATGCCAAAAAATAGACCAGAACAACAACAACAACAACAAAAGGATCCGCCATCGAGTTTACTCCTTAAGTTTGCTGACAGCCTGTCACAATGAAATAAAACATTGATATTCACTTTGTGGACTTAATTTAAAATGACTTCGTGGAAGAAAAGCAGGCTCTTGCTTTGAACCACCTGCGACCGGCACAGAAATCTGCTGTTCGAGTGTGGAAAGCGTCTGTTTGGCGCTGCTGGCTGCGGGCCCGCATCTTCCTTCTCCTTTCCCAGCCTCGGGCTGCCTGTGGCCCTGGGGACGCTGGCCACACCTGTTCCCCCAGGGCTGGGCTGGTGGGCTGCAGGACACCTGCTGCAGGTGTGCACAGGGGGCTTCTGGGGACAACGAGCCTCCTGAGGTTTGGTACGAGCAGCCACGCTCACCCTCTTCTCTGGAACGGGGTGTGTATTGGGGGCTTGGAAGCGGGGCAGCCACTTGCTGCGGGGGGGCAGCCCCGGGGACAGGGGCGGAGGTGGCCAGCTCTGAAGCTTGCCCTCCTGCTGGCCGGGTAGGAAGATGAGCCGGGTAATTCCCTCTGCGTCTCTGCCACTCGCGGTAAGGCCTGTGCTATCCTCTGCCAAGAGAGTCCCTGAGAGCCGAGAGCTGTAGGGACGGTGTTTACCGTGTGAATTGTCATTGGGATCCCAGCGATCCAAAGGAGGCCTGTGTCGGCTTCGAAGGCGTCCGGATGGACTCTGCCCAGCAGGGTGCATCTCGGGCTCCCAGGCCCAGCCCCCGGCACAGGGCACTGTGTGCCTCCTGCCAGGCGAACGGGGGACCCTGCGCACCCCTCTCCATCCCGGGGAATCGGCAGAGGGTGGGAGCGC
The DNA here is from genome assembly GCF_905146905.1 of Nyctereutes procyonoides. NCBI lineage: Eukaryota > Metazoa > Chordata > Mammalia > Carnivora > Canidae > Nyctereutes > Nyctereutes procyonoides. The sequence goes on along the minus strand of NW_026575024.1, from coordinate 2,799,714 downwards.
AGAGGCGAAGGGCCGCCTTCTCTGGAGGTCGCAGGGTGGCTTTGCGATGAGCACGGCCGGCGGCAGCCCAGGTGCCACTGGCCGGGTGATGGAGGCTCTCCTCGTGCCCCGGGCGCCGCTCCTGGGAGCCGCACAGCGCTCGCCCGGCCCTGGGTGGGAGCCGCGGGGCCCGCGTGTTCGCGCAGGCTCAGGGGAGGCGTGGGCGGCTGAGCTCTCCACCCGCTGCCCTGCATGGTCCTACCGTCCACGTGGTCGCCGGCCCGGCCACGTCTGGGAGACTGTGCGATGGGACTTGTGGCTGCTTCAGAGTGACGGCCTGTTTGAAATTGTGGCCAGCAGGGTGCAGGGCACCCAGGGAGTGCCCGGGCTCGGGGCGGGGGAGGGGGGTGAACCTGGCCTGGTGACCCTAAGAATTGCCCCAGGAACCTCGTCTCCCTACGGCTTCTCCTCACGCACATCGGTCCGTCCCCCCGCTGCTCAGCCTGCCCGCCTGCAAAGCCAGGCCTCCTTATTTCCAGTTTATAAGCGAAGGCAGAGATCGGAGAGGTGAAGTGACTGTCCCAGGTCACACAGCTCAAGGAGCGTAGGCTCCGGATCCAGACCCGTGTGTGCCTGAGGGCCGGAGCCGCCTGGACCCCTCACCGTTACTGACGGGCATCTAGACCCGATGCACAGTTTGCTCCGCAGGGAAGAGGGCAACGTGCTGGCGGATCTGACTCGCTGGCAGCTCAGGGCCACCCCTGCCTCCAGCTCCCCCCGCCTCGTCCCGCCCCCTCCTGCTGATGACACGGGAGCCCCTCCGAGCGCCGAGCGCCGGGCAAGTCTCTGTCATTCTCCCCAGGAGACGGGAGCCTTAGGCCCGGAGCTGGGAGCAGGGTGGAGAGGGAAGCCTCATGCAGAGGCGGTGGCCACGTCGGCGGTCCTGTGTGGACACGACTCATCACCGTGTAGGTTCCGATCGCCTCACACGACGAACCCTTGCACAGTAAACACACGTTACTCCTGCCCCAGGAAAGAAGCCAGAGGGATTCCTCCCAAAGTCACCCCAAGCTCACCCCTGACCTCACCTGCTTTAATTATGCGCAGCAAGCAGGCGAAGCGCCTTGCAACAAGCAGGCATTCATTACCTATAATTCCTATTTTATAACTTTTTTGTTTGATCTGTCCCAGAATTCATTCCGAGGAAATTCAACAGAATAAATGATCATTCTCCCGGACCACTTGACTGCTGCTTTGAATATGTGAGGAGGCTGCACATGTATATTATTTATGAAGAATTGATTGCCGCAGTGTCTCCGTATCCCTTTCATGCTCTGCGATCGCCGACTTAATACGCTTCCTCTGAAACCCATGGCCGGCCCCGGGAACGTGACGATACGGGGAAGAAGCAAATGGGTGTATTGGTTTGGGCAGCATGTCCTCAGTGAGGAAATTAGGGAATTTCTATGCAAAATCTGCTCTCGTCTGCTTCTCAGCACCCCGGCTGCGTTAGCCCACAGGGCAGCAACCTGGGTCCCATAACTCCGAGGACCCCACGAGCCAGAAGTACCCACCTGCGTTCCTCCGAGAACCTTCTTGAAAAAGAAGCATGTGCCAGTGGGGGATCCCACAGCCTTGCTGCAGCTCTGAGGGGGACAGGTGCCCCAGAGGCTCTGCTTTTGGGTCCCCCAGACAGGGACTTGGGGCCAGTAGTTCACTGACCAGGAGATTCCGGGTCAAATCACAGCAGGATGGGGAACCAGGCAGGTGCCAGCGAAGCTGTGTCTGGTGTCAGGCCCTGGGATGCCTTGTGAACCGCCCCGAGGCTCCCCCAGGGGTGAGGGAGCAGGGTGCACAGCCTCCAGAGCCCTTCCTTGCTCAGCATCTCTGCCCCGCTGGTGGGGTGGGGAGCCCGGTGGCCCGAGCAGGACCAGCGAGTGCTGCGGATGGCGGCGTGCCCAGCGTTCACCAGGCCCTTGTCTCACGTTTCTGAGAGCACACCTAGAGCCCTGGGAGTCCCCGCTGCGTGGTGGCCTTGTCTGCAGCCTCGGGACGCAGGATGAGAGGGATCCAGGTGGAGGGGTGGCGTCAGAGTGAGAACAGAGGCTTGGGAACGAGGAGCTCTGGTGTCACGGTGAACATTAGGACCTGAGCCAGCCGTTGGACCACCCAGAACCTTCTGAGGAGCTGCACTGGTGCTGGCAGTGTGAGAGGTCCACAGACCTGAGCCAGGTGCGGGAGGTGGGAGCAAAGGGAGGGATTGCTAGGGAGTGGGAGCTGCATGCGCAGGGAGACGGCTCTGCAGGCGGGCTCCGGCTCTGCAGTCCGACGTAGAGGGTGTTTGAGGCTCAGGCACAGCGTCCCCAGCTCAGCTCCGCCCCGGGGATTGTGTAGTCGTGTCCTCTGGGCTGGAAGAGGAGTGGCTCCAGCTTGTCTCCAGCCTGGCCAGAGGCCCAGCAGCTCCCACATCACCCAGAAGCCATGAGAAATCCCACCTTGGTCCAGCCCCGGCCTGTGACTCAAAATCTGCATTTTAGTAAGAGCCACAGCTGCTTCCAGAACACACAGAGTCTGTGAGGCACTGACTAGGCTCTGGGTCTCCTCTGGGACTCGCAGGCCCTGCCCTGGGTCTTTGGGGTCCAAGTGCCCACCTGGTCTGTGTTTCCCGGGGGGACCGGACTCTGCATTCTCATTTCGTTCTCCAAATGATGATGCACCAGAGTGAGCTCCCCTGTCCTCACCAGCATACACGTTAGGGCCTCACGGTTGCCCCGGACATGCACCCCAGGGCCCCTGTATCCTGCAGCATCCCGATGCCTGGGCACCAGTCCTTTCCCCTGAGCCCACGGCCCATCCATAGACCAAGCCTGGGCCATGGGGCAGCCCAATCGCGTCTGACTGGGAGGATCCTTGGAGGATTTCCAGACGAGAGAACATATTTTTATTTTGTTTTGAGCCCCAGACGGAGAAGACGGTGAAAGGCAGATAAAGTAGTAAAGTTGGAGCCGGTGTTCTGTGCTGTTTTTTTTTTTTTCCTGTTGAACATTTTTCATGAGGCATCCGATGCTCTTTAAAGGTCAGATATTACTATTGTTCATCTCCTCATCAGCTAATCAAGGATCGCACATCGCTTAAGGTCACAGGTGTTAGTCACTGATGCAGAGGAAGCCCCCTGCTCTTGGTTCCGTAAGGGCAGGACAGGATGTGCACGCGCGCGTACAAACGGTTTTGTGTTCAGGCCAAGCAGGTTTTGCACCGATTTGATTTTGGGGAGATGATGTGATACCAGATACAGGATGTCGAGTCCGAGCTCTGACGGCTGTGCGCACGGGCCGCACTTGCTGTGCCAGCCTGGGCGGGACCGTGGCCATCGCAGGGACCACCAGGCCTGCGTCCCCAGCAGGAGGGACACTCATTTCTGCAGCGGGATGGCCGTTTGCCCTCCCATGTCCGGGGGATCCTGAGCCTGCCTGCACGTCCTCGGACTGAGGACATGCAGTGCCTGCGTTCAGTGGATGAGAAAAATTATACTCTACTAAGTCCTGGTAACTGAGAATCACCCTCATGTTTGGGGCACGATGAAATTTCTTTAGTGAGATCCTCATGTTGGCCAGGAGCAGGGAGCTATGGTTCCCACAGGGCAGCAGAGAGGTCTGGTGCCCTGCCCCTGACCCCGCAGCCAGGGGTCTGGCACCTGTCCGGACAGGGTTCTGGGGTGGGAGTCCCTCTGTGGTCCCAGCATGTTGAATCACTTACCCTCTCCCTCCCCACACAGCACGAGGTTTGGCCTCTGAGTTTCCTTTCCCTTCCCAGAGGGAGAACTCATGTGTGGGGCTAACGCAGGAAGGCTAGAGGCTGGAATGAAGCCCCTGGTTGGGGTCCCCCCGGCACGGGGTGAGCCCTGAGGAAGGGGGGTCTTGGGACGGGATCTTGTTTTGCCCAAACCTCACCGGATCCCATTTCTCTCACCGTGTTGGCATCTGTTTGGAGCTAAGAGGCAGGACCCAGTCCCCTAGCTCAGGCATCGGGAGCATTCAGGGCGCTCCCGGGGCACCTAGTTCCAGAAAGCAGAGCAGCGTCCCCAGGAGCTGGGCCGAGGGTCAGCGGCTCCTCTGTCCTGCTTCCCCGCAGGATGGGTTCCTGTGTCCCCCCTCCCTCTCTCCCTGGCTACTAAAGGGGACGGGCTTTCATCCACACAGTCAGCAAAGACGGAGAAAACAACGTAGAGCATCCTCTAAAGGGTGGGGAGGGGCTCAGACGATTCTGATTGGCTGACTGGGGTCACATGCTCAGGAGCAGGTGATTCTGAGGGAAGGCCTCACCTGGACCACCTGCCTGGGGGGTGGGAAACGCTTCACCTGAAGGAGAGGATTCCGTCTTCAGAAGAGGGAGCCAAGCCTGGGGGCCCTCGTTGGCTCGTTGGAGTCACTGACCGTGGGCGGTAGCCTGCCTTCAGGGAAGGGGCGCCCTTTGAATGTAGGGTCACCTGTTGCCAAATATGTGAGGCCTGGGTCACTCTCTGCTCCCTTCCCCACCCTCTGAGCCTTGCCATCTCTGCCCCCTTTGAGGGGTCCCCTCATCTGAGGGGACACAGAGGCCATGATGATGCTCCGTCCCTTGGACTCTGGGTTCATCCCTTATTGTCACTGATTTTGTTCTCTGCTGCTCTAATGGAATTCTGCTACAGGAATCATTTTAGGTAAGACTTATTTTTTTTTAAGGTTTTATTTATTAATTCATGAAAGACACAGAAAGAGAGGCAGGCTCCCTGTGGGGACTCGATCCCAAGACCCCGGGGTCACACCCTGAGCCAAAGGCAGATGCTCCACCGCTGAGCCACCGGGTGTCCCGAGGTAAGAGCGATTTCGTGAGGTTTTCCACTGGTTAGAAGTGACTGCGCTTTGGGATGGGGGAGTGTTTCCAGGCTGTCAAGCTCAGATGTCCTTTATGGACCCAGTGGGGGGCCTGGCCCTTCATCTGCGTGTGTCAGGAACGTACGTGTGCACGCATTACCCCACGCACATGTGGAATCACGGCCTCCCCCGACGTCGTCCTCCGCACGCTCCCCCGCGGCCTGTGTGGCTCAGACCGACGGGGCCACTGTGCCAGTGAGCGGACGCGCCGCCCTGGCCGGGCCACGCAGACACACGCTCCCGCTCCCTCGGCACCTGGGCACTCGGGAGCCCGGCGGGTCCTTAGTTACCAACAGGGCCCGATCAGCTGCTCGGGAAACGTGACAGGCCCCGCTCTTGCCGAAGCCGCAGCCTGCGCCGGGGCGCGGCCTGGGCTGCAGAGGTCGGCTCCCCTTGGACACCGCGAGCTGCAATGACTGCTTACCACGCCGGCGCCCTAAGAAGCCCCCGAGTCATCTCCTGCCAAAGGTCGGCCTGAAGTCAGTGTATAATGACTGCTTCTCCGAGATAATTAGTTACTTTCCTTCAATTAAAATTGGAAAATGCACAGAGCAGAACATTTGTCTCAGCTAACATCCGCCGAGATGCATTTTCAGACCGATAATCACTCCCCGAAGGTGGGAGGGGTGACTTAGGGGACCGCCAACAAGTCGGGTCTGCCGTGGTGCTTTCTGGAAAATTGGGAAGGTGCAGTCCTCCTCAGCGCGGCCGAGCTGAATTTGGACCCCCCCCCCCCCGAGGACCTGGAGGGGCCTTGGGGGAGGGGCATCCGCCCCACATCCCATCCCTGGATCCCAGTCGGCAACACCCCCCCCCCCCCGCCGTTGTAGCCCGAGCCAGGGCGGACGTGTCCACGTCTGATCCACAGCTGACTCCTGCCTTCGGAACACGCCCGACATCGCAGCTCATTATTCAAACAGATGTTTCTGTTTGTTTCAGATTGCTATTCCGGAGGGAATCGGGCTTTTTCTCGTTTACAAAATGAAGACTGTGCTTCAGTTGGTGCAAGATGTTAGGGCCCCCAGATCCGCAGATGGCTGATGGGAGGCTGGTGGCTCAGGGCTTGAAGAGCTGGGTGGGGAGGCGGTCCTTCTGCAGCCACCAACAGCCTGTACTTCTTCAGGGACCTCCCTGGCCCTTTATCTTTGTCTCGTGAATATTCAGAATCCTGAGGAGCTTCATGCAGGGAGCCCCCCCCCCACTCCCCAACAGCCCGGTTCTGCCCCTGCTGGGGGCGGGCCCTCCATCCACACGCTCCTCCGCCCTGTGGGTAGGACAGCCTCTGTTTACCTCACATACTCAGTAGTTGTCCTCTGATTGTGTGAATAATTCACGTTCACTGTCTTAAAAAGTAACAACGCATAAAAATCAACATGAAGAAAGTAAAAGTCTGCAGAGTCCCGGTCCGCCCCGTCTAACCCCTGGCCAGTTTCGGTGACTGTAATTTATCATTCAAATCTTTAAACGTACTCTTTCTACCCACTTCCCTCGCCATTCCTTCAAGGGGTGCGTCGAGCTGTGGATTCACTGAGGAATCCCTCCGGGTCAAGACTCTTATTTTATTGATCGAGTGACTGATTGGTGATGACTCTTTTACAAACTTGCTTACTGATCGTTGTGCCGCAGACTTTGCCCCGGCGACAGACTTCCACTGTGCTTCCAGTCGCTTCGGTCTGGGGGGACTTGTGGCCATGCAGCAACGCTACCATAGACGCCCCCCGATGCCCCCAGGACAGCTTTGCAGTCGTGGAGCACACGGGCTCCTAGGCCCTGACACGGAGGCAGGTGGTCCTCCACGGAGCTTATTCATGCTGGATACACCTCCAGGGGGAAACGAAGACGATGTGCAATCCCGCTGCCCTCTTGTCCTGCACAAAACTTTGTTCCCATTGCACGGCAGACACCTGAGATCTCGGATCGTCGCCTCAGATGTCGGAGGCTCTCAGTCACTATCTCACCTACACCTCGCTTCCCCCCACCAGCGTCAGCTGTACCCCCAGGTGCTTGCTGGGGAACCCCAGGAATGAGCAGCTGACGGCCATCGAAGCGTCAGTAGAAGTGTCCCCAGGTCCCTCCTAGATGCCCGGCCTCTATTTACCTCGGCCAGTAGACCTCTCCCCGTTCATATTTAGCTCCACAACCTCAAGCAGAGGGAAGAATATTCTAGGGCAGGAGGAAGCGAGGTTCCTGCGTCCGGACATCAGTACGGCCAGCAGGTGGAAGGCGGAAGAAATTTTGTTAGGGTTGCCTCAAAGAGAAGCACTAAGAGTTCAGGTAGGGATTGGAAAAAAAGCAGGTTTCAGCCAGCTAAATGACACACATTGCCTGTCTCCATTCTTCAAAAGAGTTTTAGGTAGAGGATTCTGATTTCAGAGCACAGACGGGGGAGGGCTACGCTCGTTGGGTGTTTGGGGCGGGGGAGGCGGGAGTGAAGTATAGATACAGGGTGAGCACAGCCAGGCTAGGTCTCAGGCACTAGCAGAACGGAAGCCGTCCAGGGCAGAAGTCAGGAAGGTGGGAACGAGATTTTGGACTGGGGCCGGGGGAGGCTCTGGACAGCCTGGTAAGCAGGAGGTTGCGTTGCCCGAGAGTCCAAGGACGAGTTAGGTTGGAGAAAATGTAGACGTTCCCATGACTTTTGACTGCTGCCCCCCCCCCCCCGCATCGCCTCAGGAGGTCCTTCCGCTGCCGTGACCCTCACTCCACCTCAAATCAGAGAGCACGGCGTTCGGGGTCAGGGCAAGCATAACCCCGCACTGTAAGCACCTCCGTTCACAGGACGGCAGTGGCCCGTTGCACGTTTGCGCAGGAAATGCCCAAAACGACAAAGTTTTGGCAGGAATGTTGTTTTGTGCTTTAAGCTGCCCGAAAGGCATTTTACCGCTCACGTCCCGTGTAGCTTTCCTGTGGATGATCTATAACTCCATTTACTGCTGTAATCCGAGTAGCAAAATGAATACTCCATCATTGTACTATGAATAGTAAATTAACCCAGATAAAAGTGTTCTACATCCAATCAAAACCATTAAGTAACTAGGAGACTAAGATTAGTGAGCACAGTTTTGGAGGCAATTATAACTAATGAATACATTAACTTCAAGAGGGCGGACGGCTTCAGGAGGCTCTCTGGTGTCTCCAAATAAGATGAGGGTGGGTGGGAAGAAAGCTGAAATAATTTGGTTAAAAAAAAAAAAAAAAAAAAGGCCAGTTTCATCCATCTACTCGGGGCCATTTAGAAGGGGAAGGGGGCTCTTAGGGCCACTTGGGCGTGTCAGTTGTCAGCATGATCATTAAAAGGAGTGAAGAAACCCTCCCCGCTCACCACCTTTCACAGCCCAGCCAGGTCAGGCCCAGAGCCTGTGCTACGACGGAGCCTGTGTCCCCTCTCCTGGACGTTAGTATGGCAAATTTTCACTCCCTGCAAAGAAATACCATTTTCATGTTTTAAATGCAAAGTTAATGCATACTAATTGCGGACAGTGTGGAGAACTCACCAAAAAAAAAAAAAAATGCAAAATAAAAACAAAACCGATCCATAATCCTGTCACCCAGAGACACCCATTATTAACATTTTGGGGTAACTAGGTTTTTAAACTTCTCTATATATTATATGTTTGGGTAGTTGTAAATTATTCTGTTTACTTAAGAATAATGGCTTTAATATTTTGGTAAAAATGATGCAACTTATCATCTAAAATCCCAGTCTTTTAGAAAAATTCAAAGAAAGATCTTTAAAACTTTTACCTAAACTCTCACCCACGGAAGTTATCCATCCGCAGTTCCTGGGTTGTCCTCCAGCTTATGTGCTGATAAGAGGGAGAATAATTACCCTCTGCAAAACAGGGGTGATTGTAGCCGTGCTAGTTTAGTGCAAAAAAAGGGTATTTTGTTTTGTAATATAATGGAAGGAAATCGATAACACAGAGACCAAAGGGTCGATTGGCTACCGGACAGTCCCCAGAGGCCACGCTGGTTCTTCTGAGAGGTCCCGACCATCCTCCCATGTGGCTTCCTCCTCTTTGCCTGGGACAAGATCAGCTAAGTCCTTGGCTCCCAACGCGGCCGCACGGCTCCTCGGAAGCCCTCAGCTGCATGTCTTGTTTTTTTCTGACTTCTGGAAGATTCTCTTAGTCTGGAGGCCCAGAAAGAAACCACCACCCAGCACTGAGAAGCCGTGTTCAGCCCGTGGCCGCAGTGAATCTCCACGTCTGCCCGAGTCACTAAGGGGCCATTCTTAGCTTCCACCACCAACCCCCGTCTTCAGATGCGAGGGAAAGGTCAGCAAACACAAACACCAAACACAGCAAAGCTTCGAGAGCTAAGCAGTCCTGCAGGGACTGAAGTGGGCTGCGTATAATAAAAGCAAACAAATACACGTGAGCATTCAAAGTGGACAGTGAAAACCCGCAGCCTGTTCTTGCCGTGTGGGAAGGAGGGTCCAGTGTGGGCCCATCGTCAAATGTCTCAGGAGGAACCAAAGACCTAAGTTGGTTTATTTTTTCAAGATTTTATTATTTTTTTAAAATAATCTCCATACCCCAGCATGGGACCCAAACCCACAACCCTGAGATCAAGAGTTGCAGGCTCTACCCACTGAGCCAGCCAGGCACCCCCAAAGACGTAAGTTTTTAAGTGAAATCTCTTTTATTTCCAGAGTTTGATGGTAACTTAGAAAAATAAAAACACAAAGCAAAGAAAACCCAATGTGGGGCCAACCAAGTTTCTTTGGCTGCCCTGGCACAATTCAGGACAATTCAGGACAACAGTTCATTTTGAATATCAAGTGAGCAATGGACAATATTTAGTGAAAAAGAAACCCCGTGGAATATCTGGGACCTACTTATGCAAAAAGATACCCATTGTTTTCGGAGGTTTTTTTTGTTTTTGTTTTTATCTGACATCAAGGTTTAAGTGGATGTCTTGAGTCTTGTCTGGCAGCCCTACTGGAGGAGCCCCTCCCCGCCGGGCCCCGCTCCTAGAAGCCCGAGCTCCGTGAAGCACGCGTGGGCCTTCTCTGTCTTCTGGTTCTGTCCACATTTCAAAGTATTTGGCAGCTAAGTGTCATGTTTGTGTTTTGGTCCATTTCCTTCTTCATTGGTAATGTCACTGTGTTCCTCTTACTCTTCTTTTTCATTTTCTTTTTGTTTTCTGTAAGTTTGGAGGGAGCAGTGCGTTCAAAATGCATTTCCTTATATCATGGCCGGGCGGTCTCCATAGTCTGCTTTCTCATTGAACGTTATTATCCCATACATTTCCTCGTTATTCGGTGTTTTCAAAATACGTTTTTCTTGGCTGCCTGTAGACCCTCATGTGAATTCCCCAAACCTGTCTTTGGGGAAGGTCAACGATATTTAATGCTCAGAAATCCTGTGTACAAATATTTGAGCTGGAAACAGAACCTAGTGGGAGAGACAGTCGGTCAGTCCCGTTTGGTCAGTGGATGGGCCAGGAGAAGAGGGGGAGAACCATGAGCAGAGGGTCATCTCTGTTCTCAGGAAGCCCTAGAAATGGCAGCACTGTCCAGAGCCCCGGTCGCAGACTCTCAAGGGACTCCCTTACCTTTACCTTAAGTCCTTAAGTATATCGGTGAAAGAGTTCTTTTTCTCCCCCTGAATCATCTGTGGGGAGGTGGGGGGGGGGAGTCCCTTACCAGTAACCGGTTCTCTGTTGGCTTCTTTTTTTAAATATTTATTTATTTATTTATTTATTTATTTATTTATTTATTATTATTTTTTAATCTCTCTGTTGGCTTCTGATAAGCAAGGCAAACCTACTAACTGGGCTTGATGTGATTAAGAAAAGTGCTTCTTCACACCATAATTCTTTGTGGCGGGGATGATCCTCGTGTAATTAGGCCGCACTGTGAAGAAGCAGCCTGACGCGTTGGCTTGCTTTGGTTTTGACAATATGATTAAAAGTCCTAGGCTCTCCTGACCGATTTGCTGCAGAATGCTGACGTTCCGTTCCATGTCCGTGGGAATCTGAAGGCCTGTAAGGGAGACGAGGGTGGGTTTAGAGGAGTGGAGGTCGGGCCCGCAGCGTCCCGTCCGCACCATCCATGGGTGGGTAGCTCGCCCTAGCGCCGACCCGCTGGGGGTGTACAGGCACCGTTGAGACCACACACCACTTTCTGGGATACACCCACGAGCAAGGTGGACGGCATCTATTTGAACGACACGAAACACTGTGATGATTCCATCTTATTTGCTGTTGCTTCTCCCGATTCACTCAAATAAGTGTGGCAAAGGTGCGGTTTATCATGTGCAGTTTTACATGTAGTTTATCATGTGCGCTTGCAGTTTTACAAGTTGGTGTTTTTAGTTTTGTTGGTGGCTTTGGCCGCCACTCTTCTGATCTTAAGAAAACAAGAGGCCGTTTGTTTGACACGTTGGGTCTCCGTGAACCAGCCTTCTTCTCCTCCTGCAGATAGAGGAACTTTATCCTGGGTGGGAGGTGTCCGCCGGCCCACACTCTCGCTCCGTGCCACCCAGTGCTCGCTGGCCCGCCCGGAGGGCCCCTCCTTGTTTGGGCAGTTAGTCCCCAGTCCTGCCATTTCTGGCCAGGGCGGTAAGAAAGAATGGAAGAAGAGAGGGAGAAAGGCAGAAAGAAAGAGGAAGGGGGAGGGGGCGAGAGAGGGAGTGTGTAAGGGAAGACACCCCCCCCACTTCACGATAGTTCAGTGCACACAAGGACATGAGAGTTGGTTAGGAGGAGCTTGAGGGCGGATGCTCCAAGTGGCATCCAAACTTGCGAGTTGCACCCCAAAACAGGGGAATCAGGTATTTTGCAGCTCTCCAACGCTCATCTCTCCAATTAGGCTTTGCACCTAAGACACCTCTCCACGTCTGAAGCCATCGGGACAAAGGGCAGCCAGGGTCCTAAAGCATCTCCTGGAGAGAGATCCATGATAAAAGGAAAAAGTGAAACACCCACAAGCCAAGGGGACGCTGACCCGGACGTCTTCACTGCTGGCCAAACGCAATTTAATTCTCGGATATGATTGAGTTAGCAGGGCTGTTGCCAAAAGCAAAAGCTTGTTTTGACCTGTAAACAATGCAGGTTTGGGATCGAAGGCGGCGGCAGAGGAGCAAGGTGGAATGCTAAGTTGTCCTTCCCACCATCAAATTCAGAACCAGAGCTGGGTGGGTTTTTTTTTTTTTTTTTTTTTTTTTTTTTTGCTTTCTTTCTAATTCTTCTGCCTGTGTGCTTCCTATTATTCTTGCCTACCTCTTGTTTCCAAACCACCCGCCGGTGCGCTCTCTATTCAAGGAGTTGTGGGTTTCGCTGCTGGAAATGGAAGGTTGTCTCAGCTCCACAGAAACCCATCCCATGAGGCTTGAGGTCGCCTCTCCTTTCCTTGTCTCCGCTTCCTCCGTGGAGTCAAATGATGCTCTGTTCTCTGTGATAGCGCACAATGGGATACACAGTTATAATCTATGTACTTCTGGGGAAAAAATGTAAATTTTATTTCATACAAAATCGCATTCCTATCTCGTTCCATTTGCAAAGGAATCCCCTTTAATCTCATGATATTTTCTCTCCTCAAGCACGCCCTTCACGTTGCCCCTTGGTCCTTATGTCCTAAACCCACGTAGGCTGCACCTGCTTGACATCCTCAGCAGGTTCCCCAGTCCCTCAGATTAGGATCCAGATGTGAACGGTCAGCTTGGAGGAAACCTACCGAATCTTCATCACATTGGATCATTACCTGGATTGTTCCCAGGGTCGCCGTTGATCCGTAGGGCCCCCACCCTCTATTACAAAGAAGCAGATGCCCGTTGAGAAGGAGAAGCGTGCTGTAAAAAGGAAGGCCCCCGATTGCGTCTTCTGGATCTGAGGGCCACGCTCCTGTTCACCTGCTTGTGGGCAGGTCCACACAGTTGAATTCTCCATTCAGAGTAACTCCATAAAGCATGTTTTTAGTGGACGTGGCAACGGCCTTCTGAGGCCTCCACCCTACATCTCTCTTTTTGACTCCAGGCTGGGTCTACCCTCCTGCATCCAACCACCTAAGAGTCCTTGAAACCACGGAAAATCGGGAGTCAGGCAGGACAAACACACCCCCAGGATATTGCTCGGTGCTTACCGCGTAAGCTCCATAATGCCCATTTTATGAGAGGCTTAAACCACGTTCATATATAGGTCAGAACATTATTGGGGCTTTGTTGATTCTCCGTTCGGGGCGGCTGATGGGTGTACCCCCTCTGCAGAAAGGTGCTGAAGGAATATGCCGAGAACATAGTAGGCCGCCAATGAATACACACCGACTTCATGACAGGAAGAGAGCGATGGCATTTTCAAACATGGCTAATGAAATCTGGAGGCCTAGAAGTGACTATACGGCGGAGCTGTAGTTTCAAAATCCAGTGGAGAGGGGCGCAGAATGCTGGAAGTGGGAAGTCCCCTAAGACCAAGTCGGCAAGAGTGAGCTCACATGGCGTCTTTGCGGTTTTCTTGTGCCTCTGTGTGCACTGCCTCATGAATGTGCATCAAACTCTGGGACGAGTCTCTTCCCCCCATTCATTATCTCAGCCAATAACTACTTACTGAGCAGCTACTATGTGCCACTGCCTAGGAAGAGGGCCGCCGTAGAGAGACGGCCCCATGAGCGCACGGGGTGCCTGCAAACCGTGGCCCACGGGCCCAAGCCACCTCCCTCTGGATAACCTACAAGCTAAGGGAGGTTTTTTTTTACATTTTTTAATGGCTGAAAACATTCAGAATGAGAATCCTACTTGGTGACGTGTGAAAATGATATGGGTTTGAAGCTTCAGCAGTGTCCATCGGTAAAGGTTTCCTGGGAACGGAGCTGTGCCGCTCACTTACATCTCGTGTGTGGCCCCGTCTGTGGCAGAGCTGGCTCAGCAGGACAGAGACCCCGGGACGCCTGGGCTGTTTGCTGTCTGGCCCCTTACAGAGACATTCGCCAGCCCCCGCTTTAGCGGATGGGGAAAGCAAGACAGTGCCTGACCCTAGGCCCCTTCTCTTGATGGCACGTCCTGTCCTGGTCTCCGGGAATTGTGGGGACCTGCGTGTTGTCCACGAGGCTTCTAGCTCAGCCAGCCAGGCCGCAGATGACGCAGCCTCCTGGGGACCTTGCCACCTGACCCGGGAAGCCCCTTTCCAAATCGTGTGGTGCTTCAGCATAGAAACTATAGGAATAGTGTTGAAATTGCCACTGGGCAGCACCCCGTGGGGCGTGAAGTTCTGGGGGGCGAATGGAGGTGTCAGAACCCAGGGTGTGGCTGCCCCACATCCGAGGAGAGGAACCCTCCCGGGGAGTGGGGGATGCAGAGGAGAGCCCAGCACCACCTGCCAGGGTCCTTGGCTGTTTTCCTGCCCAACAGCCACTCTTGCCGGGTGGGACGTATCCCCATGATTGGCATGTTTGGGGGTTGGTGGTGGTGGTTTTTTTCTTCCCCCACACTTTATTTCCTGCCTCTTCCTTAAAGGATTTCACACAGGTTTCAACTAAAAGATATGTATGCCCTCAAGTTGTTAAAATAGATATAGAATGTTTAAATCCCCAAGTCCCCAAATTCCTACTATTTAGTTTGTTTTTAACCGTAATTGAACAATTTCTGAAACCGTTTTCTCTGGTTTGAAGCAATCTTTCTGTAATTCATAATGCAAAAGATTCTTAGCTGGCGTTCTTATCCCTGGACAAATGCGGAATATTACCTTCAGGGTGAACCCGGTACTCACGGCCCCTCCCGGTCCCGGCTGCACCCCCTCTATGTCCTGCAGCCGTGACTTTCGTGTTTCACGGATGATGCTGACTAGCGTCCCCTGATAAGGACTTTGCTCAACATGCAGGAAATTCCCCATTTTCCTCTTTTACAATTAAAACACCCTTTATTTGAGCTCTCGGTAGAAGCTACTGTTTCCCATGTGCCATTGCTAATCGTCCTCCGTGTATCAGAATCACTGAACGAGGACACCAAGCTTTGATCGTCTTGATGTCTGCGGCCGATTTGGGACCCCAGCACAACCTTACCTGCACGTTCTGAGCTGTGTGCTGAGGTCCTTCGCTCCTGGAGGAGCTGAGATGCCTTGGCCGTCCGAGCCCGGGATGGGGAGCAGAGGGAGCCCTGCAGACCCTGCTGCCTCTGTTCATTTCCTTGGGAGGCCTGCGCGGGGAGGGCGCCCTTCTGGAGTGGTCTGAAGTGGCAGGTGGGAGTTACTCCAGGGAGGCCTGGAGTCAGCCGGCCCTGGTGGGGGGGGGGGGGGCATCCGTACCTGCAGTCAGTGCTGGACTGTTTTAGAATCGAGGTGCCTCCTCGGTTAACCACGATAATTAGGGCCTCAAATGCATAAAGAACGTAGTAGACGTCACGGGACCTTGCAGAGGGAAGCCCCGGGTGCTGCTGGGTCATCACTGGGATGTTTGTTGTCCTTCTCATTTTGAAAATGAGCCTAACCTGACAACCTTGTCTTGATAATATGTCACGTTCCATCATTCTCGTGACGTCGCCACATCGCTGTTCAACTTCGTTCGCCCATCGGGTTCCACCCCCGGCTCGGCGGGCCGTTGTCTGTTCTCCGGCGGTTCTGTGTTCTCTCCGCCCGGGGAGGGCTTCCTGGTCTTTGACCCGCGGGGCAGGTCCTGATGAGTGGTTCCTGGGCCCGCTCCCTCTGCTTTCCTCTGCGCAGCCCTCTGGCTTCTCTTGCTTCTGTCGGGGATTCCGTCGTGGGTCCAGTCGTCCTGCCTTCACGGAAAATCAGTCGGTCTGCTCTAGTGGCTTTCAGCGTAATTAGCTATGACTTTCTTTTTCAGATGTATCCTGTTTGGTACCCATTTGGATATTTCATCCATATGGAAAATTGCACTGGTTTTGGATATTGCTTCCCATCGTTTGTCTCTCTTCTCCTCCTCTGGAATTCTTGTTAAATGCACATTGGGCCAATTTTTCCTATTTCCTGCATCACCGAGTCTCAACCCGCTTCTAACTCGCTTCCACCTTGTGCTGCCTTCTGGGTGATTGCTTTATACCCACCGCCACTGATTCTTTCAGCCGTTTATCTGCTCTTTTGGACCTGCGGGCACCTGCCCTGTAGGAGTCAGACCTGCACCTCCTCCTACGTCCCGGGAGCACTGAGTGGCATCCCATGAAGCACCGAGCACACTGCACGGTGCCTCACAAACATGCAGACAGCCCACGTCTTAGCTTTGTTTCCCTGTGTCTTTCTTTTCGCCCCAACAGCCTGCAAATTTTGTATCTCTCAGGCACCTGCCGTATTGCCTGTCATAAAGAATGTTGTAGAATGAGTGAATGCATGAATGAATGAATGAATGAATGAATATTCTTTGGGATGGGCATAGGTCACTGTGGATCATGCAACTCTGGACCCGCTGATCCATGCCCTCAATACTACCGTATTTATACAGTGTGGCATAATTTTCAGGGTGTTCTCTTATCAGTTGTTTCATAAAACAACATATATATTGTTTATCTATAACAAGTATCACATAAACAAGTTCTCTTTGTTAAAAATATGAAACATCACACAAAAAAATAAAGTTCCCCTTGACCAACAGAGGCACACCTGACCCCTGCTCCCGCATTGTTAGTGACTTCCAGACCTTTCTCTGTGCGTTCATAAAACACGTGTGTGTTAAATATTGATAGGATCAGGCTGTGAGTCCAGACCTGCAGCTCAGTGACTATCTCTCAGAAATCTTTCCACCTCCGTATGTAGAACTGGCTTATTGTTGATAACAGCCGCTTTGCTCCACGGTGTGGAAACACCATCGCAGTCCGGTTGTCTTCTGGATTGATCTCCCGTTAGGCTGTTGCGGTATGTTTTTATTATAAGTGTATTTTATTATATGCAGCAAAGGGTATCCTTGAAACCGACAAACGTTTTTTGCTTAACCGAATTCTAGTCAGGCTTCCCCGAACCCTCTCCTCCATAAGGCCCTTCCGTGTGTTTTCTTGTGGAATCCAGTTTCAGCATGCATCGGGGTAAGTCAGGCAGCTGAAAATCCTCCAGCCTTGATATCTGATCAAGCCCCCCATCCCCACTGCCCGCCCACCAGGGATATCCAACCGCCCTGGCCTGCCTTCAGCAGGCATCCCGTCGGGTGGGCGTAGCTGACCACTCCTTGCCCTTAGCTTCTCCTGCTTGTAACAATCCATCCACAGCGTGCACCGCCCCCCCCCCCGCCAGCTTGCTCCTTGGCTGTGCAACCCACTTGTTCTGGTGGTGTTCATAATTGAACCCAGTTCTGTGCAGGGGTCTCTCTTCCCCTATTGCAATAATTTTTTGGGTAAAAAAAAAACTCCCTTCTTTGCTTTTTTAAAGATTTTATTTATTTATTTGAGACAGAGAGAGGATGAACAGGGAGGAGAGGGAGAAGCAGGCTCTCTGCCAAGAAGGGAGCCCTGTGTAGGGCTCCATCCCAGGACTCTGGGATCATGACCTGAGCCCAACCAAGACAGATGCTCAACAGACTGAGCTACCCGCCCCCCTTTTTTAAAGATTTTATTTATTTGAGAGAGAGATTCTTCTCTGCTCTAACTTCTGCCCAGCTCTGGTTCTCTTGAACTACATACAGCTATAGACCACAAGGTATAAAAACCACATTATACACGTTGTATATATACAGTGTGTGCAACGTTTGTACGTGATACAGAGCGTACATGGTCTATGAGTCATACACACAGAACACTCTCTCCGTATCTGTGACTCGATCTCAGTCTTGATTCTGTGGCAAATGCATCTGGGCTTTGAAGCAGCCCCTGAGGACGGCGAGAGGCGCCTCTCCCTGGGATCCACACAGACTGAGGCCCAGTGACCCTTCCTGAGCACCTACGCACGTGGCCTTTACCTCCGCCGCCCCGTCTCAAAAGGACCTTGGAGCTTGGGTGGGGAGTGGGAGCAGCGGCTCCGTTCCTGTCCCCAGGTCCCTGGGCCCTCCGTCTCCCGTCCTCTCAGGTTGGCCTGTGCTTCGATACAGTCCCTGTTCCTTTCCAGCGTAGTGTCAATTTTGTGAAACAGGTTAAAAACATCATCATCTACCTACGTATTGTGTCTGCGTCAAGTTTGTCAACCTAATTATCAAACTGGCTTAAGGCAAAAACTCTACTTCGCCAGCAAAACTCCTCCTCATTCAAGCAATTGAATTTATTTTCCTCTTGCACCAGAGAGTGGGATCTGATTGTTAAAGGACCCTGAGATTGAATACACGCGGATGCGCGAGGGCCTGCAGCACGGCACACGCCTTCCCCTGTGAATACACTCATTGATCCCTGCAGTGCCTTAAAGAGCTGCCCGGACCCCAATCTATAAGTGACTAGTTACCTCTGAGCTTCATTCACGGCAGCCCCCTCCCGCCTCCTCCCTTCCTGCTCTGGGGTCACCCTTGGTGCTTCCAGAGGTTTCCGTGACTACACGTCACTAACAGTAAATAGCGCAATGTCACCAGATTTAATACCGATGAGTTAATTTGAAACATGAGAAATGCCTTGAATTCACCCATTCAAATGGCAGAAAGGATGGCATTGATCAGGAATTACCGACAGTGGGCTTTCTTTGCATTGGGTTTTATTTGCGTGTGTGTGTGTGTGTGTGTGTGTGTGTGTGTGTGTGTGTGAGACGGGGGTGGATCTGGAAAACCATGTATGCCTGTGATTTTTTTTTTTAAAGTCACAAAGACCAAAAATATAAAAAGACTCCTCTCTCTGCTAATTCAGACCAGAATGCCTTGTCTCTCCGTCCAGAATGTACTGTTCTTACCAGCTTATTGTGATTCTTCAGATACACGTAGAGCTCTCTCTCTCTCTCTCTCTCTCTCTCTCTCTCTCTCTCTCTTGCTCACTTGCTCTTATATTTAGTAATTATGGGAGAATACAATACTCACTGTTTTGCAACTGGCTTTTTGCAGCTAATCCATATTTGGGGATTGTCTTATAGAACTACATGTTTTTCACAGCCGTGTAATATTGCACTGTATAGATGCTACACCTCAATTTTTTTTAGACGGAACCTCATTAAGCGGTTTTTGATTGTTGGCTGTAGTAAACAACGCCGTAGACAACAACAAAGAAACGGAAAACCCAAACAGTGGCTCCTGTGTGTATCTTTACTCCACGTAAGTGTATCTATGGGATGAATCCTAAGAAGTAGAATTTTGGGCCACAGGCTCTGTATGTTTTTATGGTAAGATTTTTATGGAAGTGTAAACAATCATGTGGAAAATGTGTAAATCAGAAAGAAGCATACAAATCAGTGGCTTTACAGAAGGAGAGCACACACATGCGACTGTCCCCCAGCTCAAGGAAAGAACAGGACTAAAATGACGAGTGTCTCCAGGTGTGGCGCCCGGATGTAATCCACTCCCTCCCAAGGGCTGCCACCCAGTCCTCTGTCCCCAAAACCCCCTCTCCCTTGTTTGTGAACTTTGTGATGGAAGCACACAGTAGGTGGTCTTCTGTATATTATGTTGTTTTTTTTAAGATTTTATTTATTTATTCATGAGAGACACAGAGAGAGATAGAGAGAGAGGCAGAGACACAGGCAGAGGGAGAAGCAGGCTCCATGCAGGGAGCCCGACGTGGGACTCGATCCTGGGTCTCCAGGGTCAGGTCCTGGGCCAAAGGCGGCACTAAACCACTGAGCCCCCCAGGGATCCCTGTATATTATATTTGTGACATCCGTCCACCTCATTGTGTGTGTGTGTGACAATATTTTGCATATTCTCCTTGCCGTGTAAAACCTTAATATATAGAGTACTATGGTTTATTCATCCACTGCTGATGGGCATTTGGGTTCCTTCCATACTTTGTTGTGGATAATGCCGCTGTAAGCCCGCCTGACCTACTTTTGATGCGTGGAAAGGTGCCTTTCTGTGGAGCATGTTCCTGGGGAGGGAATCGGTGGCTCAGGGGTGATCTGCATGGTCGGCTTCAGCAGACACGTCCAGAGACGTCCATGGTGATTGTGACATTTAACCTCCCACGAGCAGGATGTGAGATTTCAAGTTGCTCCACATCCTTAGCAATATTTGGTATTTCCTATCTTTTTAATTTAACCGTCTTGGCTAAGTACATCCTGACAGCATGTTTTGGTGTGAATTTGCATTTTTATAATGATTACTGTTACTGATTACCTTTTCAATGGCCTTTAATGCCCATTTGGTGACAAAAGGACTGTTTAAGTCTTTTCTTCCTTTTTTTTTTTTTTTTTTTTCCCTTCTGGGACATCTGTCTTTGTCTTATTGATTTGCAAGAGTTCTTCATTATACACTGGATCAAAGACCTTTGTAGGGTACATGTATTGAGAATATCTTCCCCACACTGTGGCTTGCCTGTGCACTCTCTTTGGGTGTCTTGTGTCCATTTTAAGGGTAACTAATTAATCACTCTTTCCTATATGTGCTACTATCCCTCTTAGTGCTACTTGGGTCCTGCTTAAAAACGTTTGCCTCCCCCAAAGTAGTGAAGATGTCCCAGGCTTTCTTCTCATTTACGGCCTGGCATTGCACCTTCAGATCTGCGGTCTCTCTGGTTTTGGTTTGAGGTCGGTGTGTGTTAGAAGCCAAGGCACATCGTGTTCGTCCCGCGTGAATGCTTGTACGGCCAGGACCGTGCCCTCTCCTCTGCACTCGGCATCCTTGCTGTGACGCCGTGGTCACGTTGTGCAGGTTGGCTTCTGTGCATTTGTCTAGTGGCCTTCTGTGTACCCTGCCCTACACAGGTCCCAGAGGAGAACCCAGGTGTTCACCAGGCCTCCCCCTCCTGGACAGAAGCTGAATTCACATCATGTGAAAACAGTGCCCTGCTTTTTCTGCTCTTCGCCCATTGTCCTATGCGCTTCAAGGACAGGATTTCAGAGAATCCGAGTCATCTCTCAATCCTCCACCTTATCTGGAGGATGTGGGCCCCTCACCTCCGGGCAGCCCCACACTACAGATTTCATCTCCTCAGTGGGACGATTGGATGAGATAGTGCAGGTGTGCGGATGTCACCGCCTCCCAGCAGGTCCTGCCGCCTGCCCCGTGCCCACTCCTCCCCCCGGCCCCATGGGAGGAGATGCTCCTAGAATGGTGGGGTTGGTCCTTCTCAGGGCAGTGGCAGCTCTTCATGCTTTCAAACATGATTCTTGGGTTCTTGTCTCTGGCTTTCTTTCCTGTTCTCACCGTGCTACTGTCTGCCACAAGCTACTCCTCGAGAGCCTGAAGCAGAAACCCAGGTATGTGTATCATAAATTCTGATAGATATAAAACTATTGCTAATTGCCCTTCAGTAGGTTGCCCAATCTGTGCAGTATATGCACCTGAGCTGACGTAAGGAGCCGATATTTAAATGGAAATACAGGTTGATCCCAAGATGGGGACCTGGTAGGTTTCCAGCTGTGCCTTTTGGGCCCATTCATAACATTTAATCTACCATCATTTATAGGAAATATGCCTGCAATCCACATCAAAGAAATACAAATAAGCCTTTGATGGTTTAATAGAAGCTGGCAGGGTAAAGACAGGTGGCCTGTCTTCGTGATTTCAAACATGCTACAAACCCATTCCTGACATTCGCCTTCTGATTTCCTTTGAAGCGCGATTCCCTGGCCTTCGCTGGGAAATGTGACCTAAAAGCTTATACACCGGGGCCACTTGGCAAGCCCGGCCTTGGAGCGAGGCTGCAGCTCCTTGAGCACGTTCAGTCCAGGCAAGAGAGCTGTGCTCCATTCTGTGTGCGTGTGCGTGCGTGTGTGTGTCAGGGGTTCAGCCAGCTGAAATGAAAGGCAGGTGTTCATGCATAAGCAAGCAGCCCATCAGTAGTGTTTAGCGAGAGGACGGCAGTTTGGTTTACAGGTGGCCACGTGATGGGCGCATGGCCCTGACCCTGTTCCTGCGCATCCTCAAAGGACGCGCGCGCCCGTGGTCAGCTCCTGCCAGCTCTGTGCGGCACACCAGGGCACGTCCCCGCCTCTCTGCACCTGCTTCTAGCCCAGAGGTTCACAAGGGGGTGAATGAGACCAGAAAGAGCGTCTGGAGTCAGAGAAAGATTATCCGTGATGAAACAGAAATGACAAATTCTCCAAGGCAACACATTTCCACCCAGCTGGAGCCTTTCCTCCAAGCGCTTCTTGAAGGATTCATGCTCCTGGCTTTCATTTCGATGGCACATATTCCTTCCAACCTTCGGGGAATTGTTTGGGCTTGATGCAGAGCCACAGTCTGGAGTACGTATCAGAGTCCTCATTCAGATGCACGCGTGGACGAGGTGCTCAGGCATGAGCCGGCTCAGGTATTTCTGTCCGCGTAGCATTATTCCTTCCATGACAGGCCTTTCCCCACAATTGGATGTTCTCAACCCTGGT
>NW_026575024.1:30000-67500 GCF_905146905.1 Nyctereutes procyonoides | reverse complement strand
AGGGTTAGGGTTAGGGTTAGGGTTAGGGTTAGGGTTAGGGTTAGGGTTAGGGTTAGGGTTAGGGTTAGGGTTAGGGTTAGGGTTAGGGTTAGGGTTAGGGTTAGGGTTAGGGTTAGGGTTAGGGTTAGGGTTAGGGTTAGGGTTAGGGTTAGGGTTAGGGTTAGGGTTAGGGTTAGGGTTAGGGTTAGGGTTAGGGTTAGGGTTAGGGTTAGGGTTAGGGTTAGGGTTAGGGTTAGGGTTAGGGTTAGGGTTAGGGTTAGGGTTAGGGTTAGGGTTAGGGTTAGGGTTAGGGTTAGGGTTAGGGTTAGGGTTAGGGTTAGGGTTAGGGTTAGGGTTAGGGTTAGGGTTAGGGTTAGGGTTAGGGTTAGGGTTAGGGTTAGGTTAGGGTTAGGGTTAGGGTTAGGGTTAGGGTTAGGGTTAGGGTTAGGGTTAGGGTTAGGGTTAGGGTTAGGGTTAGGGTTAGGGTTAGGGTTAGGGTTAGGTTAGGGTTAGGGTTAGGGTTAGGGTTAGGGTTAGGGTTAGGGTTAGGGTTAGGGTTAGGGTTAGGGTTAGGGTTAGGGTTAGGGTTAGGTTAGGGTTAGGGTTAGGGTTAGGGTTAGGGTTAGGGTTAGGTTAGGGTTAGGGTTAGGGTTAGGGTTAGGGTTAGGGTTAGGGTTAGGGTTAGGGTTAGGGTTAGGGTTAGGGTTAGGGTTAGGGTTAGGGTTAGGGTTAGGGTTAGGGTTAGGGTTAGGGTTAGGGTTAGGGTTAGGGTTAGGGTTAGGGTTAGGGTTAGGGTTAGGGTTAGGGTTAGGGTTAGGGTTAGGGTTAGGGTTAGGGTTAGGGTTAGGTTAGGGTTAGGGTTAGGGTTAGGGTTAGGGTTAGGGTTAGGGTTAGGGTTAGGGTTAGGGTTAGGGTTAGGGTTAGGGTTAGGGTTAGGGTTAGGGTTAGGGTTAGGTTAGGGTTAGGGTTAGGGTTAGGGTTAGGGTTAGGGTTAGGGTTAGGGTTAGGGTTAGGGTTAGGGTTAGGGTTAGGGTTAGGGTTAGGGTTAGGGTTAGGGTTAGGGTTAGGGTTAGGGTTAGGGTTAGGGTTAGGGTTAGGGTTAGGGTTAGGGTTAGGGTTAGGGTTAGGGTTAGGGTTAGGGTTAGGGTTAGGGTTAGGGTTAGGGTTAGGGTTAGGGTTAGGGTTAGGGTTAGGGTTAGGGTTAGGGTTAGGGTTAGGGTTAGGGTTAGGGTTAGGGTTAGGGTTAGGGTTAGGGTTAGGGTTAGGGTTAGGGTTAGGGTTAGGGTTAGGGTTAGGGTTAGGGTTAGGGTTAGGGTTAGGGTTAGGGTTAGGTTAGGGTTAGGGTTAGGGTTAGGGTTAGGGTTAGGGTTAGGGTTAGGGTTAGGGTTAGGGTTAGGGTTAGGGTTAGGGTTAGGGTTAGGGTTAGGGTTAGGGTTAGGGTTAGGGTTAGGGTTAGGGTTAGGGTTAGGGTTAGGGTTAGGGTTAGGGTTAGGGTTAGGGTTAGGGTTAGGGTTAGGGTTAGGGTTAGGGTTAGGGTTAGGGTTAGGGTTAGGGTTGGTTAGGGTTAGGGTTAGGGTTAGGGTTAGGGTTAGGGTTAGGGTTAGGGTTAGGGTTAGGGTTAGGGTTAGGGTTAGGGTTAGGGTTAGGGTTAGGGTTAGGGTTAGGGTTAGGGTTAGGGTTAGGGTTAGGGTTAGGTTAGGGTTAGGGTTAGGGTTAGGGTTAGGGTTAGGGTTAGGGTTAGGGTTAGGGTTAGGGTTAGGGTTAGGGTTAGGGTTAGGGTTAGGGTTAGGGTTAGGGTTAGGGTTAGGGTTAGGGTTAGGGTTAGGGTTAGGGTTAGGGTTAGGGTTAGGGTTAGGGTTAGGGTTAGGGTTAGGGTTAGGGTTAGGGTTAGGGTTAGGGTTAGGGTTAGGGTTAGGGTTAGGGTTAGGGTTAGGGTTAGGGTTAGGGTTAGGGTTAGGGTTAGGGTTAGGGTTAGGGTTAGGGTTAGGGTTAGGGTTAGGGTTAGGGTTAGGGTTAGGGTTAGGTTAGGGTTAGGGTTAGGGTTAGGGTTAGGGTTAGGGTTAGGGTTAGGGTTAGGGTTAGGGTTAGGGTTAGGGTTAGGGTTAGGGTTAGGGTTAGGGTTAGGGTTAGGGTTAGGGTTAGGGTTAGGGTTAGGGTTAGGGTTAGGGTTAGGGTTAGGGTAGGGTTAGGGTTAGGGTTAGGGTTAGGGTTAGGGTTAGGGTTAGGGTTAGGGTTAGGGTTAGGGTTAGGGTTAGGGTTAGGGTTAGGGTTAGGGTTAGGGTTAGGGTTAGGGTTAGGGTTAGGGTTAGGGTTAGGGTTAGGGTTAGGGTTAGGGTTAGGGTTAGGGTTAGGGTTAGGGTTAGGGTTAGGGTTAGGGTTAGGGTTAGGGTTAGGGTTAGGGTTAGGGTTAGGGTTAGGGTTAGGGTTAGGGTTAGGGTTAGGGTTAGGGTTAGGGTTAGGGTTAGGGTTAGGGTTAGGGTTAGGGTTAGGGTTAGGGTTAGGTTAGGGTTAGGGTTAGGGTTAGGGTTAGGGTTAGGGTTAGGGTTAGGGTTAGGGTTAGGGTTAGGGTTAGGGTTAGGGTTAGGGTTAGGGTTAGGGTTAGGGTTAGGTTAGGGTTAGGGTTAGGGTTAGGGTTAGGGTTAGGGTTAGGGTTAGGGTTAGGGTTAGGGTTAGGGTTAGGGTTAGGGTTAGGGTAGGGTTAGGTTAGGGTTAGGTAGGGTTAGGGTTAGGGTAGGGTTAGGGTTAGGGTTAGGGTTAGGTTAGGGTTAGGGTAGGGTTAGGGTTAGGGTAAGGGAGTGGAAGGGTTAGGGTAGGGTAATGGTTAGGTAGTTAGGGTAAGGGTAACTTAGGGTTAGGTTAAGGGTAAGGGTTACGGGAACGGTTAGGGTAACGGGAACGGTTACGTGAACTTGTGTAACGTAAGTGAACGTGAACGTAACGTGTTACGGGAACTGGTAACGGTTACGGTAACGGGAACGGTAACGTGTAAGGGAACGGTACGTTAAGGTTAACTGGTAACTTTAACTGTGAACGTGTAGGTTGGAACTGTGAACGGTTTGGGAACGGGTTAAGTGTAACGGGAACGTGAACTGTAACGGTACTTAACTTTAACTGTGTAACTTTAACTTTAACGTTAACTGGAACTTAACGTAACTTAACGTTAACTGTAACGTGAACGTTGAACTTTAACGTTAACTTTAACTTAACGTTGAACTGTAACTGTTAACGGTAACGTTAACGTTAGGGACTTAACGTGAACTTGAACTTTAACTGTAACTGGATTAATGGTACGTGAACGTTAACTTTAACGTGAACTTTAACTGTAACGTTAACGGTAACGGTAACTTGTAGGACGTTAACTTTAACGTTAACTTGAACTGTTAACTTTAACTTTAACTTAACTGTTAACTTTAACTTTAACTGGTAACTTAACTTTAACTTTAACTTTAACTTAACGTTAACTTTAACTTGTAACTTTAACTTTAACTTTAACTTTAACTTTAACTGTAACTTTAACTTTAACTTTAACTGTAACTTTAACTTTAACGTTAACTTTAACTTTAACTTTAACTTGAACTTAACTGTAACTTTAACTTTAACTTTAACTTTAACTTTAACTTTAACTTTAACTTTAACTTTAACTTTAACTTTAACTTTAACTTTAACTTTAACTTTAACTTTAACTTTAACTTTAACTTTAACTTTAACTTTAACTTTAACTTTAACTTTAACTTTAACTTTAAACTTTAACTTTAACTTTAACTTTAACTTTAACTTTAACTTTAACTTTAACTTTAACTTTAACTTTAACTTTAACTTTAACTTTAACTTTAACTTTAACTTTAACTTTAACTTTAACTTAACTTTAACTTTAACTTTAACTTTAACTTTAACTTTAACTTTAACTTTAACTTTAACTTTAACTTTAACTTTAACTTTAACTTTAACTTTAACTTTAACTTTAACTTTAACTTTAACTTAACTTTAACTTTAACTTTAACTTTAACTTTAACTTTAACTTTAACTTTAACTTTAACTTTAACTTTAACTTTAACTTTAACTTTAACTTTAACTTTAACTTTAACTGTAACTTTAACTTTAACTTTAACTTTAACTTTAACTTTAACTTTAACTTTAACTTTAACTTTAACTTTAACTTTAACTTTAACTTTAACTTTAACTTTAACTTTAACTTTAACTTTAACTTTAACTTTAACTTTAACTTTAACTTTAACTTTAACTTAACTTTAACTTTAACTTTAACTTTAACTTTAACTTTAACTTTAACTTTAACTTTAACTTTAACTTTAACTTAACTTTAACTTTAACTTTAACTTTAACTTTAACTTTAACTTTAACTTTAACTTTAACTTTAACTTTAACTTTAACTTTAACTTTAACTTTAACTTTAACTTTAACTTTAACTTTAACTTTAACTTTAACTTTAACTTTAACTTTAACTTTAACTTTAACTTTAACTTTAACTTTAACTTTAACTTTAACTTTAACTTTAACTTTAACTTTAACTTTAACTTTAACTTTAACTTTAACTTTAACTTTAACTTTAACTTTAACTTTAACTTTAACTTTAACTTTAACTTTAACTTTAACTTTAACTTTAACTTTAACTTTAACTTTAACTTTAACTTAACTTTAACTTTAACTTTAACTTTAACTTTAACTTTAACTTTAACTTTAACTTTAACTTTAACTTTAACTTTAACTTTAACTTTAAACTTTAACTTTAACTTTAACTTTAACTTTAACTTTAACTTTAACTTTAACTTTAACTTTAACTTTAACTTTAACTTTAACTTTAACTTTAACTTTAACTTTAAACTTTAACTTTAACTTTAACTTTAACTTTAACTTTAACTTTAACTTTAACTTTAACTTTAACTTTAACTTTAACTTTAACTTTAACTTTAACTTTAACTTTAACTTTAACTTTAACTTTAACTTTAACTTTAACTTTAACTTTAACTTTAACTTTAACTTTAACTTTAACTTTAACTTTAACTTTAACTTTAACTTTAACTTTAACTTTAACTTTAACTTTAACTTTAACTTTAACTTTAACTTTAACTTTAACTTAACTTTAACTTTAACTTTAACTTTAACTTTAACTTTAACTTTAACTTTAACTTTAACTTTAACTTTAACTTTAACTTAACTTTAACTTTAACTTTAACTTTAACTTTAACTTTAACTTTAACTTTAACTTTAACTTTAACTTTAACTTTAACTTTAACTTTAACTTTAACTTTAACTTTAACTTTAACTTTAACTTTAACTTTAACTTTAACTTTAACTTTAACTTTAACTTTAACTTTAACTTTAACTTTAACTTTAACTTTAACTTTAACTTTAACTTTAACTTTAACTTTAACTTTAACTTAACTTTAACTTTAACTTTAACTTTAACTTTAACTTTAACTTTAACTTTAACTTTAACTTTAACTTTAACTTTAACTTTAACTTTAACTTTAACTTTAACTTTAACTTTAACTTTAACTTTAACTTTAACTTTAACTTTAACTTTAACTTTAACTTTAACTTTAACTTTAACTTTAACTTTAACTTTAACTTTAACTTTAACTTTAACTTTAACTTTAACTTTAACTTTAACTTTAACTTTAACTTTAACTTTAACTTTAACTTTAACTTTAACTTTAACTTTAACTTTAACTTTAACTTTAACTTTAACTTTAACTTTAACTTTAACTTTAACTTTAACTTTAACTTTAACTTTAACTTTAACTTTAACTTTAACTTTAACTTTAACTTTAACTTTAACTTTAACTTTAACTTTAACTTTAACTTTAACTTTAACTTTAACTTTAACTTTAACTTTAACTTTAACTTTAACTTTAACTTTAACTTTAACTTTAACTTTAACTTTAACTTTAACTTTAACTTTAACTTTAACTTTAACTTTAACTTTAACTTTAACTTTAACTTTAACTTTAACTTTAACTTTAACTTTAACTTTAACTTTAACTTTAACTTTAACTTTAACTTTAACTTTAACTTTAACTTTAACTTTAACTTTAACTTTAACTTTAACTTTAACTTTAACTTTAACTTTAACTTTAACTTTAACTTTAACTTTAACTTTAACTTTAACTTTAACTTTAACTTAACTTTAACTTTAACTTTAACTTTAACTTTAACTTTAACTTTAACTTTAACTTTAACTTTAACTTTAACTTTAACTTTAACTTAACTTTAACTTTAACTTTAACTTTAACTTTAACTTTAACTTTAACTTTAACTTTAACTTTAACTTTAACTTTAACTTTAACTTTAACTTAACTTTAACTTTAACTTTAACTTTAACTTTAACTTTAACTTTAACTTTAACTTTAACTTTAACTTTAACTTTAACTTTAACTTTAACTTTAACTTTAACTTTAACTTTAACTTTAACTTTAACTTTAACTTTAACTTTAACTTTAACTTTAACTTTAACTTTAACTTTAACTTTAACTTTAACTTTAACTTTAACTTTAACTTTAACTTTAACTTTAACTTTAACTTTAACTTTAACTTTAACTTTAACTTTAACTTTAACTTTAACTTTAACTTTAACTTTAACTTTAACTTTAACTTTAACTTTAACTTTAACTTTAACTTTAACTTTAACTTTAACTTTAACTTTAACTTTAACTTTAACTTTAACTTTAACTTTAACTTTAACTTTAACTTTAACTTTAACTTTAACTTTAACTTTAACTTTAACTTTAACTTTAACTTTAACTTTAACTTTAACTTTAACTTTAACTTTAACTTTAACTTTAACTTTAACTTTAACTTTAACTTTAACTTTAACTTTAACTTTAACTTTAACTTTAACTTTAACTTTAACTTTAACTTTAACTTTAACTTTAACTTTAACTTTAACTTTAACTTTAACTTTAACTTTAACTTTAACTTTAACTTTAACTTTAACTTTAACTTTAACTTTAACTTTAACTTTAACTTTAACTTTAACTTTAACTTTAACTTTAACTTTAACTTTAACTTTAACTTTAACTTTAACTTTAACTTTAACTTTAACTTTAACTTTAACTTTAACTTTAACTTTAACTTTAACTTTAACTTTAACTTTAACTTTAACTTTAACTTTAACTTTAACTTTAACTTTAACTTTAACTTTAACTTTAACTTTAACTTTAACTTTAACTTTAACTTTAACTTTAACTTTAACTTTAACTTTAACTTTAACTTTAACTTTAACTTTAACTTTAACTTTAACTTTAACTTTAACTTTAACTTTAACTTTAACTTTAACTTTAACTTTAACTTTAACTTTAACTTTAACTTTAACTTTAACTTTAACTTTAACTTTAACTTTAACTTTAACTTTAACTTTAACTTTAACTTTAACTTTAACTTTAACTTTAACTTTAACTTTAACTTTAACTTTAACTTTAACTTTAACTTTAACTTTAACTTTAACTTTAACTTTAACTTTAACTTTAACTTTAACTTTAACTTTAACTTTAACTTTAACTTTAACTTTAACTTTAACTTTAACTTTAACTTTAACTTTAACTTTAACTTTAACTTTAACTTTAACTTTAACTTTAACTTTAACTTTAACTTTAACTTTAACTTTAACTTTAACTTTAACTTTAACTTTAACTTTAACTTTAACTTTAACTTTAACTTTAACTTTAACTTTAACTTTAACTTTAACTTTAACTTTAACTTTAACTTTAACTTTAACTTTAACTTTAACTTTAACTTTAACTTTAACTTTAACTTTAACTTTAACTTTAACTTTAACTTTAACTTTAACTTTAACTTTAACTTTAACTTTAACTTTAACTTTAACTTTAACTTTAACTTTAACTTTAACTTTAACTTTAACTTTAACTTTAACTTTAACTTTAACTTTAACTTTAACTTTAACTTTAACTTTAACTTTAACTTTAACTTTAACTTTAACTTTAACTTTAACTTTAACTTTAACTTTAACTTTAACTTTAACTTTAACTTTAACTTTAACTTTAACTTTAACTTTAACTTTAACTTTAACTTTAACTTTAACTTTAACTTTAACTTTAACTTTAACTTTAACTTTAACTTTAACTTTAACTTAACTTTAACTTTAACTTTAACTTTAACTTTAACTTTAACTTTAACTTTAACTTTAACTTTAACTTTAACTTTAACTTTAACTTTAACTTTAACTTTAACTTTAACTTTAACTTTAACTTTAACTTTAACTTTAACTTTAACTTTAACTTTAACTTTAACTTTAACTTTAACTTTAACTTTAACTTTAACTTTAACTTTAACTTTAACTTTAACTTTAACTTTAACTTTAACTTTAACTTTAACTTAACTTTAACTTTAACTTTAACTTTAACTTTAACTTTAACTTTAACTTTAACTTTAACTTTAACTTTAACTTTAACTTTAACTTTAACTTTAACTTTAACTTTAACTTTAACTTTAACTTTAACTTTAACTTTAACTTTAACTTTAACTTTAACTTTAACTTTAACTTTAACTTTAACTTTAACTTTAACTTTAACTTTAACTTTAACTTTAACTTTAACTTTAACTTTAACTTTAACTTTAACTTTAACTTAACTTTAACTTTAACTTTAACTTTAACTTTAACTTTAACTTTAACTTTAACTTTAACTTTAACTTTAACTTTAACTTTAACTTTAACTTTAACTTTAACTTTAACTTTAACTTTAACTTTAACTTTAACTTTAACTTTAACTTTAACTTTAACTTTAACTTTAACTTTAACTTTAACTTTAACTTTAACTTTAACTTTTAACTTTAACTTTAACTTTAACTTTAACTTTAACTTTAACTTTAACTTTAACTTTAACTTTAACTTTAACTTTAACTTTAACTTTAACTTTAACTTTAACTTTAACTTTAACTTTAACTTTAACTTTAACTTTAACTTTAACTTTAACTTTAACTTTAACTTTAACTTTAACTTTAACTTTAACTTAACTTTAACTTTAACTTTAACTTTAACTTTAACTTTAACTTTAACTTTAACTTTAACTTTAACTTTAACTTTAACTTTAACTTTAACTTTAACTTTAACTTTAACTTTAACTTTAACTTTAACTTTAACTTTAACTTTAACTTTAACTTTAACTTTAACTTTAACTTTAACTTTAACTTTAACTTTAACTTTAACTTTAACTTTAACTTTAACTTTAACTTTAACTTTAACTTTAACTTTAACTTTAACTTTAACTTTAACTTTAACTTTAACTTTAACTTTAACTTTAACTTTAACTTTAACTTTAACTTTAACTTTAACTTTAACTTTAACTTTAACTTTAACTTTAACTTTAACTTTAACTTTAACTTTAACTTTAACTTTAACTTTAACTTTAACTTTAACTTTAACTTTAACTTTAACTTTAACTTTAACTTTAACTTAACTTTAACTTTAACTTTAACTTTAACTTTAACTTTAACTTTAACTTTAACTTTAACTTTAACTTTAACTTTAACTTTAACTTTAACTTTAACTTTAACTTTAACTTTAACTTTAACTTTAACTTTAACTTTAACTTTAACTTTAACTTTAACTTTAACTTTAACTTTAACTTTAACTTTAACTTTAACTTTAACTTTAACTTTAACTTTAACTTTAACTTTAACTTTAACTTTAACTTTAACTTTAACTTTAACTTTAACTTTAACTTTAACTTTAACTTTAACTTTAACTTTAACTTTAACTTTAACTTTAACTTTAACTTTAACTTTAACTTTAACTTTAACTTTAACTTTAACTTTAACTTTAACTTTAACTTTAACTTTAACTTTAACTTTAACTTTAACTTTAACTTTAACTTTAACTTTAACTTTAACTTTAACTTTAACTTTAACTTTAACTTTAACTTTAACTTTAACTTTAACTTTAACTTTAACTTTAACTTTAACTTTAACTTTAACTTTAACTTTAACTTTAACTTTAACTTTAACTTTAACTTTAACTTTAACTTTAACTTTAACTTTAACTTTAACTTTAACTTTAACTTTAACTTTAACTTTAACTTTAACTTTAACTTTAACTTTAACTTTAACTTTAACTTTAACTTTAACTTTAACTTTAACTTTAACTTTAACTTTAACTTTAACTTTAACTTTAACTTTAACTTTAACTTTAACTTTAACTTTAACTTTAACTTTAACTTTAACTTTAACTTTAACTTTAACTTTAACTTTAACTTTAACTTTAACTTTAACTTTAACTTTAACTTTAACTTTAACTTTAACTTTAACTTTAACTTTAACTTTAACTTTAACTTTAACTTTAACTTTAACTTTAACTTTAACTTTAACTTTAACTTTAACTTTAACTTTAACTTTAACTTTAACTTTAACTTTAACTTTAACTTTAACTTTAACTTTAACTTTAACTTAACTTTAACTTTAACTTTAACTTTAACTTTAACTTTAACTTTAACTTTAACTTTAACTTTAACTTTAACTTTAACTTTAACTTTAACTTTAACTTTAACTTTAACTTTAACTTTAACTTTAACTTTAACTTTAACTTTAACTTTAACTTTAACTTTAACTTTAACTTTAACTTTAACTTTAACTTTAACTTTAACTTTAACTTTAACTTTAACTTTAACTTTAACTTTAACTTTAACTTTAACTTTAACTTTAACTTTAACTTTAACTTTAACTTTAACTTTAACTTTAACTTTAACTTTAACTTTAACTTTAACTTTAACTTTAACTTTAACTTTAACTTTAACTTTAACTTTAACTTTAACTTTAACTTTAACTTTAACTTTAACTTTAACTTTAACTTTAACTTTAACTTTAACTTTAACTTTAACTTTAACTTTAACTTTAACTTTAACTTTAACTTTAACTTTAACTTTAACTTTAACTTTAACTTTAACTTTAACTTTAACTTTAACTTTAACTTTAACTTTAACTTTAACTTTAACTTTAACTTTAACTTTAACTTTAACTTTAACTTTAACTTTAACTTTAACTTTAACTTTAACTTTAACTTTAACTTTAACTTTAACTTTAACTTTAACTTTAACTTTAACTTTAACTTTAACTTTAACTTTAACTTTAACTTTAACTTTAACTTTAACTTTAACTTTAACTTTAACTTAACTTTAACTTTAACTTTAACTTTAACTTTAACTTTAACTTTAACTTTAACTTTAACTTTAACTTTAACTTTAACTTTAACTTTAACTTTAACTTTAACTTTAACTTTAACTTTAACTTTAACTTTAACTTTAACTTTAACTTTAACTTTAACTTTAACTTTAACTTTAACTTTAACTTTAACTTTAACTTTAACTTTAACTTTAACTTTAACTTTAACTTTAACTTTAACTTTAACTTTAACTTTAACTTTAACTTTAACTTTAACTTTAACTTTAACTTTAACTTTAACTTTAACTTTAACTTTAACTTTAACTTTAACTTTAACTTTAACTTTAACTTTAACTTTAACTTTAACTTTAACTTTAACTTTAACTTTAACTTTAACTTTAACTTTAACTTTAACTTTAACTTTAACTTTAACTTTAACTTTAACTTAACTTTAACTTTAACTTTAACTTTAACTTTAACTTTAA
This sequence comes from Nyctereutes procyonoides, assembly GCF_905146905.1. Lineage (NCBI taxonomy): Eukaryota > Metazoa > Chordata > Mammalia > Carnivora > Canidae > Nyctereutes > Nyctereutes procyonoides. Next base: position 55,909 of record NW_026575024.1, on the reverse strand, counting down.
CTTTAACTTTAACTTTAACTTTAACTTTAACTTTAACTTTAACTTTAACTTTAACTTTAACTTTAACTTTAACTTTAACTTTAACTTTAACTTTAACTTTAACTTTAACTTTAACTTTAACTTTAACTTTAACTTTAACTTTAACTTTAACTTTAACTTTAACTTTAACTTTAACTTTAACTTTAACTTTAACTTTAACTTTAACTTTAACTTTAACTTTAACTTTAACTTTAACTTTAACTTTAACTTTAACTTAACTTTAACTTTAACTTTAACTTTAACTTTAACTTTAACTTTAACTTTAACTTTAACTTTAACTTTAACTTTAACTTTAACTTTAACTTTAACTTTAACTTTAACTTTAACTTTAACTTTAACTTTAACTTTAACTTTAACTTTAACTTTAACTTTAACTTTAACTTTAACTTTAACTTTAACTTTAACTTTAACTTTAACTTTAACTTTAACTTTAACTTTAACTTTAACTTTAACTTTAACTTTAACTTTAACTTTAACTTTAACTTTAACTTTAACTTTAACTTTAACTTTAACTTTAACTTTAACTTTAACTTTAACTTTAACTTTAACTTTAACTTTAACTTTAACTTTAACTTTAACTTTAACTTTAACTTTAACTTTAACTTTAACTTTAACTTTAACTTTAACTTTAACTTTAACTTTAACTTTAACTTTAACTTTAACTTTAACTTTAACTTTAACTTTAACTTTAACTTTAACTTTAACTTTAACTTTAACTTTAACTTTAACTTTAACTTTAACTTTAACTTTAACTTTAACTTTAACTTTAACTTTAACTTTAACTTTAACTTTAACTTTAACTTTAACTTTAACTTTAACTTTAACTTTAACTTTAACTTTAACTTTAACTTTAACTTTAACTTTAACTTTAACTTTAACTTTAACTTTAACTTTAACTTTAACTTTAACTTTAACTTTAACTTTAACTTTAACTTTAACTTTAACTTTAACTTTAACTTTAACTTTAACTTTAACTTTAACTTTAACTTTAACTTTAACTTTAACTTTAACTTTAACTTTAACTTTAACTTTAACTTTAACTTTAACTTTAACTTTAACTTTAACTTTAACTTTAACTTTAACTTTAACTTTAACTTTAACTTTAACTTTAACTTAACTTTAACTTTAACTTTAACTTTAACTTTAACTTTAACTTTAACTTTAACTTTAACTTTAACTTTAACTTTAACTTTAACTTTAACTTTAACTTTAACTTTAACTTTAACTTTAACTTTAACTTTAACTTTAACTTTAACTTTAACTTTAACTTTAACTTTAACTTTAACTTTAACTTTAACTTTAACTTTAACTTTAACTTTAACTTTAACTTTAACTTTAACTTTAACTTTAACTTTAACTTTAACTTTAACTTTAACTTTAACTTTAACTTTAACTTTAACTTTAACTTTAACTTTAACTTTAACTTTAACTTTAACTTTAACTTTAACTTTAACTTTAACTTTAACTTTAACTTTAACTTTAACTTTAACTTTAACTTTAACTTTAACTTTAACTTTAACTTTAACTTTAACTTTAACTTTAACTTTAACTTTAACTTTAACTTTAACTTTAACTTTAACTTTAACTTTAACTTTAACTTTAACTTTAACTTTAACTTTAACTTTAACTTTAACTTTAACTTTAACTTTAACTTTAACTTTAACTTTAACTTTAACTTTAACTTTAACTTTAACTTTAACTTTAACTTTAACTTTAACTTTAACTTTAACTTTAACTTTAACTTTAACTTTAACTTTAACTTTAACTTTAACTTTAACTTTAACTTTAACTTTAACTTTAACTTTAACTTTAACTTTAACTTTAACTTTAACTTTAACTTTAACTTTAACTTTAACTTTAACTTTAACTTTAACTTTAACTTTAACTTTAACTTTAACTTTAACTTTAACTTTAACTTTAACTTTAACTTTAACTTTAACTTTAACTTTAACTTTAACTTTAACTTTAACTTTAACTTTAACTTTAACTTTAACTTTAACTTTAACTTTAACTTTAACTTTAACTTTAACTTTAACTTTAACTTTAACTTTAACTTTAACTTTAACTTTAACTTTAACTTTAACTTTAACTTTAACTTTAACTTTAACTTTAACTTTAACTTTAACTTTAACTTTAACTTTAACTTTAACTTTAACTTTAACTTTAACTTTAACTTTAACTTTAACTTTAACTTTAACTTTAACTTTAACTTTAACTTTAACTTTAACTTTAACTTTAACTTTAACTTTAACTTAACTTTAACTTTAACTTTAACTTTAACTTTAACTTTAACTTTAACTTTAACTTTAACTTTAACTTTAACTTTAACTTTAACTTTAACTTTAACTTTAACTTTAACTTTAACTTTAACTTTAACTTTAACTTTAACTTTAACTTTAACTTTAACTTTAACTTTAACTTTAACTTTAACTTTAACTTTAACTTTAACTTTAACTTTAACTTTAACTTTAACTTTAACTTTAACTTTAACTTTAACTTTAACTTTAACTTTAACTTTAACTTTAACTTTAACTTTAACTTTAACTTTAACTTTAACTTTAACTTTAACTTTAACTTTAACTTTAACTTTAACTTTAACTTTAACTTTAACTTTAACTTTAACTTTAACTTTAACTTTAACTTTAACTTTAACTTTAACTTTAACTTTAACTTTAACTTTAACTTTAACTTTAACTTTAACTTAACTTTAACTTTAACTTTAACTTTAACTTTAACTTTAACTTTAACTTTAACTTTAACTTTAACTTTAACTTTAACTTTAACTTTAACTTTAACTTTAACTTTAACTTTAACTTTAACTTTAACTTTAACTTTAACTTTAACTTTAACTTTAAACTTTAACTTTAACTTTAACTTTAACTTTAACTTTAACTTTAACTTTAACTTTAACTTTAACTTTAACTTTAACTTTAACTTTAACTTTAACTTTAACTTTAACTTTAACTTTAACTTTAACTTTAACTTTAACTTTAACTTTAACTTTAACTTTAACTTTAACTTTAACTTTAACTTTAACTTTAACTTTAACTTTAACTTAACTTTAACTTTAACTTTAACTTTAACTTTAACTTTAACTTTAACTTTAACTTTAACTTTAACTTTAACTTTAACTTTAACTTTAACTTTAACTTTAACTTTAACTTTAACTTTAACTTTAACTTTAACTTTAACTTTAACTTTAACTTTAACTTTAACTTTAACTTTAACTTTAACTTTAACTTTAACTTTAACTTTAACTTTAACTTTAACTTTAACTTTAACTTTAACTTTAACTTTAACTTTAACTTTAACTTTAACTTAACTTTAACTTTAACTTTAACTTTAACTTTAACTTTAACTTTAACTTTAACTTTAACTTTAACTTTAACTTTAACTTTAACTTTAACTTTAACTTTAACTTTAACTTTAACTTTAACTTTAACTTTAACTTTAACTTTAACTTTAACTTTAACTTTAACTTTAACTTTAACTTTAACTTTAACTTTAACTTTAACTTTAACTTTAACTTTAACTTTAACTTTAACTTTAACTTTAACTTTAACTTTAACTTTAACTTTAACTTTAACTTTAACTTTAACTTTAACTTTAACTTTAACTTTAACTTTAACTTTAACTTTAACTTTAACTTTAACTTTAACTTTAACTTTAACTTTAACTTTAACTTTAACTTTAACTTTAACTTTAACTTTAACTTTAACTTTAACTTTAACTTTAACTTTAACTTTAACTTTAACTTTAACTTTAACTTTAACTTTAACTTTAACTTTAACTTTAACTTTAACTTTAACTTTAACTTTAACTTTAACTTTAACTTTAACTTTAACTTTAACTTTAACTTTAACTTTAACTTTAACTTTAACTTTAACTTTAACTTTAACTTTAACTTTAACTTTAACTTTAACTTTAACTTTAACTTTAACTTTAACTTTAACTTTAACTTTAACTTTAACTTTAACTTTAACTTTAACTTTAACTTTAACTTTAACTTTAACTTTAACTTTAACTTTAACTTTAACTTTAACTTTAACTTTAACTTTAACTTTAACTTTAACTTTAACTTTAACTTTAACTTTAACTTAACTTTAACTTTAACTTTAACTTTAACTTTAACTTTAACTTTAACTTTAACTTTAACTTTAACTTTAACTTTAACTTTAACTTTAACTTTAACTTTAACTTTAACTTTAACTTTAACTTTAACTTTAACTTTAACTTTAACTTTAACTTTAACTTTAACTTTAACTTTAACTTTAACTTTAACTTTAACTTTAACTTTAACTTTAACTTTAACTTTAACTTTAACTTTAACTTTAACTTTAACTTTAACTTTAACTTTAACTTTAACTTTAACTTTAACTTTAACTTTAACTTTAACTTTAACTTAACTTTAACTTTAACTTTAACTTTAACTTTAACTTTAACTTTAACTTTAACTTTAACTTTAACTTTAACTTTAACTTTAACTTTAACTTTAACTTTAACTTTAACTTTAACTTTAACTTTAACTTTAACTTTAACTTTAACTTTAACTTTAACTTTAACTTTAACTTTAACTTTAACTTTAACTTTAACTTTAACTTTAACTTTAACTTTAACTTTAACTTTAACTTTAACTTTAACTTTAACTTTAACTTTAACTTTAACTTTAACTTTAACTTTAACTTTAACTTTAACTTTAACTTTAACTTTAACTTTAACTTTAACTTTAACTTTAACTTTAACTTTAACTTTAACTTTAACTTTAACTTTAACTTTAACTTTAACTTTAACTTTAACTTTAACTTTAACTTTAACTTTAACTTTAACTTTAACTTTAACTTTAACTTTAACTTTAACTTTAACTTTAACTTTAACTTTAACTTTAACTTTAACTTTAACTTTAACTTTAACTTTAACTTTAACTTTAACTTTAACTTTAACTTTAACTTTAACTTTAACTTTAACTTTAACTTTAACTTTAACTTTAACTTTAACTTTAACTTTAACTTTAACTTTAACTTTAACTTTAACTTTAACTTTAACTTTAACTTTAACTTTAACTTTAACTTTAACTTTAACTTTAACTTTAACTTTAACTTTAACTTTAACTTTAACTTTAACTTTAACTTTAACTTTAACTTTAACTTTAACTTTAACTTTAACTTTAACTTTAACTTTAACTTTAACTTTAACTTTAACTTTAACTTTAACTTTAACTTTAACTTTAACTTTAACTTTAACTTTAACTTTAACTTTAACTTTAACTTTAACTTTAACTTTAACTTTAACTTTAACTTTAACTTTAACTTTAACTTTAACTTTAACTTTAACTTTAACTTTAACTTTAACTTTAACTTTAACTTTAACTTTAACTTTAACTTTAACTTTAACTTTAACTTTAACTTTAACTTTAACTTTAACTTTAACTTTAACTTTAACTTTAACTTTAACTTTAACTTTAACTTTAACTTTAACTTTAACTTTAACTTTAACTTTAACTTTAACTTTAACTTTAACTTTAACTTTAACTTAACTTTAACTTTAACTTTAACTTTAACTTTAACTTTAACTTTAACTTTAACTTTAACTTTAACTTTAACTTTAACTTTAACTTTAACTTTAACTTTAACTTTAACTTTAACTTTAACTTTAACTTTAACTTTAACTTTAACTTTAACTTTAACTTTAACTTTAACTTTAACTTTAACTTTAACTTTAACTTTAACTTTAACTTTAACTTTAACTTTAACTTTAACTTTAACTTTAACTTTAACTTTAACTTTAACTTTAACTTTAACTTTAACTTTAACTTTAACTTTAACTTTAACTTAACTTTAACTTTAACTTTAACTTTAACTTTAACTTTAACTTTAACTTTAACTTTAACTTTAACTTTAACTTAACTTTAACTTTAACTTTAACTTTAACTTTAACTTTAACTTTAACTTTAACTTTAACTTTAACTTTAACTTTAACTTTAACTTTAACTTTAACTTTAACTTTAACTTTAACTTTAACTTTAACTTTAACTTTAACTTTAACTTTAACTTTAACTTTAACTTTAACTTTAACTTTAACTTTAACTTTAACTTTAACTTTAACTTTAACTTTAACTTTAACTTTAACTTTAACTTTAACTTTAACTTTAACTTTAACTTTAACTTTAACTTTAACTTTAACTTTAACTTTAACTTTAACTTTAACTTTAACTTTAACTTTAACTTTAACTTTAACTTTAACTTTAACTTTAACTTTAACTTTAACTTTAACTTTAACTTTAACTTAACTTTAACTTTAACTTTAACTTTAACTTTAACTTTAACTTTAACTTTAACTTTAACTTTAACTTTAACTTTAACTTTAACTTTAACTTTAACTTTAACTTTAACTTTAACTTTAACTTTAACTTTAACTTTAACTTTAACTTTAACTTTAACTTTAACTTTAACTTTAACTTTAACTTTAACTTTAACTTTAACTTTAACTTTAACTTTAACTTTAACTTTAACTTTAACTTTAACTTTAACTTTAACTTTAACTTTAACTTTAACTTTAACTTTAACTTTAACTTTAACTTTAACTTTAACTTTAACTTTAACTTTAACTTTAACTTTAACTTTAACTTTAACTTTAACTTTAACTTTAACTTTAACTTTAACTTTAACTTTAACTTTAACTTTAACTTTAACTTTAACTTTAACTTTAACTTTAACTTTAACTTTAACTTTAACTTTAACTTTAACTTTAACTTTAACTTTAACTTTAACTTTAACTTTAACTTTAACTTTAACTTTAACTTTAACTTTAACTTTAACTTTAACTTTAACTTTAACTTTAACTTTAACTTTAACTTTAACTTTAACTTTAACTTTAACTTTAACTTTAACTTTAACTTTAACTTTAACTTTAACTTTAACTTTAACTTTAACTTTAACTTTAACTTTAACTTTAACTTTAACTTTAACTTTAACTTTAACTTTAACTTTAACTTTAACTTTAACTTTAACTTTAACTTTAACTTTAACTTTAACTTTAACTTTAACTTTAACTTTAACTTTAACTTTAACTTTAACTTTAACTTTAACTTTAACTTTAACTTTAACTTTAACTTTAACTTTAACTTTAACTTTAACTTTAACTTTAACTTTAACTTTAACTTTAACTTTAACTTTAACTTTAACTTTAACTTTAACTTTAACTTTAACTTTAACTTTAACTTTAACTTTAACTTTAACTTTAACTTTAACTTTAACTTTAACTTTAACTTTAACTTTAACTTTAACTTTAACTTTAACTTTAACTTTAACTTTAACTTTAACTTTAACTTTAACTTTAACTTTAACTTTAACTTTAACTTTAACTTTAACTTTAACTTTAACTTTAACTTTAACTTTAACTTTAACTTTAACTTTAACTTTAACTTTAACTTTAACTTTAACTTTAACTTTAACTTTAACTTTAACTTTAACTTTAACTTTAACTTTAACTTTAACTTTAACTTTAACTTTAACTTTAACTTTAACTTTAACTTTAACTTTAACTTTAACTTTAACTTTAACTTTAACTTTAACTTTAACTTTAACTTTAACTTTAACTTTAACTTTAACTTTAACTTTAACTTTAACTTTAACTTAACTTTAACTTTAACTTTAACTTTAACTTTAACTTTAACTTTAACTTTAACTTTAACTTTAACTTTAACTTTAACTTTAACTTTAACTTTAACTTTAACTTTAACTTTAACTTTAACTTTAACTTTAACTTTAACTTTAACTTTAACTTTAACTTTAACTTTAACTTTAACTTAACTTTAACTTTAACTTTAACTTTAACTTTAACTTTAACTTTAACTTTAACTTTAACTTTAACTTTAACTTTAACTTTAACTTTAACTTTAACTTTAACTTTAACTTTAACTTTAACTTTAACTTTAACTTTAACTTTAACTTTAACTTTAACTTTAACTTTAACTTTAACTTTAACTTTAACTTTAACTTTAACTTTAACTTTAACTTTAACTTTAACTTTAACTTTAACTTTAACTTTAACTTTAACTTTAACTTTAACTTTAACTTTAACTTTAACTTTAACTTTAACTTTAACTTTAACTTTAACTTTAACTTTAACTTTAACTTTAACTTTAACTTTAACTTTAACTTTAACTTTAACTTTAACTTTAACTTTAACTTTAACTTTAACTTTAACTTTAACTTTAACTTTAACTTTAACTTTAACTTTAACTTTAACTTTAACTTTAACTTTAACTTTAACTTTAACTTTAACTTTAACTTTAACTTTAACTTTAACTTTAACTTTAACTTTAACTTTAACTTTAACTTTAACTTTAACTTTAACTTTAACTTTAACTTAACTTTAACTTTAACTTTAACTTTAACTTTAACTTTAACTTTAACTTTAACTTTAACTTTAACTTTAACTTTAACTTTAACTTTAACTTTAACTTTAACTTTAACTTTAACTTTAACTTTAACTTTAACTTTAACTTTAACTTTAACTTTAACTTTAACTTTAACTTTAACTTTAACTTTAACTTTAACTTTAACTTTAACTTTAACTTTAACTTTAACTTTAACTTTAACTTTAACTTTAACTTTAACTTTAACTTTAACTTAACTTTAACTTTAACTTTAACTTTAACTTTAACTTTAACTTTAACTTTAACTTTAACTTTAACTTTAACTTTAACTTTAACTTTAACTTTAACTTTAACTTTAACTTTAACTTTAACTTTAACTTTAACTTTAACTTTAACTTTAACTTTAACTTTAACTTTAACTTTAACTTTAACTTTAACTTTAACTTTAACTTTAACTTTAACTTTAACTTTAACTTTAACTTTAACTTTAACTTTAACTTTAACTTTAACTTTAACTTTAACTTTAACTTTAACTTTAACTTTAACTTTAACTTTAACTTTAACTTTAACTTTAACTTTAACTTTAACTTTAACTTTAACTTTAACTTTAACTTTAACTTTAACTTTAACTTTAACTTTAACTTTAACTTTAACTTTAACTTTAACTTTAACTTTAACTTTAACTTTAACTTTAACTTTAACTTTAACTTTAACTTTAACTTTAACTTTAACTTTAACTTTAACTTTAACTTTAACTTTAACTTTAACTTTAACTTTAACTTTAACTTTAACTTTAACTTTAACTTTAACTTTAACTTTAACTTTAACTTTAACTTTAACTTTAACTTTAACTTTAACTTTAACTTTAACTTTAACTTTAACTTTAACTTTAACTTTAACTTTAACTTTAACTTTAACTTTAACTTTAACTTTAACTTTAACTTAACTTTAACTTTAACTTTAACTTTAACTTTAACTTTAACTTTAACTTTAACTTTAACTTTAACTTTAACTTTAACTTTAACTTTAACTTTAACTTTAACTTTAACTTTAACTTTAACTTTAACTTTAACTTTAACTTTAACTTTAACTTTAACTTTTAACTTTAACTTTAACTTTAACTTTAACTTTAACTTTAACTTTAACTTTAACTTTAACTTTAACTTTAACTTTAACTTTAACTTTAACTTTAACTTTAACTTTAACTTTAACTTTAACTTTAACTTTAACTTTAACTTTAACTTTAACTTTAACTTTAACTTTAACTTTAACTTTAACTTTAACTTTAACTTTAACTTTAACTTTAACTTTAACTTTAACTTTAACTTTAACTTTAACTTTAACTTTAACTTTAACTTTAACTTTAACTTTAACTTTAACTTTAACTTTAACTTTAACTTTAACTTTAACTTTAACTTTAACTTTAACTTTAACTTTAACTTTAACTTTAACTTTAACTTTAACTTTAACTTTAACTTTAACTTTAACTTTAACTTTAACTTTAACTTTAACTTTAACTTTAACTTTAACTTTAACTTTAACTTTAACTTTAACTTTAACTTTAACTTTAACTTTAACTTTAACTTTAACTTTAACTTTAACTTTAACTTTAACTTTAACTTTAACTTTAACTTTAACTTTAACTTTAACTTTAACTTTAACTTTAACTTTAACTTTAACTTTAACTTTAACTTTAACTTTAACTTTAACTTTAACTTTAACTTTAACTTTAACTTTAACTTTAACTTTAACTTTAACTTTAACTTTAACTTTAACTTTAACTTTAACTTTAACTTTAACTTAACTTTAACTTTAACTTTAACTTTAACTTTAACTTTAACTTTAACTTTAACTTTAACTTTAACTTTAACTTTAACTTTAACTTTAACTTTAACTTTAACTTTAACTTTAACTTTAACTTTAACTTTAACTTTAACTTTAACTTTAACTTTAACTTTAACTTTAACTTTAACTTTAACTTTAACTTTAACTTTAACTTTAACTTTAACTTTAACTTTAACTTTAACTTTAACTTTAACTTTAACTTTAACTTTAACTTTAACTTTAACTTTAACTTTAACTTTAACTTTAACTTTAACTTTAACTTTAACTTTAACTTTAACTTTAACTTTAACTTTAACTTTAACTTTAACTTAACTTTAACTTTAACTTTAACTTTAACTTTAACTTTAACTTTAACTTTAACTTTAACTTTAACTTTAACTTTAACTTTAACTTTAACTTTAACTTTAACTTTAACTTTAACTTTAACTTTAACTTTAACTTTAACTTTAACTTTAACTTTAACTTTAACTTTAACTTTAACTTTAACTTTAACTTTAACTTTAACTTTAACTTTAACTTTAACTTTAACTTTAACTTTAACTTTAACTTTAACTTAACTTTAACTTTAACTTTAACTTTAACTTTAACTTTAACTTTAACTTTAACTTTAACTTTAACTTTAACTTTAACTTTAACTTTAACTTTAACTTTAACTTTAACTTTAACTTTAACTTTAACTTTAACTTTAACTTTAACTTTAACTTTAACTTTAACTTTAACTTTAACTTTAACTTTAACTTTAACTTTAACTTTAACTTTAACTTTAACTTTAACTTTAACTTTAACTTTAACTTTAACTTTAACTTTAACTTTAACTTTAACTTTAACTTTAACTTTAACTTTAACTTTAACTTTAACTTTAACTTTAACTTTAACTTTAACTTTAACTTTAACTTTAACTTTAACTTTAACTTTAACTTTAACTTAACTTTAACTTTAACTTTAACTTTAACTTTAACTTTAACTTTAACTTTAACTTTAACTTTAACTTTAACTTTAACTTTAACTTTAACTTTAACTTTAACTTTAACTTTAACTTTAACTTTAACTTTAACTTTAACTTTAACTTTAACTTTAACTTTAACTTTAACTTTAACTTTAACTTTAACTTTAACTTTAACTTTAACTTTAACTTTAACTTTAACTTTAACTTTAACTTTAACTTTAACTTTAACTTTAACTTTAACTTTAACTTTAACTTTAACTTTAACTTTAACTTTAACTTTAACTTTAACTTTAACTTTAACTTTAACTTTAACTTTAACTTTAACTTTAACTTTAACTTTAACTTTAACTTTAACTTTAACTTTAACTTTAACTTTAACTTTAACTTTAACTTTAACTTTAACTTTAACTTTAACTTTAACTTTAACTTTAACTTTAACTTTAACTTTAACTTTAACTTTAACTTTAACTTAACTTTAACTTTAACTTTAACTTTAACTTTAACTTTAACTTTAACTTTAACTTTAACTTTAACTTTAACTTTAACTTTAACTTTAACTTTAACTTTAACTTTAACTTTAACTTTAACTTTAACTTTAACTTTAACTTTAACTTTAACTTTAACTTTAACTTTAACTTTAACTTTAACTTTAACTTTAACTTTAACTTTAACTTTAACTTTAACTTTAACTTTAACTTTAACTTTAACTTTAACTTTAACTTTAACTTTAACTTTAACTTTAACTTTAACTTTAACTTTAACTTTAACTTTAACTTTAACTTAACTTTAACTTTAACTTTAACTTTAACTTTAACTTTAACTTTAACTTTAACTTTAACTTTAACTTTAACTTTAACTTTAACTTTAACTTTAACTTTAACTTTAACTTTAACTTTAACTTTAACTTTAACTTTAACTTTAACTTTAACTTTAACTTTAACTTTAACTTTAACTTTAACTTTAACTTTAACTTTAACTTTAACTTTAACTTTAACTTTAACTTTAACTTTAACTTTAACTTTAACTTTAACTTTAACTTTAACTTTAACTTTAACTTTAACTTTAACTTTAACTTTAACTTTAACTTTAACTTTAACTTTAACTTTAACTTTAACTTTAACTTTAACTTTAACTTTAACTTTAACTTTAACTTTAACTTTAACTTTAACTTTAACTTTAACTTTAACTTTAACTTTAACTTTAACTTTAACTTTAACTTTAACTTTAACTTTAACTTTAACTTTAACTTTAACTTTAACTTTAACTTTAACTTTAACTTTAACTTTAACTTTAACTTTAACTTTAACTTTAACTTTAACTTTAACTTTAACTTTAACTTTAACTTTAACTTTAACTTTAACTTTAACTTTAACTTTAACTTTAACTTTAACTTTAACTTTAACTTTAACTTTAACTTTAACTTTAACTTTAACTTTAACTTTAACTTAACTTTAACTTTAACTTTAACTTTAACTTTAACTTTAACTTTAACTTTAACTTTAACTTTAACTTTAACTTTAACTTTAACTTTAACTTTAACTTTAACTTTAACTTTAACTTTAACTTTAACTTTAACTTTAACTTTAACTTTAACTTTAACTTTAACTTTAACTTTAACTTTAACTTTAACTTTAACTTTAACTTTAACTTTAACTTTAACTTTAACTTTAACTTTAACTTTAACTTTAACTTTAACTTTAACTTTAACTTTAACTTTAACTTTAACTTTAACTTTAACTTTAACTTTAACTTTAACTTTAACTTTAACTTTAACTTTAACTTTAACTTTAACTTAACTTTAACTTTAACTTTAACTTTAACTTTAACTTTAACTTAACTTTAACTTTAACTTTAACTTTAACTTTAACTTTAACTTTAACTTTAACTTTAACTTTAACTTTAACTTTAACTTTAACTTTAACTTTAACTTTAACTTTAACTTTAACTTTAACTTTAACTTTAACTTTAACTTTAACTTTAACTTTAACTTTAACTTTAACTTTAACTTTAACTTTAACTTTAACTTTAACTTTAACTTTAACTTTAACTTTAACTTTAACTTTAACTTTAACTTTAACTTTAACTTTAACTTTAACTTTAACTTTAACTTTAACTTTAACTTTAACTTTAACTTTAACTTTAACTTTAACTTTAACTTTAACTTTAACTTTAACTTTAACTTTAACTTTAACTTTAACTTTAACTTTAACTTTAACTTTAACTTTAACTTTAACTTTAACTTTAACTTTAACTTTAACTTTAACTTTAACTTTAACTTTAACTTTAACTTTAACTTTAACTTTAACTTTAACTTTAACTTTAACTTTAACTTTAACTTTAACTTTAACTTTAACTTTAACTTTAACTTTAACTTTAACTTTAACTTTAACTTTAACTTTAACTTTAACTTTAACTTTAACTTTAACTTTAACTTTAACTTTAACTTTAACTTTAACTTTAACTTTAACTTTAACTTTAACTTTAACTTTAACTTTAACTTTAACTTTAACTTTAACTTTAACTTTAACTTTAACTTTAACTTTAACTTTAACTTTAACTTTAACTTTAACTTTAACTTTAACTTAACTTTAACTTTAACTTTAACTTTAACTTTAACTTTAACTTTAACTTTAACTTTAACTTTAACTTTAACTTTAACTTTAACTTTAACTTTAACTTTAACTTTAACTTTAACTTTAACTTTAACTTTAACTTTAACTTTAACTTTAACTTTAACTTTAACTTTAACTTTAACTTTAACTTTAACTTTAACTTTAACTTTAACTTTAACTTTAACTTTAACTTTAACTTTAACTTTAACTTTAACTTTAACTTTAACTTTAACTTTAACTTTAACTTTAACTTTAACTTTAACTTTAACTTTAACTTTAACTTTAACTTTAACTTTAACTTTAACTTTAACTTTAACTTTAACTTTAACTTTAACTTTAACTTTAACTTTAACTTTAACTTTAACTTTAACTTTAACTTTAACTTAACTTTAACTTTAACTTTAACTTTAACTTTAACTTTAACTTTAACTTTAACTTTAACTTTAACTTTAACTTTAACTTTAACTTTAACTTTAACTTTAACTTTAACTTTAACTTTAACTTTAACTTTAACTTTAACTTTAACTTAACTTTAACTTTAACTTTAACTTTAACTTTAACTTTAACTTTAACTTTAACTTTAACTTTAACTTTAACTTTAACTTTAACTTTAACTTTAACTTTAACTTTAACTTTAACTTTAACTTTAACTTTAACTTTAACTTTAACTTTAACTTTAACTTTAACTTTAACTTAACTTTAACTTTAACTTTAACTTTAACTTTAACTTTAACTTTAACTTTAACTTTAACTTTAACTTTAACTTTAACTTTAACTTTAACTTTAACTTTAACTTTAACTTTAACTTTAACTTTAACTTTAACTTTAACTTTAACTTTAACTTTAACTTTAACTTTAACTTTAACTTTAACTTTAACTTTAACTTTAACTTTAACTTTAACTTTAACTTTAACTTTAACTTTAACTTTAACTTTAACTTTAACTTTAACTTTAACTTTAACTTTAACTTTAACTTTAACTTTAACTTTAACTTTAACTTTAACTTTAACTTTAACTTTAACTTTAACTTTAACTTTAACTTTAACTTTAACTTTAACTTTAACTTTAACTTTAACTTTAACTTTAACTTTAACTTTAACTTTAACTTTAACTTTAACTTTAACTTTAACTTTAACTTTAACTTTAACTTTAACTTTAACTTTAACTTTAACTTTAACTTTAACTTTAACTTTAACTTTAACTTTAACTTTAACTTTAACTTTAACTTTAACTTTAACTTTAACTTTAACTTTAACTTAACTTTAACTTTAACTTTAACTTTAACTTTAACTTTAACTTTAACTTTAACTTTAACTTTAACTTTAACTTTAACTTTAACTTAACTTTAACTTTAACTTTAACTTTAACTTTAACTTTAACTTTAACTTTAACTTTAACTTTAACTTTAACTTTAACTTTAACTTTAACTTTAACTTTAACTTTAACTTTAACTTTAACTTTAACTTTAACTTTAACTTTAACTTTAACTTTAACTTTAACTTTAACTTTAACTTTAACTTTAACTTTAACTTTAACTTTAACTTTAACTTTAACTTTAACTTTAACTTTAACTTTAACTTTAACTTTAACTTTAACTTTAACTTTAACTTTAACTTTAACTTTAACTTTAACTTAACTTTAACTTTAACTTTAACTTTAACTTTAACTTTAACTTTAACTTTAACTTTAACTTTAACTTTAACTTTAACTTTAACTTTAACTTAACTTTAACTTTAACTTTAACTTTAACTTTAACTTTAACTTTAACTTTAACTTTAACTTTAACTTTAACTTAACTTTAACTTTAACTTTAACTTTAACTTTAACTTTAACTTTAACTTTAACTTAACTTTAACTTTAACTTTAACTTTAACTTTAACTTTAACTTTAACTTTAACTTTAACTTTAACTTTAACTTTAACTTTAACTTTAACTTTAACTTTAACTTTAACTTAACTTTAACTTTAACTTTAACTTTAACTTTAACTTTAACTTTAACTTTAACTTTAACTTAACTTTAACTTTAACTTTAACTTTAACTTTAACTTTAACTTTAACTTTAACTTTAACTTTAACTTTAACTTTAACTTTAACTTTAACTTTAACTTTAACTTTAACTTTAACTTTAACTTTAACTTTAACTTAACTTTAACTTTAACTTTAACTTTAACTTAACTTTAACTTTAACTTTAACTTTAACTTTAACTTTAACTTTAACTTTAACTTTAACTTTAACTTTAACTTTAACTTTAACTTTAACTTTAACTTTAACTTTAACTTTAACTTTAACTTTAACTTTAACTTTAACTTTAACTTTAACTTTAACTTTAACTTTAACTTTAACTTTAACTTTAACTTTAACTTTAACTTTAACTTTAACTTTAACTTTAACTTTAACTTTAACTTTAACTTTAACTTTAACTTTAACTTTAACTTTAACTTTAACTTTAACTTTAACTTTAACTTTAAACTTTAACTTTAACTTTAACTTTAACTTTAACTTTAACTTTAACTTTAACTTTAACTTTAACTTTAACTTTAACTTAACTTTAACTTTAACTTTAACTTTAACTTTAACTTTAACTTTAACTTTAACTTTAACTTTAACTTAACTTTAACTTTAACTTTAACTTTAACTTTAACTTTAACTTTAACTTTAACTTTAACTTTAACTTTAACTTTAACTTTAACTTTAACTTTAACTTTAACTTTAACTTTAACTTTAACTTTAACTTTAACTTTAACTTTAACTTTAACTTTAACTTTAACTTTAACTTTAACTTTAACTTTAACTTTAACTTTAACTTTAACTTTAACTTTAACTTTAACTTTAACTTTAACTTTAACTTTAACTTTAACTTTAACTTTAACTTTAACTTTAACTTTAACTTTAACTTTAACTTTAACTTTAACTTTAACTTTAACTTTAACTTTAACTTTAACTTTAACTTTAACTTTAACTTTAACTTTAACTTTAACTTTAACTTTAACTTTAACTTTAACTTTAACTTTAACTTTAACTTTAACTTTAACTTTAACTTTAACTTTAACTTTAACTTTAACTTTAACTTTAACTTTAACTTTAACTTTAACTTTAACTTTAACTTTAACTTTAACTTTAACTTTAACTTTAACTTTAACTTTAACTTTAACTTTAACTTTAACTTTAACTTTAACTTTAACTTTAACTTTAACTTTAACTTTAACTTTAACTTTAACTTTAACTTTAACTTTAACTTTAACTTTAACTTTAACTTTAACTTTAACTTTAACTTTAACTTTAACTTTAACTTTAACTTTAACTTTAACTTTAACTTTAACTTTAACTTTAACTTTAACTTTAACTTTAACTTTAACTTTAACTTTAACTTTAACTTTAACTTTAACTTAACTTTAACTTTAACTTTAACTTTAACTTTAACTTTAACTTTAACTTTAACTTTAACTTTAACTTTAACTTAACTTTAACTTTAACTTTAACTTTAACTTTAACTTTAACTTTAACTTTAACTTTAACTTTAACTTAACTTTAACTTTAACTTTAACTTTAACTTTAACTTTAACTTTAACTTTAACTTTAACTTTAACTTTAACTTTAACTTTAACTTTAACTTTAACTTTAACTTTAACTTTAACTTTAAACTTTAACTTTAACTTTAACTTTAACTTTAACTTTAACTTTAACTTTAACTTTAACTTTAACTTTAACTTTAACTTTAACTTTAACTTTAACTTTAACTTTAACTTTAACTTTAACTTTAACTTTAACTTTAACTTTAACTTTAACTTTAACTTTAACTTTAACTTTAACTTTAACTTTAACTTTAACTTTAACTTTAACTTTAACTTTAACTTTAACTTTAACTTTAACTTTAACTTTAACTTTAACTTTAACTTTAACTTTAACTTTAACTTTAACTTTAACTTTAACTTTAACTTTAACTTTAACTTTAACTTTAACTTTAACTTTAACTTTAACTTAACTTTAACTTTAACTTTAACTTTAACTTTAACTTTAACTTTAACTTTAACTTTAACTTTAACTTTAACTTTAACTTTAACTTTAACTTTAACTTTAACTTTAACTTTAACTTTAACTTTAACTTTAACTTTAACTTTAACTTTAACTTTAACTTTAACTTTAACTTTAACTTTAACTTTAACTTTAACTTTAACTTTAACTTTAACTTTAACTTTAACTTTAACTTTAACTTTAACTTTAACTTTAACTTTAACTTTAACTTTAACTTTAACTTTAACTTTAACTTTAACTTTAACTTTAACTTTAACTTTAACTTTAACTTTAACTTTAACTTTAACTTTAACTTTAACTTTAACTTTAACTTTAACTTTAACTTTAACTTTAACTTTAACTTAACTTTAACTTTAACTTTAACTTTAACTTTAACTTTAACTTTAACTTTAACTTTAACTTTAACTTTAACTTTAACTTTAACTTTAACTTTAACTTAACTTTAACTTTAACTTTAACTTTAACTTTAACTTTAACTTTAACTTTAACTTTAACTTTAACTTTAACTTTAACTTAACTTTAACTTTAACTTTAACTTTAACTTTAACTTTAACTTTAACTTTAACTTTAACTTTAACTTTAACTTTAACTTTAACTTTAACTTTAACTTTAACTTTAACTTTAACTTTAACTTAACTTTAACTTGAACTTTAACTTTAACTTTAACTTTAACTTTAACTTTAACTTTAACTTTAACTTTAACTTTAACTTTAACTTTAACTTTAACTTTAACTTTAACTTTAACTTTAACTTTAACTTTAACTTTAACTTTAACTTTAACTTTAACTTTAACTTTAACTTTAACTTTAACTTTAACTTTAACTTTAACTTTAACTTTAACTTTAACTTTAACTTTAACTTAACTTTAACTTTAACTTTAACTTTAACTTTAACTTTAACTTTAACTTTAACTTTAACTTAACTTTAACTTTAACTTTAACTTTAACTTTAACTTTAACTTTAACTTTAACTTTAACTTAACTTTAACTTTAACTTTAACTTTAACTTTAACTTTAACTTTAACTTTAACTTTAACTTTAACTTTAACTTTAACTTTAACTTTAACTTTAACTTTAACTTTAACTTTAACTTTAACTTTAACTTTAACTTTAACTTTAACTTTAACTTAACTTTAACTTTAACTTTAACTTTAACTTTAACTTTAACTTTAACTTTAACTTTAACTTTAACTTAACTTTAACTTTAACTTTAACTTTAACTTTAACTTTAACTTTAACTTTAACTTTAACTTTAACTTTAACTTTAACTTTAACTTTAACTTTAACTTTAACGTTAACTTTAACTTTAACTTTAACTTTAACTTTAACTTTAACTTTAACTTAACTTTAACTTTAACTTTAACTTTAACTTTAACTTTAACTTTAACTTTAACTTTAACTTTAACTTTAACTTTAACTTTAACTTTAACTTTAACTTTAACTTAACTTTAACTTTAACTTTAACTTTAACTTTAACTTTAACTTTAACTTAACTTTAACTTTAACTTTAACTTTAACTTTAACTTTAACTTTAACTTTAACTTTAACTTTAACTTTAACTTTAACTTTAACTTTAACTTAACTTTAACTTTAACTTTAACTTTAACTTTAACTTTAACTTTAACTTTAACTTTAACTTTAACTTTAACTTTAACTTTAACTTTAACTTTAACTTTAACTTTAACTTTAACTTTAACTTTAACTTTAACTTTAACTTTAACTTTAACTTTAACTTTAACTTAACTTTAACTTTAACTTTAACTTTAACTTTAACTTTAACTTTAACTTTAACTTTAACTTTAACTTTAACTTTAACTTTAACTTTAACTTAACTTTAACTTTAACTTTAACTTTAACTTTAACTTTAACTTTAACTTTAACTTTAACTTTAACTTTAACTTTAACTTTAACTTTAACTTTAACTTTAACTTTAACTTTAACTTTAACTTTAACTTAACTTTAACTTTAACTTTAACTTTAACTTTAACTTTAACTTTAACTTTAACTTTAACTTTAACTTTAACTTTAACTTTAACTTTAACTTTAACTTTAACTTTAACTTTAACTTTAACTTTAACTTTAACTTAACTTTAACTTTAACTTTAACTTTAACTTTAACTTTAACTTTAACTTTAACTTTAACTTTAACTTTAACTTTAACTTTAACTTTAACTTTAACTTTAACTTAACTTTAACTTTAACTTTAACTTTAACTTTAACTTTAACTTTAACTTTAACTTTAACTTTAACTTTAACTTTAACTTTAACTTTAACTTTAACTTTAACTTTAACTTAACTTTAACTTTAACTTTAACTTTAACTTTAACTTTAACTTTAACTTTAACTTTAACTTAACTTTAACTTTAACTTTAACTTTAACTTTAACTTTAACTTTAACTTTAACTTTAACTTTAACTTTAACTTTAACTTTAACTTTAACTTTAACTTTAACTTTAACTTTAACTTTAACTTTAACTTTAACTTTAACTTTAACTTTAACTTTAACTTTAACTTTAACTTTAACTTTAACTTTAACTTTAACTTTAACTTTAACTTTAACTTTAACTTTAACTTTAACTTTAACTTTAACTTTAACTTTAACTTTAACTTTAACTTTAACTTTAACGTTTAACTTTAACTTTAACTTTAACTTTAACTTTAACTTTAACTTTAACTTTAACTTTAACTTTAACTTTAACTTTAACTTTAACTTTAACTTTAACTTTAACTTTAACTTTAACTTTAACTTTAACTTTAACTTTAACTTTAACTTTAACTTTAACTTTAACTTTAACTTTAACTTTAACTTAACTTTAACTTTAACTTTAACTTTAACTTTAACTTTAACTTTAACTTTAACTTTAACTTTAACTTTAACTTTAACTTTAACTTTAACTTTAACTTTAACTTTAACTTTAACTTTAACTTTAACTTTAACTTTAACTTTAACTTTAACTTAACTTTAACTTTAACTTTAACTTTAACTTTAACTTAACTTTAACTTTAACTTTAACTTTAACTTTAACTTAACTTTAACTTTAACTTTAACTTTAACTTTAACTTTAACTTTAACTTTAACTTTAACTTTAACTTTAACTTTAACTTTAACTTTAACTTTAACTTTAACTTTAACTTAACTTTAACTTTAACTTTAACTTTAACTTTAACTTTAACTTTAACTTTAACTTTAACTTTAACTTTAACTTTAACTTAACTTTAACTTTAACTTTAACTTTAACTTTAACTTTAACTTTAACTTTAACTTTAACTTTAACTTTAACTTTAACTTTAACTTTAACTTTAACTTTAACTTTAACTTTAACTTTAACTTTAACTTTAACTTTAACTTTAACTTTAACTTTAACTTTAACTTTAACTTTAACTTTAACTTTAACTTTAACTTTAACTTTAACTTTAACTTTAACTTTAACTTTAACTTTAACTTTAACTTAACTTTAACTTTAACTTTAACTTTAACTTTAACTTTAACTTTAACTTTAACTTTAACTTTAACTTTAACTTTAACTTAACTTTAACTTTAACTTTAACTTAACTTTAACTTTAACTTTAACTTTAACTTTAACTTAACTTTAACTTTAACTTTAACTTTAACTTTAACTTTAACTTTAACTTTAACTTTAACTTTAACTTTAACTTTAACTTTAACTTTAACTTTAACTTTAACTTTAACTTTAACTTTAACTTTAACTTAACTTTAACTTTAACTTTAACTTTAACTTAACTTTAACTTTAACTTTAACTTTAACTTTAACTTTAACTTTAACTTTAACTTTAACTTTAACTTTAACTTTAACTTTAACTTTAACTTTAACTTTAACTTTAACTTTAACTTTAACTTTAACTTTAACTTTAACTTAACTTTAACTTTAACTTTAACTTTAACTTTAACTTTAACTTTAACTTTAACTTTAACTTTAACTTTAACTTTAACTTTAACTTTAACTTTAACTTTAACTTTAACTTTAACTTTAACTTTAACTTTAACTTTAACTTTAACTTTAACTTTAACTTTAACTTTAACTTTAACTTTAACTTTAACTTTAACTTTAACTTTAACTTTAACTTTAACTTTAACTTTAACTTTAACTTTAACTTTAACTTTAACTTTAACTTTAACTTTAACTTTAACTTTAACTTTAACTTTAACTTTAACTTTAACTTTAACTTTAACTTTAACTTTAACTTAACTTTAACTTTAACTTTAACTTTAACTTTAACTTTAACTTTAACTTTAACTTTAACTTTAACTTTAACTTTAACTTTAACTTTAACTTTAACTTTAACTTTAACTTTAACTTTAACTTTAACTTTAACTTTAACTTAACTTTAACTTTAACTTTAACTTTAACTTTAACTTTAACTTTAACTTTAACTTTAACTTTAACTTTAACTTTAACTTTAACTTTAACTTTAACTTTAACTTTAACTTTAACTTTAACTTTAACTTAACTTTAACTTTAACTTTAACTTTAACTTTAACTTTAACTTTAACTTTAACTTTAACTTTAACTTTAACTTTAACTTTAACTTTAACTTTAACTTTAACTTTAACTTTAACTTTAACTTTAACTTTAACTTTAACTTTAACTTTAACTTTAACTTAACTTTAACTTTAACTTTAACTTTAACTTTAACTTTAACTTTAACTTAACTTTAACTTTAACTTTAACTTTAACTTTAACTTTAACTTTAACTTTAACTTTAACTTTAACTTTAACTTTAACTTTAACTTAACTTTAACTTTAACTTTAACTTTAACTTTAACTTTAACTTTAACTTTAACTTTAACTTTAACTTTAACTTTAACTTTAACTTTAACTTTAACTTTAACTTTAACTTTAACTTTAACTTTAACTTTAACTTTAACTTTAACTTTAACTTTAACTTTAACTTTAACTTTAACTTTAACTTTAACTTTAACTTTAACTTTAACTTTAACTTTAACTTTAACTTTAACTTTAACTTTAACTTTAACTTTAACTTTAACTTTAACTTTAACTTTAACTTTAACTTTAACTTTAACTTTAACTTTAACTTTAACTTTAACTTTAACTTTAACTTTAACTTTAACTTTAACTTTAACTTTAACTTTAACTTTAACTTTAACTTTAACTTAACTTTAACTTTAACTTTAACTTTAACTTTAACTTTAACTTTAACTTTAACTTTAACTTTAACTTTAACTTTAACTTTAACTTTAACTTTAACTTTAACTTTAACTTTAACTTTAACTTTAACTTTAACTTTAACTTTAACTTTAACTTTAACTTTAACTTTAACTTTAACTTTAACTTTAACTTTAACTTTAACTTTAACTTTAACTTTAACTTTAACTTTAACTTTAACTTTAACTTTAACTTTAACTTTAACTTTAACTTTAACTTTAACTTTAACTTTAACTTTAACTTTAACTTTAACTTTAACTTTAACTTTAACTTTAACTTTAACTTTAACTTTAACTTTAACTTTAACTTTAACTTTAACTTTAACTTAACTTTAACTTTAACTTTAACTTTAACTTTAACTTTAACTTTAACTTTAACTTTAACTTTAACTTTAACTTTAACTTTAACTTTAACTTTAACTTTAACTTTAACTTTAACTTTAACTTTAACTTTAACTTTAACTTTAACTTTAACTTTAACTTTAACTTTAACTTTAACTTTAACTTAACTTTAACTTTAACTTTAACTTTAACTTTAACTTTAACTTTAACTTTAACTTTAACTTTAACTTTAACTTAACTTTAACTTTAACTTTAACTTTAACTTTAACTTTAACTTTAACTTTAACTTTAACTTTAACTTTAACTTTAACTTTAACTTTAACTTTAACTTTAACTTTAACTTTAACTTTAACTTTAACTTTAACTTTAACTTTAACTTTAACTTTAACTTTAACTTTAACTTTAACTTTAACTTTAACTTTAACTTTAACTTTAACTTTAACTTTAACTTTAACTTTAACTTTAACTTTAACTTTAACTTTAACTTTAACTTTAACTTAACTTTAACTTTAACTTTAACTTTAACTTTAACTTTAACTTTAACTTTAACTTTAACTTTAACTTTAACTTTAACTTTAACTTTAACTTTAACTTTAACTTTAACTTTAACTTTAACTTTAACTTTAACTTTAACTTTAACTTTAACTTTAACTTTAACTTTAACTTTAACTTTAACTTTAACTTTAACTTTAACTTTAACTTTAACTTTAACTTTAACTTTAACTTTAACTTTAACTTTAACTTTAACTTTAACTTTAACTTTAACTTTAACTTTAACTTTAACTTTAACTTTAACTTTAACTTTAACTTTAACTTTAACTTTAACTTTAACTTTAACTTTAACTTTAACTTTAACTTTAACTTTAACTTTAACTTTAACTTTAACTTTAACTTTAACTTTAACTTTAACTTTAACTTTAACTTTAACTTTAACTTTAACTTTAACTTTAACTTTAACTTTAACTTTAACTTTAACTTTAACTTTAACTTTAACTTTAACTTTAACTTTAACTTTAACTTTAACTTTAACTTTAACTTTAACTTTAACTTTAACTTTAACTTTAACTTTAACTTTAACTTTAACTTTAACTTTAACTTTAACTTTAACTTTAACTTTAACTTTAACTTTAACTTTAACTTTAACTTTAACTTTAACTTTAACTTTAACTTTAACTTTAACTTTAACTTTAACTTTAACTTTAACTTTAACTTTAACTTTAACTTTAACTTTAACTTTAACTTTAACTTTAACTTTAACTTTAACTTTAACTTTAACTTAACTTTAACTTTAACTTTAACTTTAACTTTAACTTTAACTTTAACTTTAACTTTAACTTTAACTTTAACTTTAACTTTAACTTTAACTTTAACTTTAACTTTAACTTTAACTTTAACTTTAACTTTAACTTTAACTTTAACTTTAACTTTAACTTTAACTTTAACTTTAACTTTAACTTTAACTTTAACTTTAACTTTAACTTTAACTTTAACTTTAACTTTAACTTTAACTTTAACTTTAACTTTAACTTTAACTTTAACTTTAACTTTAACTTTAACTTTAACTTTAACTTTAACTTTAACTTTAACTTTAACTTTAACTTTAACTTTAACTTTAACTTTAACTTTAACTTTAACTTTAACTTTAACTTTAACTTTAACTTTAACTTAACTTTAACTTTAACTTTAACTTTAACTTTAACTTTAACTTTAACTTTAACTTTAACTTTAACTTTAACTTTAACTTTAACTTTAACTTTAACTTTAACTTTAACTTTAACTTTAACTTTAACTTTAACTTTAACTTAACTTTAACTTTAACTTTAACTTTAACTTTAACTTTAACTTTAACTTTAACTTTAACTTTAACTTTAACTTTAACTTTAACTTTAACTTTAACTTTAACTTTAACTTTAACTTTAACTTTAACTTTAACTTAACTTAACTTTAACTTTAACTTTAACTTTAACTTTAACTTAACTTTAACTTTAACTTTAACTTTAACTTTAACTTTAACTTTAACTTTAACTTTAACTTTAACTTTAACTTTAACTTTAACTTTAACTTTAACTTTAACTTTAACTTAACTTTAACTTTAACTTTAACTTTAACTTTAACTTTAACTTTAACTTTAACTTTAACTTTAACTTTAACTTTAACTTTAACTTTAACTTTAACTTTAACTTTAACTTTAACTTTAACTTTAACTTTAACTTTAACTTTAACTTTAACTTTAACTTTAACTTTAACTTTAACTTTAACTTTAACTTTAACTTTAACTTTAACTTTAACTTTAACTTTAACTTTAACTTTAACTTTAACTTAACTTTAACTTTAACTTTAACTTTAACTTTAACTTTAACTTTAACTTTAACTTTAACTTTAACTTTAACTTTAACTTTAACTTTAACTTTAACTTTAACTTTAACTTTAACTTTAACTTTAACTTTAACTTTAACTTTAACTTAACTTTAACTTTAACTTTAACTTTAACTTTAACTTTAACTTTAACTTTAACTTTAACTTTAACTTTA
>NW_026575024.1:7500-12500 GCF_905146905.1 Nyctereutes procyonoides | reverse complement strand
CTAACCCTACACCCTTTAACCCGCACCCTGACCCGTAACCCTAACCGTACGTACCCTAACCCTAACCCTAGACCTAAACCCTAACGCCTAACCCGACCCTAACCCTAACCAAACCCGTACCCCATAGACCCTAACCCTAACCCTTAACCCATAACCCTAACCCGAAACCCTAAACCCTAACCCTAACCCTAACCCGTAACCAAAACCTAACCCCTACACCCAAACCCTTAACCCTAACCCTAACACCTACACCTGAACCCGTAACCCTAACCCTGAACCCTAACCCTAACCCTAACCGAAGCCTAACCCTAACCCTAACCCTAACCCTAACCCTAACCCGAACCCTAACCCTAACCCTACACCCTAACCCTAACGCTAACCCTAAAACCCAAACCTTAACCCTAAACCCAACACCCGTACCCTAACCCTAAACCCCTAACCCAAACGCCGAACCCTAACCCTACACTATCGCTAACCCTAACCCTAAAACCAGCCAAACCCTAACCTTCCTAACCCTACCCTTTACATTGTGTGGGGGGGGGTGTTTTTGTGTTACACAAACCCTAACCGTAACCCTAACTCCTAACCCTAACCCTAACCCTAAACCGTAACCCAAACCTCAGCCCTAACCCTAACCCTAACCCTAACGCTAATCCCTAACCCTAACCCTCTAAAAACAACCCTAACCCGATAAGCCTATACCCTCACCCTAACCCTACACCCTAAACCCTAACCCTAACTCCTAACCTCTAACCCGTAACCCTAACCCTAACCCCCAACCCATACCCAAACCCAAACCCAAACCCTAACCCGTAACCGTAACCCTAACACCCAAACCGTAACCCTGAACCGTAACCCAAACCCTAACCCGTAACCCTAACACCTAACTCCAAACCCTAACCCTGAACCCAAACCTCTAACCCAAACTCCAAACCCTAACCCTAACCCCTAACCCCAAACCCTAAACCATAACCCTAAACCCTACACCCTAACCCGTAACCGTAACCCAAACCCTAACCCAAACCCTAACCCTAACCCTAACCGTTAACCCGCATACCCTAACCCTAACCCTAACCCTAACCCAACCAAACCCCTAACCCGTAACCCTAATCCCTAAACCTAACCCGTAACCCTAACCCTAACGCTACCCTAACCCTAACCCTAACCCTAACCCTAACCCCTAACCCTAACCCGAACCCTAACCCTACACCCTAACCCCGTACCAACAACCTAACCCTACCCCTACACCCACACCCAGAAACCCTAACCCCGAAACCAAATACTAACACCTAACCCGTAACCCTAACCCTAACCCCTACCCCTAAAACCCGTAACCCTAACCCAAACCCTAACCCGAACCCTATACCACGTAACCCTAACCTGACTACAACCCGTAAAAGAACCCTAACCCTAACCCTGTAACCCGAACCCTATACCACAACCCTAACCCTAACCCTATACCCAAACCCTAACAAGTACCCTAACCCTAACCCGTAACCCTAACCCGCCCCCTAACCCTAACCCTAAACCGTACCCTACACACTACACCCACAAACAAACCCTACCCGTAACCCCTAACCCTAACCCTTAACCCTCAACCCGAACCCATTCAACCCTAAACCCGTACGCTAACCCTCAACCGATAACCCAAAACGGACCCTAACCGCTAAACCCTAACCCTCAACACCGTAACACGCCTAACCGTAACCCTCTAACCCAAACCCTAACCCTAACCCTAACCCTAACCCTAACCCTAACCGTAACCCTAACCCTAACCCTAGCGCCTAACCCAAACCCGAACACACCCTAACCCGTAACCCGAACCCTAACCCTAACCCCCTAACCCCAAACCCTAACCCTAACCCTAACACCTAACCCTAACCCGTACCTCCTAACCCAAACCCAAACCCAAACCCTAACCCTAACTCCATAACGCTAACCCTAACCCTAACCCTAACCCTAGAGCCCTGAACCCTAACCCTAAACCCAACTGTCCTAACCCTAACCCTAACCGTAACCCTAACAGCCTGGGGGGGCACCCTAACCCTAACGCCTAAACTCTAACCCTACACCCGAACCCACTAACCCGTAACCCTAACACCATACCCTAACCCCAACCCATAACCCTAACCCTAACCCTAACCCTAAACGCTAACCCGAACCCAAACCCGAAGCCCTAACCCCCACCTAACCCTACACCCTAACACCAAACGCTAACCCTAACCGAAACGCTAACCCTAACCCCTAACCGTAACGCCTAACCCTGACCCCTAACCCCTTAACAACCCTAAACCCGAACCCAAACCCTAAACCCTAACCCGTAACCCAACCCTAACCCGTAACCCTAACCCTAACCGAACCCTAACCCTACCCTATCCCATAACGCTACCCTGACACCGTAACCCAAAACCCTAACCCTAACCCTTAACGCGCACCCGACCCGTCACCCATAACCCTAACCCCTAACCCTAGACCCGAAACCCTAACGCCTAACCCTGAACCCTAACCCAAACCCTAACCGCGTACCCCAAACCTCTAACCCTAACCCTATAACCCATAACCCTAACCCTAACCCAAAGACTAACCCTTACCCTAACCCTGAAACCTAACCCTAACCCTAACCCCAAACCCTAACCCTAACCCTACACCCTACCACCCTGAACCCGTACACCTTACATGAACCCTAACCCTAAACCCTAACCCTAACGCCTGAACCCTAACCCTAACCCAAACCCTAACCCGTAACCCAAACACTAACCCACTAACCCATACCCTACAACCCTAACCAAACCCAAACATAACCTTAACCCTAAAACCGAACCCTACACCACTAACCCCCAACCCAAACCCCCCATTAACCCTAACCCTCAACCCTAACGCTAACCCTAAACCCTAAACCTAACCCAAACCCTAACCTAACCACTAACCCAAACCCTAACCGTAACCCTAACGCCATAACCCTAACCCTAACCCCTAAAACTCCGTACCCCAGTCTAACCCTAACCCTAGACGCTAACACCGAACCCAAACCCTACCCCTAACCCAACACCGATAGCCCTATACCTACACCCTAACCCTAACCCGATCACCCTAACCCAAACCCAAACCCTAACCCTACCTACCCCCTACCCCATACCCAAACCCAAACCCGTACGCTATCCCTAACCTACACCCCTAAACCCTACTCGCCCTAACATCCTAAACCCTAACCCTAACCCTACAAAAATCCTAACCCTAACACCACACCTAACCCCTAACGAACCCTATAAACCCCTATACCCAAAAACCCTACACTAACCAACAACCCTAAAAACCCTAACAACCTAACACCTAACGCCTAGTGGCTGAATGCAGTGCAATTTTATTCACTCCTTCATAAACTCTTTCTTTATCTTTTTCTTCAGTTTCTTTCCCATTTGTATCTCTCTTTATGTTCTCTTTTTTCTACTTCTCTCTTCAACTCCTAGTTCAACCCTAACCCTATTACCCTAACGCTCTAGCGCCTCTACTCACCTCGGTAAGAATTTTATTGCCGCAGTGCTGCACTCTCACTACTTTTGACCTAACCGCGACACCCGAATACCCTAAACCTGAACCTAAACCCTAACCCTAACCCTAGCGCGCGCATAACCCTAACCTAAACACCAGAATCTGCCGTAAACCTACACCCTAACCCTAAACCCGAACCCTAAATATCCCGAGCAACGCCTAAGCGCCTAAACTTGAGTGTTAGTGCGCCTAAATGATAGACCCTAACCCTAACCCTAATAACACACTGCAAAACTCAACCCTAACCCTATACCCTAAACCCTAAACCCTACACCTCGAAAACCCTAACACTATACACTAACCCTATCCTCAACCCTTACACTCCTACCTAACACCTAACCCTAACCCCTAACCCTATCCTCCTAACCCAAACCCCTAACTCCTAAAAACCCTAACCCTAAACTAACCCTAACTCCTAAACCCTAACCCTATCCCTTAAACCTAAAACAAAACTATACCCTAAAAAATAAAACCCAACCCTAACCTCTAAATAACCCTAACCACGAACCTAACCCTAATACCCTATCCTAAGTAACCCTAAATCCCCTAGACCCCTAACCACACCCTACCAACCCACACAGCGCCCTAAACGCCTAACCCTAAACTAACGCGCTCACAACCCTGCGACCCTAACCCTAACCCCTTCAGTACCCTACAACACAGAAAATTTAAAAGACACCTCTCAACCGCTACCCGGCAACTCAACCCTAGACACCCTGACCTAACCACCCAGACGCACCACGGTATAACCTATTAAGCGAAAAGACCCTAACGGACCAAAGAACACGCCTAACCCTAACCCTAACCCAAGCTAAAGCCACTGATACGCCAAACCCTAGATACTGCTAACCCGAACGCCTAAATTTTAACCCGCATATTAATACTCCCTAATGCGACCTGCAAGACCCTAACTGCGCGAGTAACGTGCGCACAACTCCTAACCCTAAATATACAAGAACCCTAATACCCTAGAACCCTAACCCTAGTGTAGAGTGCGAGCTCTCTAGACCCTTGCAACCGCTAAACAGCCTGCTTGAGTAGTGACACCGCTGCACGCCTAACGTGCCGTAGAAGTGCCGAGAAGTGCGAGACAACGCATACTGCAAGACCTCTTGAGTTATACCATAGCACAGCCTAACCCTAGACCGCAAATCCCTAACGCCTACGTACCGCTGCATCGGGCCGCGTTAACACCCTAACCCTAAGAACCCTACTCTGACCAGAACCGCTAACCCTAAAACGTGCGCGTGTATAGATCAGATGACCCTAGAAGACAACCCATACGACCCTAGGCACCCCTAGAATAACCCTAACCCCCCTAACCCAACCCGTAACCCTAACCCTAACCCTAAAAAGAAACCCAAAACCCCAAAAGCGCCCTTAACTCCTAGGACGCCCTAACCCCTAACCCTAAAACACCCTAAACAACCCCTAACGCCTAACCCCACGCC